>NC_029792.2:87965287-88011641 GCF_000816755.2 Arachis ipaensis | reverse complement strand
TAAATATTATTTTTAATTAAATAATATATTTAATATTTTATTATTATTTATTATTTTATTATTAAATTTTTGAAAATTAACTTGCTTTTACCTTTAACTTTATAAATTCACTTTTTACTTTAACCACCCTAACTTTTAATATTTACAAATTAACCCCTTAAACACCAAAATAATTACTTCCTTGCCCTTTTTAGGATATAAAAGGTGTTATTCATTGTTTTTTATCACACTCAAAGTGTTCTTCATGTTCTTCATAAATTCTTCAGATTCTTTCTCTGTTTTTACCCGTTTTTCAATCTTTTCGGTAATTGATTTTTACCAAAATTCAAAATAAAATTGCAGCCACCAACGCCCCATATTTTCCACTTGATTTCAATAGAAAGTCAACCCCAATTCAAGGGTTAAGGTTTTGTTTTCCAGCAGCCACAAGAATACAATTTCACAGCTTGAATTTCATCAAATTTCATTAAATTTTCACTAAATTTCAACAAAAATCACTCATATAAACAATCAATTTCAAGCATAACCAAAAGATATCATAATCACACATCTTAAAAATAATTAATCAATATTAATTTCACAAAACCCTACCTTGATTTGCTGCTCCAAATTTCGGTTATGCTTCAAGTGTTCTAGAGCACTTTTTCCTCCTAAAACACATCAAGAACAACTTTAAATTCATAAAACCTCAACTGACTAAACCTTAATCAACACGTTAGGAAGGGATTCCTCACTTTAAACATGCTAGAAATAGAAGATTCTTGGCTCACAAGTCAAGCTAAGCAAGAGATCTATGGAAGAACATCAAGAAAATACATGTTTAGCATGATTTTCCTTGAAAACTGAATTAAAAAGGAAGGGAGATAGCCATCTCACCTGATTTTCAAATTTGATAAATTACATGGTTATGAACAAAAAGAAGAGATGATCGTTGTGGTCAGATTGGAATTTTGATTTGAGTTTTAGTTTAGAAGAAATCAAGCTTTGAAGATTAAGAACCAAGAACTTTTCTCTCTTTTCCTCTCTTGCTATTTTTAGCCACAAGGAGAAAATGAGCCAGCCTTGGGGGTGTCTTGGGGCTGTAAGGTAAGATCTGATTGGCTACCTTAGAGGTGGATTAAAATAATATTAAAATATCTCAGGTGTATAATTACTGAAACTAGATGTATTAGAACACACACTTAACAACACTTCTAGAGATTAATATCTGAGCTACTAGTATAGATGACACTAGTAACATGATTAACATAGAATAGAAGGTAAATAATGTGGCATTAGCACTGTTAAAGTCATCAGAGAGTTCTGGTGTTAACCTTCACCAGAAATTGTGAACCTGGTTAAATCGATCTCCTATTTTTAACTAAAACAGATCAAATAATAATATAGTATTATTCAAGCATCTTGGTGCACGAATCCCCACACTTTCATACAGCTGTACCAACAAGTGCACTGGGTCGTCGAAGTAATACCTGAGCGAGTCAAGGTCGATCCCACGAGGATTGTGGTTTGAAGCAAGCTATGGTTATCTTGCAGGTCTTAGTCAGGCGAAATCAAAGGGTTATTTTTAATTTGTATTTGTGAGATCTAAACTAGGTTGACATGAAAGGAATAAAATAAAATACTTTGTAAATAAAAAGGAATTAGTAATAGAAATATGGTTAAGTATTGGAGTTACTTTGTCTTTCTGAATTAACTCTGGTATTACTGTCTCTTTGCTTGTGAATGACTTCTTCTATGGCAGGCTGTATGTGATCAACGCCATTGGTCGTGGTCATCAATCTCCTCTGCTTCAGGTCAAACGCCATTGGCTGTGGTCATCTAATATGAACAAGGGTGAAGCGCTAGCAGTTCATTCTCTTGGCAATCCTACTCAAAATGCTACAGACAAGGTCGAATCTTCCAGATTAGAGAATGCTGCTTCTCTGGGTTCTAGCCTCTACCAGAGAGATCCTAATATCTCCAAAAATTCGCTGAACTGGTGTCTCGAGAAGTCCCAAACGAAGTCGCGGATTAGCTGTCTGAGAGATGTATAAACATAGCTGGCGGTTCGCGCTTTCCAGTCACGTATTCACACGAACCCATGTAGACACGGGTGTTTGTCAGGCACGTTGTCTTAGTATAATGAACAAAGATGATTGTCACTGATCATCCTATTCACCATGTTGAAGAACGAGTATACATCTTAGAATTAGATCAAACACGGATCGAAGAGAAATAGTAATACTTTTATTAATTCATTGGACTCAGCAGGGCTCCTCCCTCAACCTAGGAGGTTTAGAAACTCATACTGATAGAAAATACAATATGGTAAATGAAAATATGTTGTAAAATGGCTGATGGTGTGCGAAGATCCTTAACAAAGAGTTATCTTCTACTTTAAAAATTAAACTAATGACTAGTAAGGGTAAAACAGTCTTTTTAGTGCTAAAATCCACTTCTGGGGCCCACTTGGTGAGTGTTTGGGCTGAGTTTTGATGAGATCCATGTGCTATGAGGCCTCTAGGTCATTGAACACTAGCTACGAGGTCCTCTCTGGGTGTTTGGATGCTAGTCTCTGCTCTTTAGGCACTGGACACCTGAAAGGGGGGCAGAAAGTTGGCGTTGAATGCCAGTTTTAGGCCTTCTAATCTGAAGAAAAGTATGAACTATTCTACATTGATGGAAAGTTATGGAAGTCAACTTTATATAGCCATTGAGAACTCTCCATTTGGAGTTGTGTATCTCCAGAAAAGCTCTTTCGAGTGTAAGGAGGTCAGATCTAGACAGCATGTGCAGTGCTTTCTCTGTCTCTGAAGCTGACTTTTGCTCCAACTCCTCAATTTCAGTCAGAAAATACTTGAAACTGCACAAAAACACACAAGCTCATAGTAGAATCCAAAAATGTTATTTTAACACTAAAACCTATAAAAACTTAATAAAAACTAAAAACATGCTAAAACAGTATGAAAATGATGCCAAAAAGCGTATAAAATATCCGCTCATCATAACACCAAACTTAAACGGTTGCTTGTCCCCAAGCAACTAAAAATAGAGTAGGATAAAAAGAAGATTAAGATTTAATAAATATCAGAGTTTCTTATGAAGCTCAGTTTCAATTATATGAGCGGGACTTAGTAGCTTTTTGCTTTTGAATAGTTTTGGCATCTCACTATCCATTGACACTCAGAAAATGTTGGTCTTTCTAGGAACCTAGAATCCAGATGATATTATTGACTCTCGTAGTTCAGTTCTTTTTTATTCTTGAACACAGCTTTCAGAGTCTTGGCCGTGACCCTAAGCACTTTGTTTTCCAGTATTACCACTAGGATACATAAATGCCACAGACACTTTAATTGGATGAACCCTTTTGGATTGTGATTCAGCTTTTGCTTGAATCCCCAGATAGAGGTGTCCAGAGTTCTTAAGCACACTCTTTTTGCTTTGGACCATAACTT
Source organism: Arachis ipaensis (assembly GCF_000816755.2). Lineage (NCBI taxonomy): Eukaryota > Viridiplantae > Streptophyta > Magnoliopsida > Fabales > Fabaceae > Arachis > Arachis ipaensis. The sequence goes on along the minus strand of NC_029792.2, from coordinate 88,008,207 downwards.
TAACCGCTCAGTCTCAAGCTTTTCACTTGACACCTTCACGCCACAAGCACATAGTTAGGGGCAGCTTGTTTGAGCCATTTAGGCTAGGATTTTAGTCCTTTAGGCCCTCCAAACCACTGATGCTCAAAGCCTTGGATCCTTTTACCCTTGCCTTTTGGTTTAAAGGGTTACTGGCTTTTTCAATTTGCCCTCCTTTTCCTGCATTTTTGGGCAGTAATGGATTTTTTTCCGCATGCATATAAATTTTTTTTCTTTTGCAACATGATTTTTCTTTCTCTTTCGCTGCTTTTTCTTGCTTCAAGAGTCAATTTTTGGATTTTTCAGATTACCAATAATACTTTTCCTTTTTCATCATTCTTTCAAGAGCCAACATTCTAAAATTCCAACTTCAAATATGCACTCTTTATTCATACATTTAGAAAACAAAAGCAATGCCACCACATTAAGATAATTAAACTATTCTTATTATAAACTTAAAATTCATGTATCTCTCAATTCTTTTCAAATAAAATTTTTCTTTTTAAGCAAGGTGAGAGATATATTGGAACATTTTATAACATTAAGGCATAAATGCAAATGATCATGCTACAAGAACAACAGAAAAATACAACAGGAAAGGAATTAAAGCGAACGAGTCCACCTTTAATAGTGGCAGCTAGTACTCCTCCTTGAGGATCCAATGTGATGCTTGATCTCTTCAATGTCACTCCTTTGCCTTTGTTGTTCTTCCCTCATAGCCCTTTGTTCTTCCCTTATGGCTCTTTGATCTTCTCTTATTTCATTGGGGGTGGTGGAATGCTCTTGATGCTCCACCGTCAATTGCATCATGTTAGTGCTTAGTTCTCCAAGAAAAGTCTGCCATTGATCCCAATAGCTTTAAGGAAGAAAATACAACCCTTGAGGCATCTCAAGGATCTCATGCTTAGGCAGCTGCACAGGCTCTTGTACATGCTCTCTAGTTTGCTCCATCCTCTTCTTGGTGATGGGCTTGTCCTTCCCAACGGAGATGTCTCCTTCTATGACAATTCCAGCTGAATTGCATAGATGACAGATGTGGTGTGGGAATGCTAACCTTGCATTGGTGGAAGGCTTCTCAGTTATTTTGTACAAGTCTTGAGGAATCACCTCATGTACTTCCACCTCACTCCCAATCATGATGCAATAAATCATGATAGCCCTTTCAATGGTCACTTCTGACCGGTTGCTAGTGGGAATGATGGAACGTTGGATGAATTCCAACCATCCTCTAGCTATGGGCTTTAGGTCGAGCCTTCTTAGTTGAATAGGCTTGCCTTGGGAATCCCTTTTCCACTGTTCTCCTTCCACACAGATATCTGAGAGCACTTGATCCAATCTTTGATCAAAGTTGACTCTCCTAGTGTAAGGATGAGGATCTTCTTGCATTAGAGGCAGGTTAAACGCCAACCTCACACTTTCCGGGCTGAAATCTAGGATTCTCCCTCGGACCATGGTGCTCCAATTCCTTGGATTTGGGTTCACACTACTGTCATGGTTTTTAGTAACCTATACATAAGCATAGAACTCTTGCACCATTAGGATCCCAACCTTTTCGATGGGATTGGTTAGGACTTCCCAACCTCTTTTCTGGATCTCTCTTCGGATTTCCGGATACTCATTCTTCTTAAGCCTGAAAGGGACCTCAGGGATCACTTTCTTCTCTACCACTACTTCATAGAAGTGGTCTTGATGAGTTTTGGTGATGAATCTCTCCATCTTCCAAGATTCAGAGGAGGTGGTTACTGCCTTTCCTTTCCTCTTTCTAGAGTGTTCTCTAACCTTGGGTGCCATGAATGTGAATGGAAAGAAAAAAAGCTATGCTTTTCCAACACCAAACGTAAAACTTTGCTCGTCCTCGAGCAAAAATAAAGAAAAGAGAAGAATGGAGAAGAAGAAGAAGAAGAAAATAGAAGAAGATAGAGGGAGAGAGGTGGCTCGGCCGTGGGGCTTTTTAGTGTATATGAGAGGTGTGTGTGTGAAGGGCTTTCTATTGTAGGGTTGGGTTCAGCCATGAGTGGGGAATTGGATGGGAAATTTGATTTTGAAGTGGGTGGGGGTTGATGGGAGTTATGATGGTTTTGGGAAAGTGATATGGATGTGATTGGGCTAGGGTTTATAGGAAAGTGTGTATGGGAAACTGTGAAAGTAAGAAAGGATAGGTGAAGATGCTGTGGGACTCACTGGTCCTGAGAGGCTAGAAAACTCAGATTCCCTGCCCTCTGCACTAGTGTTTGAAGGCCCAAGGTCTGCTCCCTGGCTGGCGTTCAACGCTAGCAATGCTGCCCATTTGGGGCGTTGGACGCCCAGCCAGAGCTCCCTAGATGGCGTTGAACTTTGGCAACACTCCATCTAGAGTGTTCTGTTTTCACTGTTTGAAAATTTCTGTTCTCTGTCTTGACTGCTGCATATGATTATGAACCTTAAAAAAACTTTAAAGAAAAATAAAATTACAAGAAATAGAAATAATTAATTAAGGTTGGGTTACCTCCCAACAAGCGCTTCTTTAATGTCATTAGCTTGACAGTTAGCTCCTTACGGAGATGAGTATGGGCTCAGATTTTTGTCGCTTACAGTAGACTTTCATCTTGTCCTCTCATGAATGAGCTGCACATGCTCTAGAGACAGGATACGACTCACTGTATGTGGTAAGACTGATTTCTTGGTGAAGACAACTCTCATACAAGGTGAAAGGCCTTCTGTTGGGACTTTTTTGTCCCTCCAGCCTTTAGGTACTTTCTTTTGAGTACCTTTGTGCTTAGAGCTTATTGATGGCTGCCCAACACCAAACTTAGAATTGATGTTTGGGGGCACTGCTAAGCTCTGCACAGAAAGAGAGGGTTGGAACACTAGGTGTTGCACAGTTATCTCTCTTTTCTCAAAGGGAGAATTGGGACGAGGCATCCTGAACAATATGTGATCCTCTCCTAGTTGTAGAGTTAGTTCTCCCTTAGCCACATCAATGATAGCATTGGCAGTGGCTAGGAAAGGTCTTCCAAGGATGACAGAGTCATCCTCATCCTCTCCAATATCCAAGACTATAAAGTTTGCACGGATGTAGTGGTCTTCAACCTTCACCAAGACATCCTCTACTAAGCCATATGGCTTCTTCATAGACTTGTCTGCCATCTCTAGTGAGATGTTTGTAGCCTGCACTTTAAAGATTCCCAGCTTCTCTATTACAGAGAGTGGCATGAGGTTTATGCTTGACCCTAGGTCACACAGAACCTTCTCAAAGGTCATGGTGCCTATGGTACAAGGAATTAGGAAGCGTCCAGGATCTGGAAGCTTTTGAGGTAGCTTCTGCCGAACCAAAGCATTGAGTTCTTTGGAAAGTAACAGAGTTTCTTCCTCCAAAGGCTTTGTACCAAATAACTTGGCATTCAACTTCAAAAGAGCTCTTAGGAACCGATCAACTTACTCTTCCCTAGTATCTTCTTTCTCATCAGAGGATGAGCATTTATTAGAACTCATGCACTATAGAAGTGCATGAAAAGGAACCTCTATGGTCTCTATGTGAGCCTTGGCTTCTTTTAGTTCTTGGATAGGGGTTTCTTGAGTGGGTATTGAGCACTCAGAAGGTGTGCTATTACTGGCGTTCAACGCCAGCTCTGTTAGCTTATTGGGTGTTGAACGCCCATGCTGTGCACCCTTACTGGCGTTAAACGCCAGTTCCTCTATCCTTCTGGGCATTGAACTCCCAGCATGGGTATCCTAGTTGACGTTCAACGCCAGCTCTCCTGCCTGGTGGGGCGTTAAACGCCTAGAGAGGGGTTCCTCACTGGCGTTCAGCACCAGAACTCCTGCCTATTTAGGCGTTGAACACCCAGCCAGTGCTCCCTGGCTGGTGTTCAATGCCAGTTCTGCTACCAGGATGGGCGTTGAACGCCCCGTGAGGGGTTCCTCACTGGCGTTCAGCGCTAGGCTAACTGCAGTGAGGGCTTTCTCACTGGTGTTCAAAGCCTTCCCAATCTCCTCAGATTCGGCCTTTACCTCAGAAGTGATAGCATTACACTCTTCTCTTGGATTTACCTCAGTGTTGCATGGAAGAGTGTTAGGTGGAGTCTCAGGGATCCTCTTACTCAGTTGACCAACTTGTATCTCCAAGTTTCTAATGGAGGACCTTGTTTCATTCATGAAACTATGAGTGGTCATAGAGAGGCTGGAAACCAGAGTGACTAAGTCAGAGAGGCTCTGCTTAGGGGTTTCCATGTTCCCTTGAGAGGATGGGAATGGTGGTCTGTTGTTGAACCTATTCTGGTTCCTTCCACCTTGATTATTGTTAAAACCTTACTGAGGTTTCTATTGATCCTTCCATGAATGATTAGGATGATTCTTCCATGAAGGGTTGTAGGTGTTTCCATAGGGTTCTCCCATGTAATTCACCTCCTCCATGGTGGGTTGATTAGGATCATAAGTATCTACATCAGGAGATACTTCTTGGATACTGCCAGCTACAGTTTGCATTCCAGTTAAATGCTGGGAGATCATATTGACCTGTTAGGTCAAGATCTTGTTCTGAGCTAATATGGCATTCAGAGTATCAACTTTAGCAACTCCTTTCTTCTGAGAGGTCCCATGATTTACAGGATTTCTTTCAGAAGTGTTCTTGAATTGGTTGTTAGCAACCATCTCAATGAGTTCTCTAGCTTCTACAGGCATTTTCTTCAAGTGGAGTAATCCACTGCAGAGCTATCCAATGAAATTTTGGACATCTCAGATAGACCATCATGGAACACGCCTATGATAGACCATTCTGAGAGCATGTCAGGAGGACATCTCCTGATCAGTTGCTTGTATCTTTCCCAAGCTTCATAGAAGGATTCACCTTCTCTTTGTCTGAAGGTTTGAACTTCCACTCTGATTTTGTTAATCTTTTGAGGGGTAAAGAATTTGGCTAGAAAAGCATTAACCAGCTTTTTCCAAGAGTCAAGACTTTCTCTAGGTTGAGAATTCAACCATAACTTAGCTTTGTCTCTTACAGCAAAAGAAAAGAGCATAAACCTGTAGACCTTAGGATTTACTCCATTAGTCTTAACAGTATCACACATATGCAAAAATTCAGCTAAGAACTGATGTGGATCTTCCATTGGAAGTCCATGGAACTTGTAGTTCTGTTGCATAAGAGAGACTAACTGAGGCTTAAGCTCAAAATTGTTAGCTCCAATGGCAGGTACAGAGATACTTCTGCCATTAAAGTCAGAGGTAGGCATGGTAAAGTCACCAAGAACCTTTCTTGTTTCCTCTTGAGGTTCGGCGGCCATGTCTTCCCTTTCTTGTTCAAAATTTTTCTGAAAGGTTTCTTCCGGAGTGTTGTGCTTTAGCTTGTTGTAAGCTCCTCCTTAAAGTCCTTTCAGGTTCAGGATTAAGATTAAAGAGAGGTTCTTTATTCCTATTCCTGGTCATAAACAAGAAAAGAAGAAAAGAAAAAAAGGAAGCTTCTATGTTTGATTTGAGTATAGAGGGCTCCCAGTGAGATGTGAAGAAAGAAGAGGAAGATAGAAAAGTGAAGATGGAAGATGAAAGAGGAGAAGAATTTGAATAAATAAAAGTAAATATGGGAAGAAGTATAAATAGAAAAGATAAATAAGAATTAAAATATTTTTATTTTTATTTTATTTATGTATTATTTTCAAAAATTAAGGTTAATTAATTAAAAAAATTGAAAATTTGTTAGTGAATTTTCGAAATAGAGGTAAGAGAAATAGAAGGGAAATTTTGAAAATTAGAAGAGAGAAGAATTAGTTAGGAAGTTTTGAAAAAGAGGAGAGAGAAGATAGGTAATTAATTAAGAAAAGATTTAAATTTAAAAAAAGATAAGAGATAAGATAAGAAAATATTTGAATTTAAATATTTGAAATTAAAAAAAAAGTAAGAAAAGATAAGATAAGAAAGAAAAAGAATTTGAAAAAGATTTGAAAAAGATAAGATTTGAAATTTGATTTTGAAGAAGATTTGATTTTAAAGTTGAAATTTGAAATCTTTAAATTTTAAATTTTGAAAATTGAAATAAGATAAGATAAAAATTTTGAATTTTGAAGAAAGATAAAAAGATAAGATATGATTTTGAAAAAGATAAGATATTTGAAAAATTTGATTTTGAAAAGATTTGAAATTTGATTTTTAAAACTAATATAAGATAAGATAAAAATTTAAAATTAAAATCTAAACTTTTAATGATGATTTTTCGAAAATTATGTTAAAATAAAAATAGAAAAGATTTTTTTTTATTTTTGAATTTAATGAAGAAAGAGAAAAACAAGTAAAAGACACCAAACTTAAAATTTTTAGATCTAATGGACCTATTGATGACAAGTCATCTTAGGTTAGTTTCACAAGCCTATTTCATTAGTTTTTATTTGGTTTTCATACATTTTTAGGCAACAAATAAGTGTTCGAGTGAGAATTTCATGCTTGTCTTGATTCAATCAAACATTGGTAATTTTATGCATTTTCATTGGATTTCTTGCAAGATTTAGTTGATAATATGAAGGATGGAAGATTTGATGATCATGCCAAGGCTTTGATGTATTTGTTTGATTGATTTCAGGTGAAAAATGAAGAGGGGCAGAGCAGAGTAAATCTACGCTCAAAGAAAGAACGCCACACTCAGTAAGCGACGCGCACGCGCAAAGGACGCTTACGCGTCAGGGGAAATTTTTGAAGAACCACGCGTACGAGTGGAAGTGGTTGGTGCTCAATTTTGAAGAGAGCGCTACGTTCAGTAAGCTAGCATTTTTGGGCAGATTAAAATTTGGAGGAAAAGTTTTGCAAACGACGTGCACGCGTGCTTGACGCGCACGCGTCGATGGAGAACCTGGGATGAAGCACGCGCACGCGTGGCTAGCGCTGAAACATGGAATTGAGATTTTGCTACCCACGCGTACGCGTACATGACGCGCATGCGTGGGGCAGCATTCATTAAGCAAACGTAGCGCTCATTAAGAGAACGCTGCAAAGGACGTGTACGCGTGGGTGACGCGTACGCGTCGATGGGCGAAAATGCAAAAGCATGCGCAAGCGTGCAGGACGCGTACGCATGGTTGAATGAATGCTGCGCTCAATTTGAAAATGCTCAGTTCTCCTGGAAGTGCAACTCTGGCTCAATTAATCTGATTCAAAGCCCATTGAAGCTCCAAAGCAAGTAGAGCCCATTGAACATCACTCAAAGGCATAAGACAGACACTTAGAATAGGAATTTCATTTGAGTTGTAATTTGTTTCCAATTTCAATTTCATTTTGTAAAGCTTATATAAAGGCATCAGTTTCATTTCATTAGAACACGCACAGTAGGAGTAGGAGTAGAATAGAAGGCTTAGGCTGGAGGATTAGAGACTTCAGATCTCTCTTGGAGGATTAGAGACTCCAGAGAGCTTAGCATAGTTTGACACACTTTTACTTTTTCTGCACTTTTTACAGTTCAGTATTGAATTCAAATTTGGCTTATGCAATTTCAATTTCTGATAATTCTCTTCTGCAAATTTACTTTCTGCAACTTTACATTTAAGTCTGCTGTGATCTGAATTTACTTTTCAGGAAATTTAAATCTTCTACAATTGTTTTGAGTTCTGATTTACTACTTTCTTCAATTTTCCTGCACCCAATTCCCTTTACATTTGATGCAATTTACTTTTTTTGCTCTTTAAGCTTCTGTTGATTTACATTCTGCAATTTACAATTCTCTGCAATTTACTTTTTGTTGCTCCAATTTCACCCAATTCACCATTGTTAGCTTGAATAAACTAATCACCTCACTAAAGTTGCTTGATCGACCTCACTCCTGTGAGTTATTACTACTTGATGCGACCCGGTACACTTGTTGGTGAGTTTGTGTGGCAATTTTTCTTTCATCAAGTTTTTGGCGCCGTTGCTGGGGATTAATTTAGATCGACAATGATTAAGTGGGTGATAAGTCTAGATTAAGCATTTTCTTTGTTTTTGTTTTTTTTTTAATTTTCTATTTTAAGCTGATATCAAGGTGTTTGAGTTATTGCCTCACTAAGAAATTCTCGTCTGTGACATGAATTTCGATTTTCATTGGTGATTGTGTTTTACAAAATTCAAATGGCTTTTAACTCATCTTGTGATCAAACAAATTTTATATGATATTACCCACCATCACCAATTGACTATTCTAATGGTGGCTGGGAATATCACCAACCAAGAAATCACAGATTCTGAGCACTCCAATCAATGGAGATATGCTTCAGAGCCACAAGATGAGCAAGACAATTTCATGAGATATTGCCCACCACCACAAAATGATTTATATCATTATCCTCATAGTGACTGGGAATATCAACAAGGAATGAGGGAGTATGAACAATCAAGTAAAATGAACTACTTCCCAGAGCCACAAAGTGACTCATATTGTTATGACACTGACATAAATTATGGCTGGGAAGGGAATTTCAATGTTTCGTATTCTGTTCATCAAGAAACATCATCATTTGATTGTGCTGTCAATACATACATGGAAGATTGTTCCCCAATGCCACAAAATGATCCACACTCTGATAAATTCTACAATGATTCACATTGTGGATGGGAGGATCAAAACCAGAAAGCATTTGTTAGTTCGTACTCCACTTATCAGGAGCCATCATCACTTGAGCAAACCTTCAATTCATTCATGGAAAGTTGTCAAACCTCACCTCCCAGTTTTTCATCTGAAAATTCTTCACAACTTAACTATCCCTCGACATAAAATCTCTTCCAAAACTCACAGTCCACACAAACTTCCATGAACCAAAGCTTCTCAATGCTTGAGACCATGCTTGAAAGATATGAGGGGGAGGCACAGATATCCTGGAACGAACAAGAGAACTCCTTTAAAAACATGGAAGTGCTGGTAAACCAAATGTTAAGTGCAAGGGAGGAGGTGGAAGAGCAAAATGAAGAGGCTCCTGAACTAAGTAAAACCCCACTTCCTGATTCCTCTTGTCAGAATTTTCCATCACTTGAATACACCTCAACACAAAGCTCCTTCCATATTCCTCAAAACAACTTCACCATAATACATCCATGTCCACAACATCACTCTCAGCCTTCATGTCTTGAGCCAGCAGTTGAAGATCCCCTTCAAAAGTCCAGAAAATTATTGGAAAGACAAGAACAACTCCTGGAAGAACAAAAACAATTTTGGACAGAGTAAGAATTCCTCTTCAGGAAGATAGAGGGACATTTGGAGCAAAGGAGGACACATTCAGGACTGCCAAGTGGTAAGGGTGAAGAACAAACTGTGAGTGAAGAAGAGGTCCCTGTATCGAGTGAAACTTCAAGGGAGAATGAGGTGGTGGAGGTATATGAGCCAAGGATTCCATATCCACAGAAGCTAATTGAAGTGACAATGGAACATAAAGATTCCCTCCCAAAGGACTTAATGGAAAATCATCAAAAAGAAATGGAGAAAGACAATCAAGGAAGTTCACACTTAATTGAAGCAGAAAGTTGCATAGAAGAAGGGCTCATGGAACTACCAATGCAAGAAGCTTCTGAGGAAGAAAACACTCCAACAATCACACAACCACTAAGTCTTGAATTCAAAGAAGTGATGGCAATCAACAACAACACTGAAGAGAGGATTGTGACTAAGCTACCATTGAACTTATCAAGGAAGAAGGAGAGGTCAACCACAAGCAATCCAACCCCTGGACCACCAGCAAGAAAGCTCAATCAAGCAATTAACAAAAGGAAGCTTGCTGGGGAGAGGCCAAGAAAGGGGGCACTGACTGACTCCTCTTTACCATTGAGGTCATTCCTCTTAACAAACTGGAAGAAGAGGAAGAAAGTCAGCAGCTACAGGTCAGTAGTTTTCCTTTCTTAGTTATTTCAATAAAGGAGTTAAGTAGATTTTTCTGTATTGCAAAGAGCTAAGTTTGGTGTTGCACACCAAAATAATTAAGGGGTGAATGTTGGATGCTAAGTTTGGTGTTCCACCAAAAATTTTATTAAGAACACGTTGCACCCTCAGCATGGCTAGTATCGGCTGCAAATAATCAGAGAAACTACTTAATAATTGTTATGTTTCTAGTTTTTAGTTTGTTTTGTAGTTCATAGTTGTTTTCTAATTCATAGTTTGTTTTCTTAATAAAAAGTACTTGATGTTTCATGCATGTATTCATTTTGCTGCATATAGAAGTAGGCAAGGAACTAAGTTTGGTGTTCCCACACCAACTTAGGTTCAGAGAATCATAAGCATACATGCATGCTAACTGTTTCTCAAGTGCTTGGGGAGCAAGCAACTTTCAATATCTCTTGTAGGAAGTCATTCAATCTCTTGGAAGGAAAGATACATCATCATGTGTATGAACAAAGGAAGGACATGGAACCCAACAATGATGATGACACAGAGGAAACAAATAGACTCCAAGAGGTTGTATTATTCTCTGACTGACTTTAGCTTAAACATGTTAATTGAAAGTGCAAATATTCCCTGTTGATTAGTATCTTATTAGATATATTTACTGTCTGTTTGTTTTCATGCTGTTATGGCTTGTTAGTCTAAGTGCTTGATTCACTTTCATCTTACTTGAATTATATGCTTTGTTCCTCATGTTTGAATAAAATAAAAATAACTGTGAAATAGAGAAAGAGTAAAAGTCTGGTATGATATGAGAAGGAATAAGGTTATATGGTGGTATGTGCTGGTTCATTAGTTGATTTATAAATAAGGATGAATGTGGGCATGACTGTGTGATATGAACTTGAGTTGCATTTTGTTCCGAGGGTTACCTGAAACTATAGGTCGATCTCAAACGAGATCTTCTGTACTGGTCGGAGATGACGTGTCCGGCTGGTGGGTGGCGGCCGGAGCTGTCATGTCCAATTTGTCGGACTAGCTGCACTGCTGATCCTTCGTCACCGGAGGGTGGGGGGTACCTGTAAGAGACTCCGATGCTTAAGTTAGCATGGGTATTAAGTAGGTTTTATGTAGAATCAGAGTATGAGTTATACCTGGGTGCTCCAGTGTATTTATAGTAGTGTGGGCTGACCTTTTCGATAAGATAAGTTAGTTATCTTATCTTATCTTATCTTATTTTAAGTGAAGTCAGCTTATCTTCAAGGGAGCCGCCTTTATCTCTATAGGCTTGGGTTGCCTTTGGATTTGGGTCATGTTCCTCTATTTGGGCCATTTATTGGGCTTTCCTGTCGATTTGGCCGACCTCTTTGAGAAGAGGTCGGGCAGCCTGACCTGAAGAGGTCGGTCGCTTGGTCGCTAATCATCCCAGGTCGGATATCTCGACCTAGGGTTTGAACAGTGCCCCTGCTTGAGCTCGGTCTTCTTTGTTTTGGGGGCGAGTCTTTGACTTCGGTCCTTCTCTAATGAAGCCGAACTCAAGCATTTCGTCGATTCCTTTGTGGCAGCTTTTGAATATATAACGTTTTCCTCTAAAAGCGCGCACTTGAATATCAGCGCTTTTGGGAATGTGTGAGGGTTTAATACTTTTATTAATTAGTATTAATTGCCCTGTTTTCCGTTGGCTCTTTATTTTGATTTTCGAGAGCCCAGAAACGGTTTTTCTTCTTCGCTCTTTTTGTAACTTCTTCGCGATTTCTTCCTTTGTTCTCTCGCTCTCTGTCTTTTGCCCACATTTATGCTTTTCTTGCGTTGCGGCGTTGCTTGGCGATTTTCTGGGCAGCTTTCATTTTTACGTCTCTTTTTTGAAGCTTCTTCCTTCTCCAGGTGAGTTCCATCTGTATTTTCTTTTTCTTTCGTTGCTTTGGCTTTATGATGAGGTTTTTATTTTGCTTTAGAGAAAGTTTGGATCTTTCTTTTTTTGTCGCGCCTAATTGTTGTTGAAATGTGTGTTCTAGGAGTTTCTTTATCTTCTGCATGATCCTTTTTTCCTGTTGCTTGATGCTTTTTAGGGCTTTTGCATGTTCTGTTGTTTCTATCTAATACCAATACCCAGAAAATTTGCATCTTCGCTTTGTTTGAAGATTGCTTTTTGTCTGATTCTGAAAAAAGGTTGCACCTTTGATAGTTTCTGTTTGGCGTGTTTGATGTTGTCGAAGCTTTTTTGCTGGTAGAGTGTAAAAAGATAGTGGCTTTGATGACTTTTTAAACTTTTTCGTGTTTTCTCCTACGAAAAATGCTTGCTGTTTGAAAATCTTCTTTTCTTGTTCGGGGGAAGCCGAGACATAAGCTGTAGATTTTTCCAGAAACCTTGCTTTATTACTGCCTCCAAAGGATGCCCCAGGACTTTGGTTTGAGTCTTGGGGTTTTTCTTTTCTGTTTGTTCTTCTGTATCATATTGGTCGAGTTGTTTCGCCCTTTGCCCGAGATGCTTTTTGGTAATCCAATCTTCTTTTCTTATTGTAGGATTAGTTGGCCTCATGTCTTCTCGCAATAACATTGTAGAGATGTCTTCCAGAGTTCCCGAGGGGATGTCCGATTGGCTGGACTCCCTTGTCTTGATGTGTGTTTCTGTTGTGGATGATGAATTTTGCATAGAGCTGAGGAAGTGTCAAAGGATTTGTGGTAACAGTGCCTGGGAGAGGGATTATGAGCTTATTGCTCCTGATTCTGAAGAGAGGGTTTGTTTTCCGACTTCCATCGAGGGGGAGCGTCCCTTCTTCTATGCCTACGAATATTTCTTCAGTCAACTGGACATTATTTTTCCTTTTACTGCTTTTGAGATCGACCTGTTGTGGTCATGTAATATTGCCCCGTCCCAGCTTCACCCGAATTCCTGGGGTTTTATCAAAATTTTTCAGCTATTTTGCCAAGAGTTAGGTGTAACACCTTCTCAGGCTCTCTTCCTTTACCTGTTTGTTTCCGCCAAGCCTGGTGGCTCTTCGAAAAAGAAAGCTTCCTGGGTTTCTTTCAGGTCTACCCAGGGCCATAAAGTCTTTGCTATGTATGATGAGTCCTTTAAGGATTTCAAGAATTACATCTTTAAAGTTTGTGCTGTCAAGGGGGCCCGCCCCTTTTTTCTTGATGAAAATGATGAGCCTTCTTTCCCTCTAGAGTGGCAGAAAGAGGTGAGAGTGTCTCGCTATTCCTGGGATATGCTTGACGATGTTGAGTGTGCCTTTGTTGTTGTTCTTGAGGATTTATGGGGAGCACCACCCTCTCTTGATACAAAAAGGTTTTTTAATGACCCATCCCTGGTCCAGGCTGTTTTGGGTATTTACCTGACTTGTTTCTATACTTGTTTCTTAGTTTGGCTTCCTCATATTGTGATTGTAACCCTTTATTGTGGCTGATTTTGTGTTTGCAGAGATGTCAAAAAATAATAAATCCATGAAGGCCTTCAAAAGGGCAAAGAAGGCGACTGCTGCTCAAAACATCTCGGCCAAGGCGGCTGAGGAGGGATCTTCCCAAGTGCAAGTAAAGCCACCTGTGCCGAGTTCTCTTGGACCGAGGAAGGTGATCCCTACTCCTCGGGTTCGTCTGGCTGACCCTCCACCGACTTCTGCCTCTAGTTCTGGTGCTCCTCCTAACAAGAAACAAAAAACAGCTGAGCCTTTCAACCTTGATGCTCCTGACTTTAATGCAATTGAGTTTGTGGATCAACAAATCGGTCCCTACGGTGCCCTTCCTATGGACGATGTGTCGCTCCTTTGCCATCTGGACTTTATAACTCGAAGTAGTGTTAGAATGGCATATATGGGGGCTGCCCTATATCGGACTGCTCAAAATCTTCCTCTCCACGCCACCAAAGCCTTTATGGAGGAGGCTAAACAGGAGTTTGATCGGATGAAGGGCCTGAAGGAGGAGCTTGAAGTAAAGGTAGCCAAGTTGGAGAAGGATATGGAGAACGAGAAGGTGAGTTCACTTTCTCTGGCGGCTTCTGTGAGGCTGGCCGAGGACACAGCACTGAGGCATAAAGACAGCTATGTTACATCCTATCGGGAGGGAATGCGTCTGAAGGCGGAGTTGGAGAACGCCCGAGCTGATTACTCCGAGCTCCAGGGTCATCTTGTTGGCAGCGTAACTGCTGCCTATGAGAACCTGAAAGAGCAAGTTCGGATTATTGCTCCCGAGGCCGACCTTACTCTCTTCAGCCTGGATAATCTTGTTAGAGATGGTAAGATTGTCCCTGATGACGAGGATGATGATGATGTTGATCCCCTCCCTGTGTCTTCTGCCAAGGTGTCAGCTCCTGCTGTTCCTCCTGCCGAGGTCGGCCCTCCCACTTCTGATCCTGACTGCCAGATCTTAAACTGGGACGATGGTACTGTGGATGCTGTTCCTCTCCAGGCTCGCCCTCCTTCTCCTCAGGCTGATGCTGCTAAAAAGTCGGAATTTTTCATCCCTTTAAGTCGGATAGTGTTTGAGTCTCAACTTGGTGCCTCGTTAAAAAAAAACCTTTTCAGGAAAAAGAGTGCATCCAATAGTGAGATCTTTTACTTTTTCTAGCTGTAGTACCTTCTTAGGTTGCAGGCGTGCCATGATCTGGGAAGCTCTCGTCCATCGAGTTCGGACAGTCTGTAGTTGCCCTTCCCAAGTACTTCTATAACTCGGTAGGGTCCTTTCCAGTTTGCTGCCAACTTTCCTTCTCCTGGTCGAGTTGTTCCAATATCATTTCGGATTAGGATGAGATCATTCTCTGCGAAACTTCTCGGCACTACCCTTTGATTATATCTGGAAGTCATTCGACGTTTTAGTGCTTCTTCCCTGATCCGAGCTCTTTCTTGGATTTCAGGTAGTAGGTCGAGCTCTTCCCTCTGAAGTTAGGAGTTTGCTCCCTCATTGTAATGAACCACTCTGGGCGATCCTTCCTCAATCTCTACTGGAATCATCGCCTCTATTCCGTATGCTAACCGAAAGGGGGATTCCTTTGTGGTGGAGTGTGGCATCGTTCGATATGCCTATAGAACTTGTGGAAGCTCTTCTGCCCATGCTCCCTTTGCGTCTTGTAATCTCCGTTTTAACCCGGCCAATATGACTTTGTTGGCAGCTTCAGCCTGTCCATTGGCTTGCGGATGTTTCACGGAGGTGTACTGGTGCTTTATGTTCAAGTCGGCTACTAATTTTTTGAAGCCTGCATCTGTGAATTGAGTGCCATTGTCTGTGGTGATGGAGTGTGAAACCCCGAACCTTGTGACAATGTTTCTATATAGGAATTTCCGGCTTTTTTGAGCAGTGGCGTTGGCTAGGGGCTCTGCCTCGATCCACTTTGTGAAATAGTCTACCCCCTACTATGAGGAATTTAACTTGTCCTTATCCTTGGGGGAAGGGTCCGAGAAGATCAAGTCCCCATTTTGCAAACGGCCAAGGCGAAGTTACGCTGATGAGCTCTTTTGGTGGGGCGATGTGAAAGTTGGCATGTTTCTGACATGGTGGACATGTATTTACAAATTCTGTAGCTTCTTTCTGTAGAGTTGGCCAATAAAATCCCGCCCGGAGTACTTTTTTGGCAAGAGCTTGTGCCTCGAGATGATTTCCGCAGATGCCGCCGTGTACTTCTTCTAGCACTTCCTTTGTGTTGTTGGTCGGCACACATTTTAGTAATGGTATTGAGATCCTTCTTTTGTACAAGATGTTGTTTATGATAGTGTAGTACTGTGCCTCCCTTTTTAACCTCTTTGCCTCCTTTTCTTCTGTGGGGAGTGTTTCTGCTTTGAGGTAGTTAATTATAGGGGTCATCCATCCTTGGTCCTGACTTGTTATGGCTAGGACTTTTTCCTCTTCCAAGATTGACGGGTTTTGTAGCATTTCCTGGATGAGGCTTCTATTGTTGCCCCCTGGTTTGGTGCTGGCTAGTTTCGAGAGTGCGTCAGCTCGGGCATTTTATTCGCGGGGTATGTGGTGGATCTTATATTACCCGAGTTGTCCGAGCTGTTCCTTGGTTTTATCCAAATACTTTTTCATGGTGGGATCTTTGGCTTGGTAGTTCCCTGTTATCTGTGAGGTGACTACTGGTGAATCACTGTAAATGTTGAGTTTTTGAGCTCCAACTTCTTTAGCCAGCTTCACACTAGCTAATAACGCTTCATATTTCGCCTGATTGTTTAAGGCCGGGAACCCGAATTTGAGGGAGAGCTCAACTTGGGTTCCTTGGTTGCTTTCTATTATCACACCTGCGCCGCTTCCAGTCTTATTTGAAGAACCGTCCACATAGAGATTCCATTCTGTAGGATTTCCGGGGCATCTGTGAATTTTGCGATGAAGTCGGCCAGATATTGTGATTTGATGGCCGTCCGAGCTTCATATTGGAGGTCGAACTCGGATAACTCGACTGCCCATTGTAAAATTCTACCTGCTAAATCTGTTTTCTGCAATATTCCTTTTATGCGCTGGTTAGTTTGAACCCTAATTGTGTGAGCCTAGAAGTACGGGCGAAGTCGTCGAGATGTTAGAACGAGAGTATAGGCAAACTTTTCTATTTTCTGGTAGTTCAACTCGGATCCCTGTAGCGCTTTACTAATGAAATAGACGGGTTGTTGCCCACTTTCTTATCCGGATTTGCTTCAATTCCTCTTTGTGTGAGCATGAAACCTAAAAATTTGCCCGCTTCTACTGCAAAGGTGCATTTTGCGGGATTGAGTCGCATGTCATGCTTCCTTATAGTGTCAAATACTTGAGCCAGGTCGGATAATAATGTCTCTTCACTTTGTGTCTTTATCAACATGTCGTCCACATAGACTTCCATGATTTTCCCGATGTGATCTGAGAAGACTTTATTCATTAGCCTTTGATAAGTAGCTCCCGCATTCTTGAGACCGAAAGGCATCACAACGTAGCAGTAGTTTGCTTTCGGCGTTAAAAATGAGGTCTTTTCTTGGTCTGGTGGATACATGGGGATTTGGTTGTATCCAGAATATGCGTCTATAAACGAGAGGTATCTATATCCGGAGGAAGCATCTAGTGGGTAAGGATCTTTTGGGCAGGCTTTGTTGAGATCGGTGTAATCGGTGCACATTCGCCACTTCCCATTTGATTTTTTCACCAAGATGACGTTAGCTAGCCATAGTGGGTACTTGACTTCTCTTATGAATCCTGCCTCCAGTAATGCTTGTACCTGTTCTTCCACAACTTGGGATCGCTCTGGCCCAAGTTTTCTTCGTCTTTGCTGTACCGGCCGAGATCCTGGATAGACCGCCAACTTGTGGCACATTAGCTTCGGGTCTATGTCTGGCATGTCTGCGGCTTTCCATGCGAAGAGATCGACATTATCTCGTAAGAACTGTACTAGTAATTCTTTTGAGTCTCCTCTCAGGATCGTGCCGATATTAGTCATTTTGTCTGAGGTGTCTCCGATTTGAACCTTCTCTATCTCAACTTCTGGCTGCGGACGGAGTTCTTCTCGTCTCTGAACTCCGCCAAGCTCAATTGTATGAAACTTTTCTCCTCTGCCTCTGAGGTTTACACTTTCGTTATAACAGCGGCGTGCCATCTTTTGATCTACTTTTATTGTGGCTATCCCCTTTTTAGTTGGGAATTTTATACATAAATGTGGAGTCGAGACTATTGTATTGAGTTGATTTAGTGTTGTCTGACCTATTAGAGCATTGTAGGTTGAACTCACGTCGACCACAATGTAGTCTATTTTGAGTGTCCTGGATTGGTTCCCTTTTCCAAAGGTTGTATGTAGTGATACGTATCCCAGTGGTTGTATTGGGGTTCTCCCAGTCCGAACAGACTGTTCGGGTATGCCCTAAGCTCCTTGTCTTCTAGGCCGAGCTTGTCAAAGGCAGTTTTGAACAAGATGTCAGCGGAGCTCCCTTGGTCTATTAATGTGCGGTGGAGATTGGCGTTTGCCAGTATGATGGTGATGACCATGGGGTCGTCGTGTCCCGAGATGATACCGGATGCGTCCTCTTTAGTGAATGTGATTGCAGGGATGTCGGGTGCCTCCTCCTTTCCCTTGGCATGATATACTTCTTTGAGATATCTTTTGCGAGATGATTTGGAGATTCCTCCCCCTGCGAATCCGCCGTGTATCATGTGGACGTGTTTTTCCGGTGTACGAGGTGATCGCGCGGTTCGTCCAATATCTTCGTTCCTTCGTCTCTTTCTTTGGTCATCATCTCGGGTGGCTAGAAACCGATCTAGTTTTCCTTCTCTCACCAATTTTTCTATGATGTTCTTTAGATCGAAGCACTCGTTGGTGGAGTGCCCTCACACTCGATGATATTCGCAATATTCATTCCGGTTTCCTCCTCCTCTTTTGCCTTTGAGTGGCCGAACTGGGGGAATTTTCTCCGTATGGCAGACTTCTTTGTATACGTCGACTAGGGATGCCCTGAGAGGGGTGTAATTGTGGTATTTTTTTATTTTCTCCCCTTGTTGATCTTCTTTCCTTTTGGATTCCTTGTCTTTATCTCGGCACGGGACCCCGAATTTTGAGGTCTCTCCCAACCGAGCGTTTTCTTCTATGTTGATGTATTTTTCTGCTCACTCCTGCACTTCGTCTAGGGAGGTAGGGTACTTTTTTGATATGGATTGGCTAAAAGGTCCTTCTCGTAGGCCATTGATGAGTCCCATGATGGCGGCCTCTGTTGGCAAGCTTTGTATATCTATGCATGTTTTGTTGAATCTTTCCATGTAGTTGCGGAGGCTCTCCCAATCTCCTTGCTTGATCCCTAGTAAACTGGGGGCGTGCTTGGCCTTATCTTTCTGGATGGAGAATCTGGCTAAGAATTTTTTGGCCAGGTCGTCAAAGTTTGAGATGGACTTTGGAGATAGGTTGTCAAACCATCTGATTGCTGTCTTCGTGAGAGTTGTTGGAAAAGCTTTGCAGCGAACGGCATCTGAGGTATCGGTGAGGTACATTCTGCTTCTGAAATTGCTGAGATGATGGTTGAGATCTGTGGTGCCATCATACAAAATCATATCCGAGAGTTTGAAGTCTTTTGGAATTTTGGTTTTCATGATTTCCCTGGTGAATGGATCTTGTTCTTTGCATGAATTTTCTCCAGGAGTGGTCCGAGGAGCTTTTGATTTGAGATCGGCTTCTAATTGCCGTAGTTTATCTTCCAATTCTCGACGCCGCCGTACTTCTCTTTGTAGATCCTTCCCGACCTCGCGTTGTTGTTGGGTTTATTTTTCAAGTTGCTTTAAGCGGTCTTGAAGTGCTTCTATTACCCCTGGATTTGATGAGTTTTTGTCCCCGTTGGATTCCGGAGTATCTTTTAGTGTAGTGTCCGTGTTTTTGTGCGGTGTTCTGTTTTCCAGATCTGAATCGTGGTCGTTATCATAACCGTCCGCCATGGTGTTGGGATGACTTCCAGGTTCCCCAGCAACGGTGCCAATGTTCCGAAGGTTACCTGAAACTGTAGGTCGATCTCGGACGAGATCTTCTGTGCTGGTCGGAGATGACGTGTCCGGCTGGTGGGTGGCGGCCGGAACTATCGTGTCCGATTTGTCGGACTGGCTGCACTGCTGATCCTTCGTCACCGGAGGGTGGAGGGTACCTGCAAGAGACTCCGATGCTTAAGTTAGCATGGGTATTAAGAAGGTTTTATGTAGAATCAGAGTATGAGTTATACCTGGGTGCTCTAGTGTATTTATAGTAGTGTGGGCTGACCTTTCCGATAAGATAAGTTAGTTATCTTATCTTATCTTATCTTATTTTAAGTGAAGTCAGCTTATCTTCAAGGGAACCGCCTTTATCTCTATTGGCTTGGGTTGCCTTTATTTGGGCCCTTTATTGGGCTTTTCTATCGATTTACCCGACCTCTTTGAGAAGAGGTCGGGCAGCCTGACCTGAAGAGGTCGGTCGCTTTGTCGCTAATCATCCCAGGTCGGATATCTCGACCCAGGGTAGGAACACATTTCATGAGACTTGACAAATGAAAAAGGTCCAAAATAAAAGAAATAAAATGCAAGAGAAAGAAACAAAAAGAAATAAACAAGGCTCGGCACCAATGGCTGGAAATTTGGATAAATGCCTGTTATGTTCTTGTACAAAAATAAGCTTGGATAACTAGGTTCTAAGGAGTGCTTCATCACCCGGCAACTTGGGTTAACTAACCCGGGATTGTCAACTGAAAGTCCACCATCAAGAGCTACTTTGAGACAAAGCATTTAGTAACCTAAAGAGGTGTTGGGCATCAATTTCCAAAGAACAAAACAAAGCTAAATGCCTGTGATGTGTGTGTGCTAAGGAGAGGCTTGAGCAAGTAAGCCCATAGGGTTGTTTCAACACCTAACATCTTGAACCAACTGGGGCAAGAATGCTGGCTGAAAGCTTACTCTAAAAAGCTGCCTTACCACAGAGCATTAAGCCTCAGCAAATAATAAATCTTAGCCAAGAAAGAGAACAAGAAAAAACTAAGGACCAAGCAATAACAAGTCTCATTTTTTGTGTAATTCAAGTAAGGATCCAAAGGAATGTTGATGTCTCAGTCACAGAATAAAAGTCTATAAGATACCATGCATGAAAACTCCATTAATCAGTATTTAATGTCTTCCAATAAAGGGCTTAGACACTTCTCTGCTTCCATTAATTTTTCTTATGCTTTACTGCTTGCTTAGGGACAAGCAAGATTTAAGTTTGGTGTTGTCATGACAAGTCATCTTAGGCTAGTTTCACAAGCCTATTTCATTAGTTTTTATTTGGTTTTCATGCATTTTTAAGCAACAAATAAGGGTTTGGGTGAGAATTTCATGCTTGTCTTGATTCAATCAAACATTGGTAATTTTATGCATTTTCATTGGATTTCTTACAAGATTTAGTTGATAATATGAAAGATGCAAGATTTGATGATCATGCCAAGGCTTTGATATATTTGTTTGGTTGATTTCAGGTGAAAAATAATGAAAGGCAGCGCAGAGTAACACTGCGCTCAAAGAAAGAACGCCACACTCAGTAAGCGACGCGCACACGCATAGAACACTTACGCGTCAGGGGCAATTTTCGAAGAACCATGCGTACGCGTGCATGACGCGTACGCGTGGAAGTAGTTGGCGCTCAATTTTGAAGAGAGCGCTACATTCAGTAAGCCAGCATTTTCGGGCAGATTAAAATTTGGAGGCAAAGTTTTACAAACGACGTGCACGCGTGCTTGACGCGCACGCGTCGATGGAGAACCTGGGATGAAGCACGCGCACGCGTGGCTGGCGCTGAAGCATGGAATTGAGATTTTGCTACCCACGTGCACGCATACATGATGCGCACACGTTGGGCAGCGTTCATTAAGCAAACGTAGTGCTCATTAAGAGAACGCTGCAAAGGACGCGTACGCATGGGTGACGCGTACGCGTCGATGGGCGAAAACGCAAAAGCACGCGCAAGCATGTAGGACGCGTACGCATGGTTGAATGAAAACTGCGCTCAATTTGAAAATGCTCCGTTCTCCTGGAAGTGCAACTCTAGCTCAATTAATCTAATTCAAAGACCATTGAAGCTCCAAAGCAAGCAGAGCCCATTGAACATCACTCAAAGGCACAAGACACACACTTAGAATAGGAATTTTATTTGAGTTGTAATTTGTTTCCAATTTTAATTTCATTTTGTAAAGCCTATATAAAGGCATCAGTTTCATTTTATTAGAACACGTACAGTAGGAGTAGGAGTAGAATAGAAGGCACAGGCTGGAGGATTAGAGACTCCAGATCTCTCTTGAAGGATTAGAGACTCCAGAGAGCTTAGGATAGTTTGACACACTTTTACTTTTTCTGCACTTTCTACATTTCAGTATTGAATTCAAATTTGGCTTATGCAATTTCAATTTCTGATAATTCTCTTCTGCAAATTTACTTTCTGCGACTTTACATTTGAGTCTGTTGTGATCTGAATTTACTTTTCATGCAATTTAAATCTTCTGCAATTGTTCTGAGTTCTGATTTACTGCTTTCTTTAATTTTCCTGCACCCAATTCCCTTTACATTTGATGCAATTTACTTTTCTTGCTCTTTAAGCATCTGCTAATTTACATTCTGCAATTTACAATTCTCTGCAATTTACTTTCTGTTGCTCCAATTTCACCCAATTCAGCATTGTTAGCTTGACTAAACTAATCACCTCACTAAAGTTTCTTGATCCATCAATCCCTGTGGGATCGACCTCACTCCTGTGAGTTATTACTACTTGATGCGACCCGTTACACTTGCCGGTGAGTTTGTGTGGAATCGATTTTTCCCTCATCACCTATTGTGCGAAAATTTGGAGGAAAAACACAAAGGAACACCAAACTTAAAAATTTTAAGATCAAAACAAAAAGAAAATACAAGAACACCTTGAAGATTGAAAAGAACACCAAGAACAAGACTCAAAAACTCAAAGAACACAAGAACATGTTAAAGACACCAAACTTAAAATTTTTGAAAACCAAACATAAAACTTTCAAAAAGTATAAAGAAAATCACAAGATGACACCAAACTTAAAGATTTGACACAAGATTTAACCAAAGAAACTATTTTTGAAAAATTTTTTGAAGGAAAGACTCAAAATTTCAAAAAACTCAACAAGAACAAGAACAAAAGACTCAAACAAAAACAAAAATTAATAAAGAAAGCTAAGGATTCTTGAAAATAAATTTTTTTTCAAAAAGGTTTTGATTTTTTCGAAAATAAGAAGGAGAAAATAAAAATAAAAGACTCAAACAAAATTAAATAAAATACCTGATCTAGGGAACAAGTTAATCCGTCAGTTGTTCAAACTCGAACAATCCTCGGCAACGGCGGCAAAAACTTGGCGCACGAATCCCCACACTTTCGTACAGCTGTACCAGCAAGTGCACTGGGTCGTCCAAATTTTACCTAAGCGGGTCAGGGTCGATCCCACAAGGATTGTGATTTAATGTAAGCTTTGGTTATCTTGCAGGTCTTAAGTCAGGCGAAATCAGAGGGCTATTCTTAATTTGTATTTGTGAGATCTAAACTAGGTTGACATGAAAGGAATAAAATAAAATACTTTGTAAATAAAAAGGAATCTATAATAGAAATATGGTTAAAGATTGAAATTGCTTTGTCTTTTTGAATTAACTCTGGTATTACTGTCTCTTTGCTTGTGAATGACTTCTTCTATGGTAGGCTGTGTTTGATCCATGCCATTGGCCATGGTCATCAATCTCCTCTGCTTCAGGTTAAACGCCATTGGCCGTGGTCATCCAATATGAATGAGGGTGAAGCTTTAACAGTTCATTCTCTTGGCGATCCTACTCAAAATGCCACAGACAAGGTCGAATCTTCTGGATCAGAGAAAGATGCTTCTTTGGGTTCTAGCCTCTACTACAGAGACCCTAATCTCCCTAAAAATTAGCTGACTGGTATCTCGAGAAGTCCCCGACGAAGTCGTGGATTAGCCGTCTGAGAGATGTATAAACATTGCTGGCGGTTCGCACTTTCCAGTCACGTATTCATACGAACCCAA
This sequence comes from Arachis ipaensis, assembly GCF_000816755.2. Lineage (NCBI taxonomy): Eukaryota > Viridiplantae > Streptophyta > Magnoliopsida > Fabales > Fabaceae > Arachis > Arachis ipaensis. Next base: position 87,984,921 of record NC_029792.2, on the reverse strand, counting down.
ATAGACACGGGTGTTTTTCAGGAACGCTGTCTTAGTATGATGAACAGAGCTGATTGTCACTGATCATCTGATGAGCGGATAATTTATACACTTTTTGGCACTGTTTTTAGTATGTTTTTAGTATATTTTAGTTAGTTTTATTATATTTTTATTAGTTTTTATTTAAAATTCACTTTTCTGGACTTTACTATGAGTTTGTGTGTTTTTCTGTGATTTCAGGTATTTTCTGGCTGAAATTGAGGGACCTGAGCAAAAATCTAATTCAGAGGCTGAAAAAGGACTGCAGATGTTGTTGGATTCTGACCTCCCTACACACGAAGTGGATTTTCTGGAGCTACAGAAGCCCAATTGGCGCGCTCTCAATTATGTTGGAAAGTAGACATCCTGGGCTTTCCAGCAATATTTAATAGTCCATACTTTGCCCGAGATTTGATGGCCCAAACAGGCATTCCAAGTCTGCTCAAAGAATTCTGGCGTTTAACTCCAGAACTGGCACAAAAGCTGGAGTTAAACGCCCGAACTGGCACAAAAGCTGGCGTTTAACTCCAAGAAAAGTCTCTACACATGAAAGCTTCAATGCTCAGCCCAGACACACACCAAGTGGGCCCTGGAAGTGGATTTTTACACTAAATACCCTAGCTTACTCATTTTCTGTAACCCTAGGTCACCAGTTCACTATAAAAACTATTTTTAGTGATTCATCTTGTACCTCATGACACTTTACACGTTTCATATTGTATCTTCTACAGCATGAGTCTCTAAACCCCATTGTTGGGGGTGAGGAGCTCTGCTGTTCTTCATGAATTAATGTAATTACTACTATTTTCCATTCTATCATGCTTGCTTCTATTCTAAGATATTCATTCACACTTCAACCTGATGAATGTGATGATCCGTGACAATCATCATCATTCTCACCTATGAACGTGTGCATGACAACCACCTCCGTTCTACATGCAATCAAGCTTGAATGTGTATCTCTTAGGTTTCTAATCTAAGATTGGAACCTTCGTGGTATAAGCTAGAATTATTGGCGGCCATTCCTGAGATTCGGAATGTCTAAACCTTGTCTGTGGTATTCTGAATAGGATCTGGGAAGGGATGACTATGACGAGCTTCAAACTCGCGAGTGTTGGGCGTAGTGACAGACGCAAAAGGATCAATGGATCCTATTCCGACATGATCGAGAACCGACAGATGATTAGCCGTGCGGTGACAGCGCATTTGGAACATTTTCACTGAGAGGACAGGATGTAGCCATTGACAACGGTGATGCCCAACATAAAGCTTGCCATGGAAGGAGCCTTGCGTGCATGAAGAAGAAGATAGTAGGAAAGCAGAGATTCAGAAGACAAAGCATCTCCAAAGCCTCAACATGTTCTTTATTACTACATAACAAGTGTTTATTTCATGTTCTTTTACTTTTTACAATTAAATCTGAGAATTATTGATATTCTGACTAAGAGTTACAAGATAACCATAGCTTGCTTCAAGCCGACAATCTCCGTGGGATCGACCCTTACTCACGTAAGGTATTACTTGGACGACCCAGTGCACTTGCTGGTTAGTTGTGCGGAGTTGCAAAAGTGTGATTGTAATTTCGTGCACCAAGTTTTTGGCGCCGTTGCCGGGGATTGTTCGAGTTTGGACAACTGACGGTTTATCTTGTTGCTTAGATTAGGAATAATTTATTTTGTTGGTTTAGAGTCAGTAAATTTGAGTCTTTTATTTGAGTTTAGTTTCATATTTTAAGTTTGCTATCAATTGCATGTTTTTATTTTCTTTTAATTTTTTGAATTTGCATGTTCCAAGTTCTTTCTTGATCTTTAAAAAATCTAAGTTTGGTGTCTTCTTTGTGTTTTCCTTTAAATTTTCAAAAATTTGTGTTTGATTCTCTAAAAATTTTAAATTTGGTGTCCCTTATGCTTTTATTTATTTAAAATTTTTTTCAAAAATTTGTTCTTAGTGTTCATCTTGATCTTCAAAGTGTTCTTGGTGTTCATCTTGACATTCAAGGTTTTCTTGTTTGTTCTCTGTGTTTTGATCTAAAATTTCTAAGTTTAGTGTCATTTTGTTGTTTTTCTCTTTCCGCATTAAAATTCAAAAATAAAAAAAATATCCTTTCCTTATTTTACTCATAAATCTCAAAATTTTGCATTAATTTAGTCAAAGATTTTCAAAATCATATCTTTTTTTAGTCAAGTCAATATTCTAATTTCAAAAATTGATCTTTTCAAATCTTTTTCAAAAATTAAATCTATTTAATTTCTTCAATCATATCTTTTCAGTCATATCTTTTTTTTTAATTTGAAATCATATCTTCTCAATCATATCTTTTTCAAAATAATTCTCAATCATATCTTTTTTTTAATTTAATTTGCAATCATATCTTCTAAATCATATCTTTTTCAAAATAATTTTTAATCATATCTTTTTAATTGCTAATTTCAAAATCTTTTTAATTAATTAATTAATTTAGTTTTCAATTTGCTTTTATTTTATTTTATTTTCTTTTTGTTATCAAAATTTTATTTTATTTTCCATTTATTTTACCTATTATTTTCGGTTACTTTTAAATAAAAAAAATATAATTCATATCAATTCCCTTTTCTCCATCATGGACATAAGTGAAAGTGAACAGTCCAGAAGGACTCCAGGGTCATATGCTAACCCCATTACAGCTGCATATGGGAGTAGCATCTCTATACCTCCCATCAAAGCAAGCAGCTTTGAGCTAAATCGTCAGCTCATTATCATGGTGCAGTAAAATTGCCAGTATTCCGGTCTTCCACAAGAAGAACCTACTGAGTTTCTAGCACAGTTCTTACAAATTGCTGACACAGTACGTGATAAAGAAGTGGATCAGGATGTCTACAGATTATTACTGTTTCCATTTGCTGTAAAAGTTCAAGCTAAGAGGTGGTTATATAACCAACCCACAGCAAGCATAAAAACATAGAGACAGTTATCAGATAAATTTTTGAATCAATTTTACCCTCCAAAAAGGATGACACAGCTAAGGCTAGACATCCAAGATTTTAAACAAGAGGATCATGAATCCCTTTATAATGCCTGGGAGAGGTACAGAGGGATGCTGAGAAAATGCCCCTCTGAAATGTTTTCAGAGTGGGTACAGTTAGACATCTTCTACTATGGGCTTACAGAAAAAGCTCAGATGTCCCTAGACCACTCAGCTGGTGGATCTATACACATGAGAAAAACAATTGAAGAAGCTCAAGAGCTCATAGATACTGTTCCGGGGGTTACCTGAAACTGTAGGTCGATCTCGGACGAGATCTTCTGTACTGGTCGGAGATGACGTGTCCGGCTGGCTGCTGGCGGCCGGAGCTGTTGTGTCCGACTTGTTGGACTGGCTGCACTTCTGATCCTTGGCCATCGGAGGGTGGGGGGTACTTGTAAGAAACTCCGATGCTTAAGTTAGCATGGGTATTAAATAGGTTTTATGTAGAATCAGAGTATGAGTTATACCTGGGTGCTCCAGTGTATTTATAGTAGTGGGGGCTGACCTTTCTGATAAGATAAGTTAGTTATCTTATCTTATCTTATCCTGTTTTGGATGAAGTCAACTTATTTTCAAGGGAACCGCCTTTATCTCTATAGGCTGGGATTGCCTTTGGATTTGGGCCGTGTTCCTCTATTTGGGCCCTTTATTGGGCTTTCTTGTCGATTTGGCCGAGCTCTTTAGAAGAGGTCGGGTAGTCTGACCTGAAGAGGTCGGTTGCTTTGTCGCCAATCATCCCGGGTCGGGTAACTCGACCCAGGGTATGAACAGTGCCCCTGCTTGAGCTCGATCTTTTTGTTGAGGTCAAGTCTTTGATTTTGGTCCTTCTCTGACGAAGCGGAACTCAAGCATTTTGTCGATTTCTTCCTTTTGTAGAATCTTTTGAATGTAGAACGTTTTTCTCTAAAAGCGTGCGCTTTTGTATTAGCGCTTTGTCTTGGGGAACGTGCGAGGGTTTAATACCCTAATTAATTAGTATTAATTGCCCCGTTTTTCCTTTGGCTCTTTATTTTGATTTTTGAAAACTCAGAAACGGTTTCTCTTCTTTGATCTTTCGTAACTTCTTCACCATTTTCCTCCGTTTTTCTCGTTCTCTATTTTTCGCCTACGTTTTTTCTTTCTTGTGTTTGCGGCGTCGTTCGGCATTTTTCTGGGCAGCCTCTATCCCTGCGCTTCCACTCTTCCTCGAAGCTTCTTTCGTCTCCAGGTTAGTCCCATTTCGTATTTTCCTCGTTGTTTTTGACTTTGCGATGGAGTTTTTGATCTTCTTTTTGGAGAAAGTTTGGATCTTTCTGTTTTTATCATGCTTGACTTTGTTGCATGCTTTGGGATTTCTTCATTTTCTGCATGATTGCCTTTGCTTAATGCTTTTAGGGTTTTCGCATGCTATCGCCTTTGGTGATTTTCTGTTTGGCATTGTTGACGTTTGACAGTGCTTTTGCTGGTAGACTGTAGAAAGATAGTTACTTTGATGACTTTTGCGTTTTAATTTGATGGACGAAATGCTTGCTGCTTTAGGTCTTCTTTCCTTGTTTTGAGAGATACTGGGGTGTAAGTTTTTTCGAGGAATCTTACTTTGTTATTGCCTCCAAAGGATGCCCCAGGACTTTTGGTTTGAGTCTTGGGGTTTTCCTTTTGTTTATCCACCCGTCGAGATGTTTTGACCCGTGCCCGAGATGTTTTTTAGTAATCCGCTCTTCTTTTCTTTTGTAGGATCTTAGTTGACCTCATGTCTTCCCGAAATAACGTCGTAGCGACGCCTTCCCAGGTCCCTGCGGGTATGGCCGATTGGGTGGACTCCATGGTTCTCATGTGTGTCTCACTAGTTGACTCTGAGTTTTGTTCTCAGCTTAGGCAGTTTCACAGCGTCTGTAGTAACTCTGGTGAAGAGAAGAATTATGAGCTTGTTCCTCCTTCCTCTGACGAGAGAGTCTGTTTTTCGACTCAAGTTGTTGACAATCGCCCTTTCTTTTATGCTTATGATTTTTTCTTTGGTCAACTCGGGGTTACTCTTCCCTTTACTCCATTTGAAATTGACTTGTTATGGTCTTGTAATGTTGCCCCTTCTCAACTTCACCCCAACTCCTGGGGTTTTATTAAAATCTTCCAATTGTTGTGTGATAGTTTTGGTATTCCAGCTTCCCAATCTCTCTTTTTCTACTTGTTTGTCTTGACTAAGCCTGGTGTGGTGAAAAAGAAGCCAGCTTGGGTCTCCTTCCGTTCTACCCAAGGAAAGAAGGTTTTTTCCATGTTTGACGAGTCGTTTCGGGATTTTAAAAACTATTTTTTCAAGGTCCGAGCTGTTGAAGGATCTCGGCCCTTTTTCTTGGATGAAAATGATGAACCCACCTTTCCCCTAGAGTGGCAGAAGGATGTTAGGGTCTCCAGGTACTCTTGGGACATGTTGGATGAGGCTGAGCGAGCTTTTGTGACTATTTTAGAGGAGCGTTGGGGTCAGCCTCTCCATCTTGACACAAAGAAGTTTCTAACCAATCCTTCTCTTCTTCAATCTGAACTGGGTATCTTGTGTTTCCTTTGCTGTTTGTCTTATGATGCTTCTAGCTGTATTTTCAACTTCTTTGATTTGTAGCTTGACTTCTATTTTATTTGCAGAGGCAATGAAGAACAATGAGTCTATGAAGGCTTTTAAGAGGGCACAGAAGGCGACTGTTGCCAGGAATGCTGCCGCCCGGGCTGCTGGGGAGGGGTCCTCCCAGCCTCGCGAGAAGCCGGCCGTGCCGAGCTCTCCCGGGGTGAAGAAGGCGATCCCGGTACCTCGGGTTCGTTTGGTGGATCCTCCTTCTTCTTCTGCGATTCCATCCGCCGCTCCTCCGAGTAAAAAGCAAAAGACTTCTGAGCCTTTCGACCTCAACGCTCCTGATTTCAACGCCATTGAGTTTATAGATCAACAAATTGGGCCATATGGTACCATTCCCATGGATGATGTGTCCATTCTCCATCATTTGGAGTTTATGGCTCAGAATCATGTGAGGATGGCCTTTATGTCGGCTGCGCTTCATCGCACTGCCCAGAATCTTCCTTTCCACGCTACCAAGGCGTTTATGGAGGAGGCGAAACGAGAGTTTGACCGGATGAAGGGTTTGAAGGAGGAGCTCAAGGTGAAGGTGGTCAAATTGGAGAAGGACCTCGAAAATGAGAAGGCGAATTCTGAGGCGCTGGCTGCTTCCTTGAGGTTGGCTGAGGATGCGGCCATGATGCACAAGGACAGCTATGTGACTTCCTATAGGGAGGGGAGGCGCCTGAGGGAAGAGCTCGACAATGCCCGGGAGGATTATACTGAGCTCCAAAGTCATCTTGTTGGCAGCGTAACTGCTGCTTATGAGAACTTGAAATAACAGGTCCGAATTATTGCTCCCGAGGCTGATCTTACCCTTTTTAGCTTGGATAATGTTGTCAGAGATGACAAGATTGTCCCTGATGATGAGGTTGATGATGATGAAGTTGTTCCTCCCCTTGTGTCTTCCACCAAAGCGCCGACTTCTTCCGCTCCTCCAGTTGTACCTGACCTGGATTGCCAGATCCTGAATCGGGAGGATGGGACTGTTGATGCGGTGCCGCTTCAAACTCGCCCTCTTTCTCCTGGTCCTGATGTCGCCAAGAAAGCTCATGATGCTGCCGAGAAAACTTCTGATGTTTGTTGATTGTAGTTGGCCCGGCTTGTGGGCATTTTTTGGAGCTTTATTAAGATGTTGACTTTTTAGTTGCTTTCCTAGCAACTTTTTATTTAAAAAACATACAAGTAGCTTGCTACACTTTGGGTAGTCAGTGTTAGTGGCCCTTCAAGGCCTTTATAACTTTATGTAAAACCTGCTGATGTTGAACTCTCCCAATTCGAACTTCTTGAGTTTTTGACTCTTTGTAGCTGTAGGGGTCCAATTTGGTTTTCTTGCTTTGCGTTGTATTTTTAGTGCCTTATGACCGACTTCTTTGCGTTGGTCCCCTGATAGACTCTTTTTTGTAATCCTCTTTCTCGGACCTTCGTGAGGTCTCTTTCAGGGATTGCTTGGATTTTTGTAGTGGATCGTCCTCGTTGGGTCGACTTCTTCTAAGTTGTTTCGTAATCCTCTTTCTTGGACCTTTGTTAGGTCTCTTTCAGGGATTACTTCTATAACTTGTCTTTTGTAGGAGGTCGACTTCGTTAGGTCGATTTCTTCTAAGTTATTTCGTAATCCTCTTTTTTGGACCTTGGTTAGGTCTCTTTCAGGGATTACTTCTATAACTTGTCTTTTGTAGGAGGTCGACTTCGTTAGGTCGATCACTTCTAAGTTATTTCGTAATCCTCTTTTTTGGACCTTGGTTAGGTCTCTTTCAGGGATTACTTTTATAACTTTTTTCATCTTGGGCTGACTTTGATAGGTCGAGCCCTTCTAAGTTAAAGTAATCCTCTTTAATAGGGTTGGCCAGACCCCTTTCCAGGGTTTACTGATAACTTGGGTTGACTTGGTCCGACTTTCGAACGCCGGCCAGTCTTTAAGTTATTTTATTAGCTATCCGTAAGACCTCGTCAGGTTCTTTTTTAGATTGCTTTCTATAACTTCTTACATTATTCTGTGTTCATCTTTGCCGATTTGTAGAAAGTGGTTGGCATCTCTAGCTCGTCCTTTGGGTGAATCGCGTTTTCACCTTTATCGGACGACTCATTTTTATCGTGGTCGTGCAGTGAAATTGTTTTTCACTTTCTGCCGACCTGTAGCTTTATAATCGGACGATGAATACTTCAGATTAATGCGTCTTGAAATCTTTGTAGAACGCCTAGATAAATTTTATTCAAAGAAAAATGCAAATATACATATGGGAATTTTCTCATCCTCTTACGTTGGGTATGATCTATGTCTCATCCTGGTGCCTCATTAAAAAAACCTTTTCAGGAAAAAGAGCGCATCCACTGATGAGATCCTTTACCTTTTCTAACTGTAGTACCTTCTTAGGTTGCAGGCGTGCCATGACCTTGGAAGCTCCCATCCGTCGAGTTCGGACACTCTGTAGTAGCCCTTCCCGAGTACTTCTATGACTTGGTATGGTCTTTTCCAATTGGCTGCCAGCTTTCCCTCTCCAGGTCGAGTTGTTCCGATGTCGTTTCGGATTAAGATGAGGTCGTTTTCAGCGAAACTTCTTGGTACTACCCTTTGGTTATATCTAGAAGCCATTCGGCGTTTTAGCGCTTCTTCTCTGATCTGAGCTCTTTCCTGAACCTCAGGTAGTAGGTCGAGTTCTTCCCTCTGGAGTTGGGAGTTTGCTCCCTCATTATAATGGACTGCCCTATGCGATCCTTCCTCAATTTCTACTGGAATCATTGCCTCCGTTCCGTATGTTAGCCGGAATAGGGATTCCTTTGTAGTGGAATGTGGCGTTGTTCGATATGCCCATAGGACTTGTGGGAGTTCCTCTGCCCAGGCTCCCTTCGCATCCTGCAATCTCCGTTTTAATCCTGCCAATATGACTTTGTTGGCGGCTTCGGCCTGTCCGTTAGCTTGGGGGTGTTTGACAGAGGTGTACTGGTGCTTTATATTCAAATCGGCTACTAATTTTCTGAAGCCCGTATCTGTGAATTGGGTGCCATTGTCTGTGTTATTGAGTACGGGACCCCAAATCTTGTGACAATGTTTCTATAAAAGAAATTTCGGCTTCTCTGGGCAGTGGCATTGGCTAATGGTTCTGCTTCGATCCACTTTGTAAAGTAATCTATCCCTACTATGAGGAATTTAACTTGCCCTGATCCCTGGGGAAAGGGGCCGAGAAGGTCGAGTCCCCATTTCGCAAAAGGCCAGGGGGCAGTCACGCTGATGAGTTCTTCTGGCGGGGCGATGTGGAAATTGGCATGTTTCTGACATGGTGGACATGTCTTTACGAATTCTGTAGATTCTTTCTGTAAAGTTGGCCAGTAAAACCCTGCCCGGAGTATCTTTTTGGCGAGAGCCCGTGCTCCGAGATGATTGCCGCAAATGCCGCTGTGTACCTCTTCTAACACTTCCCTGGTGTGGGAGGTCGGCACACATTTTAGTAATGGTACCGAGATCCCTCTTTTGTATAGGATGTTGTTTATGATGGTGTAATATTGTGCCTCCCTTTTTAGCTTTTTTGCTTCCTTGTCTTCTGCGGGGAGTGTTCCTGTTTTGAGGTAGTTAACTATGGGGATCATCCATCCTTGGTCCTGGCCTGTTATGGTTAAGGCTTTTTTCGTTTCCGAGATTGATGGGTTCTGTAGCGTTTCCTGGATGAGGCTTCTATTATTGCCCCCTGGTTTGGTGCTGGCCAGTTTTGAGAGTGCGTCAGCTCGAACATTTTGCTTACGGGGTATGTGGCAGATCCTGTATTCCCCGATTTGTTCGAGCTGTTGCTTGGTCTTATCCAGATATCTTTTCATGGTGGGATCTTTGGCTTGGTAGCTCCCTGCTATCTGTGATGTGACCACTTGCGAATCGCTATAAATGTTAAGTTTTCGAGCTCCCACCTCTTCGGCCAGTTTTAGACCAGCTAGCAATGCTTCGTATTCCGCCTGGTTATTTGAAGCCGGGAATCCGAACTTGAGGGAGAGCTCAACTTGGGTTCCCTGGTTGCTTTCTATTATAACTCCTGCGCCACTTCCCGTTTTATTTGAAGAACCATCCACATACAGATTCCACTCCATGGGGGCTTCTAGGGCATCTGTGAATTCGGCGATAAAATCGGCCAGGTATTGTGATTTGATGGCGGTCCGAGCTTCATATTAGAGGTCGAATTCTGATAGCTCGACTGCCCATTGTAGAATTCTGCCTGCTAAATCTGTTTTCTGCAGTATTCCCTTTAAGGGCTGATTAGTTCGAACTTTATTGGTGTGGGCCTAGAAGTAGGGGCGTAGTCACCGAGATGTTAAAACGAGAGTGTAAGCAAATTTTTCTATTTTCTGATAGTTTAGCTCGGATCCCTGCAGTGCTTTGCTAATGAAGTAGACGGGTTGTTGCCCGTTTTTGCTTTCTCGGACCAGTGCTGACGCTACTGCCTTGTCTCCTACTGCAAGATATAGTATGAGTGGTTCTCCTTCTTGAGGTCGGGATAGGATAGGTGGCTGTCCTAAGAACTTTTTAAAGTCTTGGAACGTTTGTTCGCATTCTGTCGTCCACTCGAACTGTTTTCCCTTTCTTAAAGTAGCATAGAAGGGGAGAGATCTTGCGGCTCCTGCTAAGAATCGGGATAGGGCGGCCAACCTCCCGTTGAGTTGTTGTACTTCTTTTACGCAGGTTGGGCTTTTCATGTTGAGTATGGCCTGGCATTTATCTGGATTTGCTTCAATTCCTCTCTGTGTGAGCATGAAGCCTAAGAATTTGCCTGCTTCTACCGCAAAGGTGCATTTTGCTGGATTGAGTCGCATATTATGCTTCCTGATGGTGTCGAACACCTGGGCTATGTCGGTCAATAGTGTCTGTTCGCTTTTTGTTTTAATTAGCATGTCGTCCACGTAAACTTCCATGATTTTCCCAATGTGATCCGAGAAGACTTTATTCATTAATCTTTGATAAGTGGCTCCTGCGTTCTTAAGGCCGAAAGGCATTACGATGTAGCAGTAGTTTGCCTTTGGCGTTAAAAACGAGGTCTTTTCCTGGTCCGGTGGGTACATGGGGATTTGGTTGTATCCTGAATACGCATCCATAAACGAGAGATATTTATATCCAGAGGAAGCATCTACCAGGGCGTCAATACTCGGGAGTGGGTATGGATCTTTTGGGCAAGCTTTGTTAAGATCTGTGTAATCGGTGCACATTCGCCACTTCCCATTTGATTTTTTCACCAAAACAACATTGGCTAGCCATAGTGGGTATTTGACTTCTCTTATAAATTCAGCTTCCAGCAGTGCCTGCACTTGCTCTTCCACAGCTTTGGATCGCTCTGGCCCGAGTTTTCTTCATTTCTGCTGGACCAGTCGAGATCCTGGATAAACTGCCAACTTGTGACACATTAGTTTAGGGTCTATGCCTGGCATGTCTGCGGCTTTCCATGCAAAAAGGTCGGCATTATCTCGCAAAAATTGTATTAGCAGTTCTTTTAAATCTCCTTTGAGGATTGTGCCGATATTAGTTGTTTTTTCCGAGGTGTCCCCGATCTGAATTTTTTCTATCTCGCCCTCTGGTTGGGGGCGAAACTCTTCTCGTCGTTGAGCTCCGCCCAGCTCTATTGTGTGGAACTCTTCTCCTTTGCCCCTGAGGTTGAGGCTCTCGTTGTAACAGCGATGCGCCATCCTCTGGTCTGCTTTTATCGTGGCTATCCCTTTTGGAGTTGGGAATTTCATGCATAGGTGTGGGTTTGAGACTATTGCACCGAGTTGGTTGAGCGTGGTCTGGCCTATGAGAGCGTTGTAGGCTGAGCTTACGTCGACTACAATGTGGTCTATTTTGAGGGTCCTGGATTGGTCTCCCTTTCCAAAGGTTGTATGCAGTGGTATGTATCCTAGTGGTCGAACCGGAGTGTCTCCTAGCCCGAACAAACTGTTTGGATATGCTTTAAGTTCTTTTTCTTCTAAGCCGAGTTTATCAAAGGCCGTTTTGAATATGATGTCAGCAGAACTCCCTTGATCTATTAGCGTCCGATGTAGGTTGGCGTTTGCCAATATGATAGTGATAACCATTGGATCGTCGTGTCCTGTAATGATGCCGGTTGCGTCCTCTTTAGTGAATGTTATTGCCGGGATGTTGAGTGCTCCCTCCTCTCTTTCGACATGGTATACCTCTTTGAGGTATCTCTTACGAGAGGATTTGGAGATCCCTCCTGCTGCAAAGCCGCCATGTATCATGTGGACATGTCTTTCTGGCGTCTGGGGTGATCGTTCCGCTCATTCCGTGTCTTCATCCCTTCGTCTCTTTCTTTGCTCGTCATCTCGTGTGGCTAGAAATCGATCTAGTTTTCCTTCCCTTACCAATTTTTCTATGATATTTTTCAAGTCGAAGCATTCGTTGGTGGAGTGTCCCCGGACCCGATGATATTCACAATACTCCTTTCGGTTTCCTCCTCCCTTTTTGCCTTTGAGTGGCCGTGCTGGGGGAATTTTTTTTGTATGGCAGACCTCTTTATATATTTTGACCAGGGATGCTCTAAGAGGAGTATAGTTATGGTACTTCTTAATTTTCTCCCCTTGTCTGTCGTCTTTTCTTTTGGAATCTTTGTCTCTGTCACGGTAGGAAGCTCCTTTTGTAGATCCTTCCCGATTTCTCGTTGTTGTTGGGTTTCTTTTTCCAGTTGTTTTAGGCGATTTAAGAGTGCTTCTATGGCTCCTGAATTTGGCAAATCTTTGTCTTTGCTGGTCTCCGGAGTGTCTTGTAGCATGACATCCACGTTTTTGTGCAGTGTTCGATCCTCCAGACCTAAATCGTGGTCGTTGTCATGGTTGTCCGCCATGGTGATGGGATGACTTCCAGGTTCCCCAGCAACGGCGCCAATGTTCCGGGGGTTACTTGAAACTGTAGGTCGATCTCGAACGAGATCTTCTGTACTGGTCGGAGATGACGTGTCCGGCTGGCTGGTGGCGGCCGGAGCTGTTGTGTCTGACTTGTTGGACTGGCTGCACTTCTGATCCTTGGCCACCGGAGGGTGGGGGGTACCTGCAAGAGACTCCGATGCTTAAGTTAGCATGGGTATTAAACAGGTTTTATGTAGAATCAGAGTATGAGTTATACCTGGGTGCTCCAGTGTATTTATAGTAGTGGGGGCTGACCTTTCTAATAAGATAAGTTAGTTATCTTATCTTATCTTATCCTGTTTTGGATGAAGTCAACTTTTTTTCAAGGGAACCGCCTTTATCTCTATAGGCTGTGATTGCCTTTGGATTTGGGTCGTGTTCCTCTATTTGGGCCCTTTATTGGGCTTTCCTGTCGATTTGGCCGAGCTCTTTAGAAGAGGTCGGGTAGTCTGACCTGAAGAGGTCGGTCGCTTTGTCGCCAATCATCCCGGGTCGGGTAACTCGACCCAGGGTATGAACAGATACAGTTGCTAGAAATCAACATCTGTACTCAAACAGTGAGTCCTCCATAAAAGAAGAGGCTATGGCAGTAACTATTGATCCCAATCCTCAAGAACAGATTGTTGAACTTAATCAGCAATTACTCCTTATGACAAAACAATTAGCAGAATTCAAAGAGATACTCCAAGACACTAAAAATGCTAACAAGAATATAGAAGCACAATTGAATCAGACAAGACAGCAGCTATCTAAACAGATAACAGAAGAATGCCAAGCTGTCCAACTAAGGAGTGGGAAGACATTGAATAACTCAGCTCAAAGTAGCAAAACGTCAAGAAAGGAACAAATGACATAGGATGACCAAACCACTGCCCAAAATCCCTCTGAGGACATCAAGAGCCCAGAGAGGAATAACTCTGGCGTTCAAACGCCAGAAAAGGGGGAAAAACTGGCGTTAAACGCCCAATGGATGCCCAAATTTGGCGTTCAAATGCCAGAAAAGGGTGGGAACCTGGCGTTAAATGCCCATTCACCCCCCATTCCTGGCATTCAAATGCCAATGAGGGATCAAACACCTGCAAGTGCTGATAGTAACCCCTCTAAGAAGGCTTCTCTAACCACTTCTGTAGGGAATAAACCTGCAGCAACTAAGGTTGAAGAATATAAAGCCAAGATGCCTTATCCTCAAAAGCTCCGCTAAGCGGAACAGGATAAACAATTTGCCCGCTTTGCAGACTATCTCAGGACTTTTGAAATAAAGATCCCGAAAGAGTGTTTCTCACTGAAGAATGCAGTGCAGTCATTCTAAAAAGCTTATCAGAAAAGCTTCAAAATCCAGGAAGCTTTATGATACCATGCACATTAGAGGGTGCTTGCACCAAGACAGCTCTATGTGACCTTGGAGCAAGTATCAACCTAATACCTGCATCCACTATCAGAAAGCTTGGGTTGACTGAAGAAGTCAACCCAACCCGAATATGTCTTCAACTTGCTGATGGCTCCATTAAATACCCATCAGGCATAATTGAGGACATGATTGTCAAGGTTGGGCCATTTGCCTTTCCCACTGACTTTGTAGTGCTGGAAATGGAGGAGCACAAGAGTGCAACTCTGATTCTAGGAAGACCTTTCCTAGCAACTGGACGAACTCTCATTGATGTCCAAAAAGGGAAAGTGACCCTGAGAGTCAATGAGGATGAGTTCAAGTTAAATGTTGTCAAAGCTATACAGCACCCAGACACGTCAAATGACTGCATGAGCATTGATATTATTGACTCCCTGGTGGAAGAGGTCAATATGACTGAAAGTCTTGAATCAGAGCTAGAGGACATCTTTAAAGATGTTCAGCCTGATCTGGAGGAATCAGAGGAAATAAAAGAACCTCTGAAAATCCCTCAGGAAGAGGAGAAACCTCCTAAACCCGAGCTCAAACCACTACCACCATCCCTGAAATATGCATTTCTGGGAGAGGGTGACACTTTTCCAGTGATTATAAGCTCTGCTTTAAATCCACAGGAAGAGAAAGCACTAATTCAAGTGCTAAGGACACACAAGACAGCTCTTGGGTGGTCCATAAGTGACCTTAAGGGCATTAGTCCAGCAAGATGCATGCACAAGATCCTATTGGAGGATGATGCTAAGCCAGTGGTTCAACCACAGAGGCGGCGAAATCCAGCCATGAAGGAAGTGGTGCAGAAAGAGGTCCCTAAGTTACTAGAGGCTGGGATTATTTATCCTATTTCTGATAGCCCCTGGGTGAGCCCTGTCCACGTTATCCCCAAGAAGGGAGGCATGACAGTAGTTCATAATGAAAAGAATGAACTGGTTCCTACAAGAACAGTTACACTGTGGCGTATGTGTATTGACTACAGAAGGCTTAATACAGCCACCCGAAAGGATCACTTTCCTTTACCATTCATAGACCAGATGCTAGAGAGACTAGCAGGTCATGAATATTACTGCTTTTTGGATGGCTATTCAGGTTACAACCAGATTGAAGTGGATCCTTAGGACTAAGAGAAAACAGCATTCACATGTCCTTCTGGAGTATTTGCCTACAGAAGGATGCCTTTTGGTCTGTGCAATGCACCTGCGACCTTTCAGAGATGCATGCTCTCTATTTTCTCTGATATGGTGGAAAAATTTCTGGAAGTCTTCATGGACAACTTTTCAGTATTTGGAGACTCATTCAGCTCCTGTCTTAACCATTTAGCACTTGTTCTGAAAAGATGCCAAGAGACCAACCTAGTTTTAAACTGGAAAAAATGTCACTTCATGCTGACTGAAGGAATTGTCCTTGGGCATAAAATTTCAAACAAGGGAATAGAGGTGGATCAAGCTAAAGTGGAAGTAATTAAAAAATTACCACCACCTACCAATGTAAAGGCAATCAGAAGCTTTCTGGGACATGCAGGATTCTATAGGAGGTTCATAAAGGATTTTTCAAAAATTGCAAAACCTCTAAGCAACCTGCTAGCTGCTGACACGCCATTTGTGTTTGACACAGAGTGTCTGCAGGCGTTTGAAACCCTGAAAGCCAAGCTGGTCACAGCACCAGTCATATCTGCACCTGACTAGACATTACCATTCGAACTAATGTGTGATGCCATTAACCATGCCATTGGTGCAGTGTTGGGACAGAGGCATAACAAGCTTCTGCATGTCATTTACTATGCTAGCCGTGTTTTAAATGATGCACAGAAGAATTACACAACCACAGAAAAAGAGTTACTTGCAGCGGTTTATGCCATTGACTAGTTTAGATCCTATTTAGTAGGTTCAAAAGTGATTGTGTATACTGACCATGCTGCTCTTAAATACCTACTCACAAAGTAGGATTCAAAACCCAGGCTCATAAGATGGGTGTTGCTTCTGCAAGAGTTTGATATAGAAATAAGAGACAGAAAAGGGACAGAGAACCAGGTAGCTGATCACCTGTCCCGGATAGAACCAGTAGCAGGGGCGTCCCACCCTCGTACTGAGATCTCTGAAACTTTTTTGGATGAGCAACTCTTTGCCATTCAGGAAGCACCATGGTTTGCAGACAGAAAAAGGAAGAAGCATGAAAGGCTTTTCTCAATACAGAGTCAAATAAAACCCCCACATTCAAACTCTAAGTTTGGTGTTGGAAGGCCACAACCAAACTCTAATTTTGGTGTTAAGAGGCCATCATCATGCTCTGAGTATCTGTGAGGCTCCATGAGAGCCCACTGTCAAGCTACTGACATTAAAGAAGCGCTTGTTGGGAGGCAACCCAATTTTACTTATCTATGTTAATTTCTATTTTCCATTGTTATTTTATGTTTTTTGTAGGTTGATGATCATGTGAAGTCACAAAAACAATTGAAAAAGCAGAAACAAACTAAAAAACAGAATGAAAAACAGCACACCCTGGAGGAGAAGCCTACTGGCATTTAAACGCCAGTAAAGGCAGCAGAATGGGCGTTAAACGCCTAGTCTGGCACCATTCTGGGCGTTTAACGCCAGAAATGGGCACCAGACTGGAGTTTAACGCTAGAAAAGGGTAAAAAGCTGGTGTTAAACGCCAGAAATGGGCAGCAACCTGGTGTTTAATGCCAGGATTGGCAGCAGAGGGCGTTTTGCACGCCTAATTGGTGCAGGGATGAGAAATCCTTGACACCTCAGGATCTGTGGACCCCACAGGATCCCCACAACCTCAACTCACTCTCTCTCACTTCTTCACACCTTTTCATAATACTCTTCCCAAAATAACCTCTACCAATCACCTCCATTACTCCTCCAAAACCATCATACAAACCACCTACACCCACCCACTCAAATTCAAACCATCACTCCTTCCTTTTCCACATCATAACCACCTAAAATCCCCCTTGGCCGAATAATTTACGCACCTCCATCTCCTCCATTTCTTCATGTTCTCCTCCTTTCTTCATTCTTTTGCTCGAGGACGAGCAAACCTTTTAAGTTTGGTGTGGAAAAGCTCAGCTTTTTTTTGTTTTTCCATAACCATTTATGACACCGAAGGCCGGAGAAACCTCTAGAAAGAGGAAAGGAAAGGCAATTTCTTCCACCTTCGAGTCATGAGAGATGGAGAGATTCATCTCAAAGGTCCATCAAGACCACCTCTATGAAGTTGTGGCCAAGACTCCTCATTGAAGAGGACAAGCCCATCACTAAGAAAAGGATGGAGCAAACAAGAGAGCCCACTCATGGGCCTCAACAAAAGCATGAGGAAAATCCTCATCATGAAATCCCTAAGATGCATCAAGGGATGCATTTTTCTCCATAAAACTATTGGGAGCAAATTAACACCTCCCTAGGAGAATTAAGTTCCAATATGGGACAACTAAGGGTGGAGCACCAAGAGCATTCCATCCTCCTTCATGAAATTAGAGAAGATCAAAGAACCATGAGAGAGGAGCAACAAAGGCAATGAAGAGACATTGAGAAGCTCAAGCATTCCATAAGATCTTCAAGAGGAAGAACAAGCCGCCATCACTAAGGTGGATCCGTTCTTTAATCTCCTTGTTCTTTATTTTCTGTTTTTTTGAAAATTGTGCTTTATGTTTATTTATGTTTGTGTCTTTATTACATGATCATTAGTGTCTAAGTGTCTATGCCTTAAAGCTATGAAAATGAATCCATCACCTTTCTTAAAATGAAAAATGTTTTTAATTGAAAAAGAAAAAGAAGTGCATGAATTTCGAATTTTAAAACAGTTTAATTATTTTGATGTGGTGGCAATACTATTATTTTTCTGAATGAATGCTTGAACAGTGCATATTTTTGAATTTGATTGTTTATGAATGTTAAAATTGTTGGCTCTTGAAAGAATGATGAGAAAAGGAGAAATGTTATCTGATGATCTGAAAAATCATAAAATTGATTCTTGAAGCAAGAAAAAGCAGTGAAAAGCTTGCAAAAAAATAAAAATAAAAAAAAGAGAGGCGAAAAAAGAGAAAAAAAAAGAAAGAAAAAGGAAAGCAAGCAGAAAAAGCCAATACCCCTTTAAACCAAAAGGCAAGGGTGATAAAAAGGATCCAAGGCTTTGAGCATTAGTGGATAGGAGGGCCCACAGGAATAAAATCCTGGCCTAAGCGGCTAAACCAAGCTGTCCCTAACCATGTGCTTGTGGCGTGAAGGTGTCAAGTGAAAACTTGAGACTAAGCGGTTAAAGTCGTGGTCCAAAGCAAAAAGAGTGTGCTTAAGAGCTCTGGACACCTCTAATTGGGGACTCTAGCAAAGCTGAGTCACAATCTGAAAAGGTTCACCCAGTTATGTGTCTGTGGCATTTATGTATCCGGTGGTAATACTGGAAAACAAAATGCTTAGGGTAACGGCCAAGACTCATAAAGTAGCTATGTTCAAGAGTCAACATACTTAACTAGGAGAATCAATAGCACTATCTGGATTCTGAGCTTCTATAGAAGCCAATCATTCTAAACTTCAAAGGATAAAGTGAGATGCCAAAACTATTCAGAGGCAAAAAGCTAAAAGCCCCGCTCATCTAATTAATACTGATCTTCATAGATGTTTTTGGAATTCATTGTATATTCTCTTCTTTTTATCCAATTTGATTTTCAGTTGCTTGGGGACAAGCAACAATTTAAGTTTGGTGTTGTGATGAGCGGATAATTTATATGCTTTTTGGCACTATTTTTAGTATATTTTAATTAGTTTTTATTATATTTTTATTAGTTTTTATTTAAAATTCACTTTTTTGGACTTTACTATGAGTTTGTGTGTTTTTCTGTGATTTCAGGTATTTTCTGGCTGAAATTGAGGGACCTGAGCAAAAATCTGATTCAGAGGCTGAAAAAGGACTGCAGATGCTGTTGGATTCTGACCTCCCTGTACTCGAAGTGGATTTTCTGGAGCTACAGAAGCCCAATTTGCACGCTCTTAATTGTGTTGGAAAGTAGACTTCCTCGGCTTTCCAGCAATATATAATAGTCCATACTTTGACCGAGATTTGATGGCCCAAACAGGCATTCCAAGTCTGCTCAAAGAATTCTGGCGTTTAACTCCAGAACTGGCACAAAAGCTGGAGTTAAACGCCCAAATTGGCACAAAAACTGGCGTTTAACTCCAAGAAAAGTCTCTACACATGAAAACTTCAATGCTCAGCCCAAGCACACATCAAGTGGGCCCCGGAAATGGATTTTTACACTAAACACCTTAGCTTACTCATTTTCTGTAACCCTAGGTCACCAGTTCACTATAAAAACTACTTTTAGTGATTCATCTTGTACCTCATGACACTTTACACGTTTCATATTGTATCTTCTATGGAATGAGTCTCTAAACCCCATTGTTGGGGGTGAGGAGCTCTGCTGTTCTTCATGAATTAATGCAATTACTACTGTTTTCCATTCTATCACGCTTGCTTCTATTCTAAGATATTCATTCGCACTTCAATCTGATGAATGTGATGATCCGTGACAATCATCATCATTCTCACCTATGAACGCGTGTCTGACAACCACCTCCGTTCTACATGCAATCAAGCTTGAATGTGTATCTCTTGGGTTTCTAATCTAATATTGGAACCTTCGTGGTATAAGCTAGAATTATTGGCGGCCATTCCTGAGATCCGGAATGTCTAAACCTTGTCTGTGGTATTCTGAGTAGGATCTGGGAAGGGATGACTGTGATGAGCTTCAAACTCGCGAGTGTTGGGCA
>NC_029792.2:87844613-87965232 GCF_000816755.2 Arachis ipaensis | reverse complement strand
AGGTATTACTTGGACGACCCAGTGCACTTGCTGGTTAGTTGTGCGGAGTTACAAAAGTGTGATTGTAATTTCGTGCACCATCATCCTATTCACCATGTTAAAGTACGAGTATACATCTTAGAATTAGATCAATCACGGATCGAAGAGAAACAGTAATCCTTTTATTAATTCATAGGACTCAGCAGGGCTCTTCCCTTTAACCTAGGAGGTTTAGAAACTCATACTAGTAGAAAATACAATATGGTAAACGAAAATATGTTGTAAAGTGGTTGAAGATGTGCGAAGATCCTTAACAAAGAGTGATCTTCTACTTTAAATACTAAACTAATGACTAGTAAGGGTAAAACAGTCTTTTTAGTGCTAAAATCCACTTTTGGAGCCCACTTGGTGAGTGTTTGGGCTGAGTTTTGATGAGATCCACGTGCTATGAGGTTGGAAAGGCAGTCCTCTCTGAGCATTTGGACACTGGTCTCTGCTCTTTGGGTGCTGGACGCCTGAAAGGCTGCAGGAAGCTGGCGTTGGACGCCAGTTTTGGGCCTTCTAATCTGAAGCAAAGTATGGATTATTACGTTTCCAGAAAAGCTCTTTCGAGTGCAAGAAGGTCAGATCCGAACAGCATCTGCAGTGCTTTCTCTGTCTCTGAATCAGACTTTTGCTCCAGCTCCTCAATTTCAGCCAAAAAATACTTGAAACTGCACAAAAACACACAAACTCAAAGTAGAATCCAAAAATGTGAATTTAATACTAAAACCTATAAAAACTTAATAAAAACTAAACAAAACATACTAAAAACTATATGAATGATGCCAAAAAGCGTATAAAATATCTACTCATCACATCTCTTATATTAATATAATACTATTATATTACTATTTCTCTTCTCTCATAAATCAAGTCCAGCTCATCAAACTAAGACTAATTACGGAAACTAGAATTAAAAGCTCCTTACCGATACAGTTCAAAAACTAGGTTATTCGCGACTACATTGTTGAACTTACCTCAAAAGTGGTTCTAGCTTAAAGATGACATAATAAAAATGAGGATTGAGATGCTTGATGATAAAGTAGACGTGTTTTTTTCACTGATCTTCCAAAAAATTCTGTATCATCAGAAAAGATCTCGTGTACCCGAAAACTAGGTTGTTACATTCCACCCTCCTTAAAGAAAATTTTACCCTCAAAATTTCAGCCACGTGTAAGAATCCATCTTCAAGTGGTCTATTTCCTTCAAGCCATCTTGACAAAGAGATCGGTCCGTTCCTTATAGCACCCAAATGTCACATAGTCATAGCCAATGAGATCATAACAACTATGAAGATGGCTGTGCCTCGCATCGATTCGTCATTTGGAACTCGATTAAATTATGCATGTTCACATTCATTGAGGTCTTATCTGCACCAAATAATCAACATTAAGGTGATCAGTTTTAATATCTTAAGTTAAGCACGAACATTCCGAAAATGAGTGCTCATAGACATTCTTGCCAAATGTATCTTAAAGATACCCTAACGACATGAGACACACAAATAGAGCATGCAGTGAAGTATAGTCAGTCCACTCCCGATGCTCTAATGGGAACGAACTGCTATGATTTGTTGTTAAAATCATAGTTATTTTGCAAGATATTTTTTTGAAAGCATTTTAAGTTAACAAGCATGAACATACACAGATGATATCATAAATAACAAGATAAGCAGTTAAAAGTAAACACACATTTATATATATACATACATCTCAAGTAGTTAACAACCTTCAGTTATTTAGCCTTTATTTAGAGTTTAGATCTTAGTTAGAACACCCCAAGAAATAGCTAGATAGTAACTATGTACATATATATACATATGATATTCCAGGCCTTGACTTGTTCAAGAAGTCCCTAAGCTGGCACCCAGACTAGCCTAGACTCTATATTCACCTAGTTCCTCTAAACTACAAAAGCGAGAGAAAGTACGTTCTAGGTATTCAAAACTCAAGTCAGGTGGAAAGTCATCAAAAGGTGGAAGATCGTCTACTACTCCTCTGCACAATCATACATCATCAAAGAGCATCTCATTGGTACTTCATTAAGTGGCCATAAAACAACAACATCGTACGAAGGACTTAGGCTAAAGTTCATAGATAAACGGGGTATAGATGTCGGCTGGTCTCACGGTATATACATATAAACAAAAACGAATCTCACTCTAGACTCAGAAGACTACCCAGACCAGAATCCTCTTTACGAACGGTCATTAGCGAACTACAGAAGTGTACTCATCCTTCCATCTGAAGGGGGAGAAAAGGGGGTAAGAACTGTGGAGTTCTTAGTAGAGTCAGGCTAATCGGTCATGTTAATCGGCTCCATCGTGCTTTTTAGACAGTTTTTTTACAGAAATAAGAAGAATAAAAGCGAAAATAGATAAATAGGGAAAATAGAGAATCAACTTACAAATAGAGAAAGTAGAAAAATAGAGAAAATAGATAACAGAATACAAACAGAGAAATACAAGACATAGAGCACAACACAGAGAATATGCAACAGAGGATGATTGATGAGCGGATAATTTATACCCTTTTTGGCATTATTTTTACATAGTTTTTAGTATGTTTTAGTTACTTTTTATTATATTTTTATTAGTTTTATGCAAAAATCACATTTCTGGACTTTACTATGAGTTTGTGTGTTTTTTTTGTGATTTTAGGTATTTTCTGGCTGAAATTGAGGGACCTGAGCAAAAATCTGATTTAGAGGCTGAAAAAGGACTGCAGATGCTGTTGGATTCTGACCTCCCTGCACTCGAAGTGGATTTTCAGGAGCTACAGAAGCCCAATTGGCGCGCTCTCAATTGCGTTGGAAATTAGACATCCTGGTCTTTCCAAAAATATATAATAGTCCATACTTTGCCTGAGATTTAATGGCCTAAACTGGCGTTCAAAGACAGCCTAAAACATCTTGGCGTAAAATGCCCAAACTGGCACCAGGGAGTTAAACGCCCAAACTAGCACCAAAGCTGGCGTTTAACTCCAGAAACAGCCTATGCACATTTAAAGCTTAATGCTCAGCCCAAGCACGCCAAGTGGGTCCCGGAAGTGGATTTCTGTACTATCTGCACTTAGTTACTCATTTTCTGTAACCCTAGGCTACTAGTTTAGTATAAAAATTACTTTTATAGATTTATTTTACATCTTATGTTCGAGTTTTTTTTAGAAATCCTTAAACGTTTAGTCCTTAGACCTTGGACATGGAGACTGGCCTCACGGCTATGCCTAGACTTTCCACTTATGTATTTTCTATGGTGGAGTTTCTACACCACATAGATTAAGGTGTGGAGCTCTGCTGTTCTTCATGAATTAATACAAGTACTATTGTTTTTCTATTCAACTCACGCCTACTTCTTCTCTAAGATATTCACTCGCACTTCAACCTGATGAATGTGATGACCCGTGACACTCATCATCATTCTCACTTATGAACGCGTGCCTGACAACCACTTCCGTTCTATCTGCAATAGCTTGAGTGTGTATCTCTTGGCCTCCTGGTTCACGACGCATGATTGCCTCTCCTGACAACAGAGCATTCCATTCTGTGAGATCGGTGTCTTTGTGGTATAGGCTAGAACCATTGGCAGCATTCCTGAGATCCGAAAAGTCTAAACTTTGTCTGTGGTATTACAAGTAGGATCTGGGAAGGGATGACTGTGACGAGCTTCAAACTTGCGAATGTTGGGCGCAGTGACAGTGTGCAAAAGGACAATGGTCCTATTCCGACGCTAGCGGAAACCGACAGATGATTAGCCGTGCGATGACAGCGCATATGGATTTGTTTTCATCTGAGAGGATCATACAACTTGCCATGGAAGGAGGTAACGCATGGTTGGAAGAAGGCAGTAGGAAAGCAGAAGTTCAGAAGCAACAAAGCATCTCCAGACGCTTATCTGAAATTCCCACCAATGAATTACATAAGTATTTCTATTTTATTTTTTGTTTTATTTATATTTTAATTATCAAAACCTTATAACCATTTGAATCCGCCTGACTGAGATTTACAAGGATGACCATAGCTTGTTTCAAGCCGACAATCTCCGTGGGATCGACCCTTACTCACGTAAGGTTTATTACTTGGATGACCCATTGCACTTGCTGGTCAGTTACACGGAATTGTGAAAAAGTCTTGAGATCACGTTCTCCCACACCACATTTTTGGCGCTATAGCCAGGGAATGAATAATCACGATTTCGCGTACCAAATTTTTGGCGCCGTTGCCGGGGATTGTTCGAGTTTGGACAATTGACGGTTCATTTTGTTGCTCAGATTGGGTAATTTTATTTTAATTTTAAGCTTTATTTTATTTTCGAAAAAAATCATTAAAAAAATAATTTATATTTGTTCTTCAGAATTTTTAAGAATGAATTCTAGAGTTTCAGATGATATTTTGAAGCCTAGCTGGCTGTTAAGCCATGTCTAATTTTTTGGACTGAGGCTTCCACTTATCATTGCAAGAGCCTTTAGATTCCTATCTAATTGGCTGTTGTATGTCTGATTTGTATGCTGAAGCTTGGCCGGCCATTTTGGCCATGTCTAATCTTTTGGATCGGAGATTTCACTTAAAGCTTGGCTGGCTATTAAGCCATGTCTAAATTTTTGGACCGAAGCTTTAGACTAACATTGCATGATTCCTGGAATTCCTATTAAAAATTTTGAATTTCAAAAATTAAAAAAAAATTTAATAAATCATAAAACCAAAAATTTGTGTTTCTTGTTTGAGTCTTGTGTCAAATTTTAAGTTTGGTGTCAATTGCATCTTTTTAATCTTTCTTCAAAAGTTTTCAAAAATTCATGCATATGTTTTTCATGATCTTCAAGTTGTTCTTGATGACTGTCTTTGTTTGATCTTATGTTTTTCTTATTTTGTGTCTTTTCTTGTTTTTCATATGCATTCTTGAATTATTAGTGTCTAAAGTTTAAAAATTTTTAAGTTTGGTGTCTTGCATGTTTTTCTTTTCTTAAAAATTTTCAAAAATAAGTTCTTGGTGTTCATCTTGACATTCAAAGTGTTCTTGCATACATTTTTGTTTTGATCTTAAATTTTTATGTTTTGTTTCATTTTTGTGTTTTTCTCTTTCCTCATTAATTTCAAAAATAAAAAAAATTATCTTTCCCTTTATTTTGCTCATAAATTTTCGAAATTTTGAATTGATTTGGTAAAAAATATTTAAAATTTAATTGTTTCTTATGAGTTAAGTCAAATTTTCCATTTAAAAATTCTATCTTTTCAAATCTCTTTAAAAAATCAAATATTTTTTATTTTTCTTTCATGTTTTTTGAAAATTAAAAAAAAATGATTTTCAAAATATTTTTCTTATTTTTATCTCATATTTTCGAAATTAATGTTAACATTTAATGTTTTGATTCAAAAATTTTCAAGTTGTTACTTGCCTATTAAGAAAGGATCAATCTTTAAATTCTAAAATCATATCTTTTAGTTTCTTATTAGTCAAGTAATCAACTTTAATTTCAAAAATCAAATCTTTTTAATTTCCTTTTCAAATCTTTTTCAAAATAAATTTCAATCATATATTTTTCAAAATTAATTTCAAAATCTTTTCTAACTTCTTATCTTTTCAAAATTGATTTTCAAATCTTTTTCAATTAACTACTTGACTTTTTGTTTGATTTTAAAAGTTTACTATTTCAATCATATCTTTTTCAAAACCACCTAACTACCTTTTTCTCTCTCCAATTTTCGAAAACTCCTCACCACTTTTTCAAAATTCTTTTTAATTAACTAATTGTTTTAAATTTTAATTTAATTTTATCCCTTTTTATAATTTTCGAATACTAACCAATAATTAAAATAAAAACAAAAATATTTTCCTTTTATTTTAATTTAAAATTCGAATTCTCTCTCTCATCTCTTTCTATTTATTTATTTATTTACTAACAGTTCTCTTCTTCTTATAATTCGAACCATCTCTCCCTCTCTGTGTTCGAATTCTTCATCTTCTCCCTTCTTCATTCTACTCTTCTATTCTTCTACTCACATAAAGGAATCTCTATACTGTGACATAGAGGATTCCTATTCTTTTCTGTTCTCTTCTTTTCATATGAGCAGGAGCAAGGATAAGAACATTCTTATTGAAGCTGATCCGGAACCTAAAAGGACTCTAAAGAGGAAGCTAAGAGAAGCTAAGGCACAAAATTCTGGAGAGGACCTGACAGAATTTTTTGAAAAAGAAGAAGAGATGGCCGAACCCAACAACAATGGTGGAGATGCAAGGAAGATGCTTGGTACTTTATTGCACCCTCTTCTGACTTCTGTGGAAGGAGCATCTCAATTCCTGCAATTGGAGCAAAAAACTTTGAGCTTAAGCCTCAATTAGTTTCTCTGATGCAGCAGAATTGCAAGTTTCATGGACATCCATTGGAAGATCCTCATTAGTTCTTAGCTGAATTCTTGCAAATCTATGACACTGTTAAGACCAATGGGGTTAATCCTGAAGTGTACAGACTTATGCTTTTCCCCTTTGTTGTAAGAGACAGAGCTGGGACATGGTTGGACTCACAACCTAAAGATAGCCTGAACTCTTGGGAAAAGTTGGTCAATGCTTTCTTGGACAAGTTCTTTCCACCTCAAAAGTTGAGCAAGCTTAGAGTGGAAGTCCAAAATTTCAGACAGAAGGAAGGTGAATCCCTCTATAAAGCTTGGGAAATATACAAGCAACTGATCAGAAGGTGTCCTTCTGACATGTTTTCAGAATTGAACATCATATGTATATTCTATGATGGTTTGTTTGAATTGTCCAAGATGTCATTGGACCACTCTACTGGAGGATCTCTTCATATGAAGAAGATGCCTGCAGAAGCCCAGGAACTCATTAAAATGGTTGCAAATAACTAGTTCATGTACACTTCTGAAAAGAATCCTATAAATAATGGGACAACTCAGAAGAAAGGAGTTCTTGAGATTGATACTCTGAATGCCATATTGGCTCAGAACAAAATATTGACTCAATAAGTCAATATAATTTCTCAGAGTCTATTTGAAATGCAAGCTGCATCAGGCAATATTAAAGAAGCCTGCAATGGAAGAGGTGAATTACATGGGAGAATCCTATGGAAACACCTATAATCCTTCATGGAGGAATCATACAAATTTCTCATGGAAGGATCAACAGAAGCCTAATCAAGGCTTCAGTAACAATAATGGTGGGAGAAATAGGTTTGGCAATAGCAACCCTTTTACATCATCTTCTCACCAACAGACAGAGAATTCTAAGCAGAGCCACTCTGACTTAGCAACTGTAGTCTCTGATCTGTCTAAGCCTACTCTCAGTTTCATGACTGAAGCAAGGTCCTCCATTAGAAATTTGGAGGCACAAGTGGGTCAGTTGAGTAAAACAGTTACTGAACTCCCTCCTAGTACTCTCCTAAGCAATACAGAGGAGAATCCAAAAAGAGAGTGCAAGGCCATAACTATAACCAACATGGCCGAACCTGGAGAGGAAGAAAAGGCAGTGATTTCCAATGAGGAAGACCTCAATAGACGTTCACTAGCCACTAAGGAATTCCCTAATGAGGAACCCAAGGAATCTGAGGCTCATATAGAGACCATAGAGATTCCATTGAACTTACTGTTGCCATTCATGAGCTCTGATGAGTACTATTCCTCTGAAGAAGATGAAGATATTACTGAAGAACAAGTTGCTCAATATCTAGGAGCAATCATGAAGCTGAATGCCAAGTTATTTGGTAATGAGACTTGGGAGGATGAACCCCATTGCTCATCAATGAACTAAATGATCTGGTTCAACTGATATTACCTCAGAAGAAATAGGATCCTGGAAAGTTCTTAATACCTTGTACCATAGGCACCATGACCTTTGAGAAGGCTCTATGTGACCTGGGGTCAGGGATAAACCTCATGCCCCTCTCTGTAATGGAGAAACTAGGGATCTTTGAGGTGCAAGCTGCAAGAATCTCACTAGAGATGGTAGACAATTCAAGGAAACAGGCTTATGGACTTGTAGAGGATGTCTTAGTGAAGGTTGCAGGCTATTACATAGCTACTGACTTCATAATCCTAGATACTGAGAAGGATGAAGATGAATCTATCATCCTTGGAAGACCCTTCCTAGCCACAGCAAGAGCTGTGATTGATGTGGACAGAGGAGAGTTAGTCCTTCAAGGGAATGAGGGCTACCTTGTGCTTAAGGCTCAAGGATCTTCTTCTGTAACCATGGAGAGGAAGCATGAAAAGCTTCTCTCAATACAGAGTCAAACAGAGCCCCCACACTCAACTTCTAAGTTTGGTGTTGGGAGGCCAAAATCAAGCTTTGAGTCTCTGTGAAGCTCTCTAAGAGCTCACTGTCAAGCTATTGACATTAAAGAAGTGCTTATTGGGAGGCAACCCAATGTTATTTAATTATATTTATTTATTTTCCATTGCTATTTTATGTTTTCTTTAGGTTGATGATCATGTGAAGTCACAAAAATAATAAAAAAATCAAAAATAGAATGAAAAACAGCATTAAAAACAGCACACCCTGGAGGATAAGCTTACTGGCGTTTAAACGCCAGAAAGGGCTATCTGGCATCTGGCTGGCGTTAAACACCAGAAATGGGCATCTGGCTGGTGTTTAACGCCAGGAATGGGTAGCAGAGTGGCGTTTAACGCCAGGAAAGGTAGCAGAGCTGGCGTTAAACGCTAGATTTGGCACAGAATGGGCGTTTGAACGCCAGAATGGTGCAGGGACTCGAATTCCTTGACACCTTAGGATCTGTGGACCCCACAGGATCCCCACCTATCCCACCTCTTCTTCTCTCCTCTTCACACCTTTCCATAACACTCTTCCCCACAACCTCTTCACCACTCACATCCATCCATCATTAAAACCCACCTACCTCACCATTCAAATTCAAACTATTTCCCTCCCAAACCCACCCACACATGGCCGAATTCCCCCTCTCTCTCACCCTATAAATACCCCTCCTTACCACCTTCAATTTCACATATCCTACACAATACACCCTCATTGGCCGAATTCACACCCCTTCCATCTCCTCCATTTCTTCTTCTTCTACTCCTTTCTTTCTTCTTTTGCTCGAGGACGAGAAAATTTTCTAAGTTTGGTGTGGGAAAAGCTAAGCTTTTTGTTTTTCAATAACCATTAATGGCACCTAAGGCCGGAGAAACCTCTAGAAAGAGGAAAGGGAAGTCAATTGCTTCCACCTCCGAGTCATGGGAGATGGAAAGATTCATCTCAAAGGTCCATCAAAACCACTTCTATGAAGTTATGGCCAAGAAAAAGGTGATCACCGAGGTCCCCTTTAAGCTCAAAAAGAGTGAATATCCGGAGATCCGACATGAAGTTCGAAGAAGAGGTTGGGAAATCCTCACCAACCCCATTCAATAAGTCGGGATCTTAATGGTTCAAGAGTTCTATGCCAATGCATGGATCACTAAGAACCATGACCAAAATGTGAACCCGAACCCAAAGAATTGGCTCACAATGGTTCGGGGGAACTACTTGGATTTTAGTCCGAAAAATGTGAGGTTAGCATTCAACTTGCCAATGATGTAAGGAGATCCTCACCCTTTCACTAGAAGGGTCAACTTTGATCAGCGGTTGAACCAAGTCCTTAGGGACATTTGTGTGGAAGGCGCTCAATGGAAGAGAGATTCAAGAGGCAAGCCGGTTTAACTAAGAAGGCTTGACCTCAAACCCGTGGCTAGGGGATGGTTGGAGTTCATCCAACGCTCTATCATTCCTACTAGCAACCGGTCTGAAGTTACAGTAGACTGGGCTATCATGATCCATAGTATCATGAATGGAGAGGAAGTAGAAGTTCATGAGATCATATCTCTAGAACTCTACAAGGTGGCGGATTAGCCCTCTACTTTGGCAAGGTTAGCCTTCCCTTATCTCATTTGTCACCTATGCAATTCAGCTGGAGTTGTCATAGAGGAAGACACCCTCATTGAAGAGGATAAGCCCATCACTAAGAAAAGGATGGAGCAAACAAGAGAGCCCACTCATGGACCTCAACAAGAGCATGAGGAAATTCCTCATCATGAAATCCCTGAGATGCCTCAAGGGATGCACTTTCCTCCATAAAACTATTGAGAGCAAATCAACACCTCCCTAGGAGAAATAAGTTCCAACATGGGACAACTAAGGATGGAGCACCAAGAGCATTCCATCCTCCTCCATGAAGTTATAGAAGACCAAAGAACCATGAGGGAGGAGCAACAAAGGCAAGGAAGAGACATTGAGGAGCTCAAGCACACCATAAGATCTTCAAGAGGAAGAACTAGCCGCCATCACTAAGGTGGACCCGTTCTTTAATTTCCTTGTTTTTATTTTTCTATTTTTCGAAAATTATGCTTTATGTTTTTTCTATGTTTGTGTCTTTATTACATGATCATTAGTGTCTAGTGTCTATGCCTTAAAGCTATGAATGTCCTATGAATCCATCACCTTTCTTAAATGAAAAATTTTTTTAATTGCAAAAGAACAAGAAGTACATGGTTTCAAATTCTATCTTGAAATTAGTTTAATTATTTTGATGTGGTGGCAATATCTCTTGTTTTCTGAATGAATGCTTGAATAGTGCATATTTTTGAATTTGTTGTTTATGAATGTTAAAATTGTTGGCTCTTTAAAGAATAATGAAAAAGGAGAAATGTTATTGGTAATCTGAAAAACCATAAAATTGATTCTTGAACCAAGAAAAAGCAGTGAATAGCCCTTTAAACTAAAAGGCAAGGGTAAAAAGGATCCAAGGCTTTGAGCATTAATGGATAGGAGGGCCCAAAGGATTAAAATCCTGGCCTAAGCGGCTGAACTAAGCTGTCCCTAACCATGTGCTTGTGGCGTGAAGGTGTCAAATGAAAAGCTTGAGACTGAGCGGTTAAAGTCATGGTCCAAAGCAAAAAGAGTGTGCTTAAGAGCTCTGGACACCTATAACTGGGGACTCTAGCAAAGCTGAGTCACAATCTGAAAAGGTTCACCCAGTTATGTGTCTGTGGCATTTATGTATCCGGTGGTAATACGGGAAAACAAAATGCTTAGGGTCACAGCCAGGACTCATAAAGTAGCTATGTTCAAGAATCAACATACTGAACTAAGAGAATGAATAACGCTATATGAATTCTGAGTTCCTATAGATGCCAATCATTCTGAACTTCAAAGGATAAAGTGAGATGCCAAAACTGTTTAGAGGCAAAAAGGCTACAAGTCCCACTCATCTAATTGAAACTAATTTTCAGTGATAAGTTTGGAATTCATTGTATATTCTCTTCTTTCTATCCTATTTTGTTTTCAGTTGCTTGGGGACAAGCAACAATTTAAGTTTATACCCTTTTTGGCATTGTTTTTACTTAGTTTTTAGTATGTTTTAGTTACTTTTTATTATATTTTTTATTAGTTTTTATGCAAAAATCACATTTCTGGACTTTACTATGAGTTTGTGTGTTTTTCTATGATTTCAGGTATTTTCTGGCTGAAATTGAGGGACCTGAGCAAAAATCTGATTCAGAGGCTGAAAAAGGACTGCAGATGCTGTTGGATTCTGATCTCCCTGCACTCAAAGTGGATTTTCTGGAGATACAACAACCCAATTGCCGCGCTCTCAATTGCGTTGGAAAGTAGACATCCTGGGCTTTTCAGCAATATATGATAGTTTATACTTTGCTAGAGATTCGATGGCCCAAACTGGCGTTAAAAAAGACAGCCTAAAACATCTTGGCGTAAAATGCCCAAACTGGCACCAGAATTGGAGTTAAACGCCCAAACTGGCACCAAAGCTGGCGTTTAACTCCAGAAACAGCCTATGCACATGTAAAACTCAATGCTCAGCCCAAGCACGCACCACCAAGTGGGTCCCAGAAGTGGATTTCTGCACTATCTGCACTTAGTTACTCATTTTCTGTAACCCTAGGCTACTAGTTTAGTATAAAAATTACTTTTAGAGATTTATTTTACATATTATGTTCGAGTTTTTTTTAGAAATATCTAGACGTTTAGTCCTTAGACCTTGGACATGGAGGCTAGCCTCACGGCCATGCCTAGACTTTTCACCTATGTATTTTCTACGGTGGAGTTTCTACACCCCATAGATTAAGTTGTGGAGCTCTGCTGTTCTTCATGAATTAATACAAGTACTATTGTTTTTCTATTCAACTCACGCCTACTTCTTCTCTAAGATATTCACTCGCACTTCAACCTGTTGAATGTGATGACCCGTGACACTCATCATCATTCTCACTTATGAATGCGTGCCTGACAACCACTTCCGTTCTATCTGCAATAGCTTGAGTGTGTATCTCTTGGCCTCCTGGTTCACGACGCATGATTGCCTCTCCTGACAACAGAGCATTCTATTCCGTGAGATCATAGTCTTCGTGGTATAGGCTAGAACCATTGGCAGCATTCCTGAGATCGGAAAGTCTAAACCTTGTCTGTGGTATTCTGAGTAGGATCTGGGAAGGGATGACTGTGACGAGCTTCAAACTTTCGAATGTTGGACGCAGTGACAGTGTGCAAAAGGACAATGGTCTTATTCCGACGCTAGCGGGAACCGACAGATGATTAGCCGTGCGGTGACAGTGCATATGGATTTGTTTTCATCCGAGAGGATCATATAGCTTACCATGGAAAGAGGTAACGCATGGTTGGAAGAAGCCAGTAGGAAAGCAGAAGTTCAGAAGCAACAAAGCATCTCCAGATGCTTATCTGAAATTCCCACCAATGAATTACATATGTATTTAGAAGCTCGATAAAGGTCACAACAATTCTAAATCTTATACATAATATATTAAGAAAGAAATAGTATTTTATAGAAGCCCGATGAAGAAATAAGCTCAAAAACAGAGTTACAAAAGCGCAAAACGTTCACACGAAGCTACAAACTTAAGGCACAAGATATAGATACAAGATAAGGAAGCATAAATAGATATATGAGTATAATAGTCATAAGGAACTAGCCTCAACCCGTGGAGTTTAGGCCGACTAGTTATATACTAACATACAGAGTTTTGAAAATTAAACAGCATATACAATAATTCTCTCAAAGTGAGCCTCTAAGGCAAATATAAAATACAAAAGTGAGAGAAATTAAGCTACATGTCCAAAATGACTCCAAAATAGGATAAAGATCCTCTGCCCTGTCACCATCACATAACTCACCGAGGTGGGTTACGACCTGCATCTAAAAAATAATAACAGAATATGGTATGAGAACTGGAGGTTCTTAGTATGGTAACAGAGCCCAGTAATGTAAGATGTAAGACTCCGGGACACCAGAGGCAATCCTTGAGCTTAATATCCATCATGAGATTCAACTTAAAGTATAACTAAATTTAAAACCATCACTTTAAAACCATAATGAAATAAGGGAATCTAACTTAGGGATTTTCTAATCTAATATATACACCGCTGTCTCACAGCCTTTGCTAGCCTAACCGTCATGTGATCCCATCGCCACTGCCTTCCGAACCTCCTCAATCCTAGCAGAAAACACACATAATAGCAATGCAAGTAAAGCACAAGTATAAACATGTATATCAAGAATTCAAGAAGCAAATAATCATGTTATACAATTAGGCAAACAATTCAAGTCGGCAAAGCAAGCAAACAGATAGAATATGCACATGATGCATGCTTGTCCTATTTGGCTGTGATATCACATCGTCAGTTCAACTGCTAACCCGACACATCCCCATTAGAATGTTTCCTTTAGATCACGTATATAGCTATGGGAAACCCCAACGGATATAGTGTCGGGCACACTCTTGTGATCCAAAAGGATGCGAGCAGGATACTCTGCCACAGAACTCACATCTCAAGGTAAGTGGGATAA
The DNA here is from genome assembly GCF_000816755.2 of Arachis ipaensis. NCBI lineage: Eukaryota > Viridiplantae > Streptophyta > Magnoliopsida > Fabales > Fabaceae > Arachis > Arachis ipaensis. The sequence continues at coordinate 87,951,394 of NC_029792.2, read as the reverse complement.
ACAAACCGTCCTTACGCCACCGCCGCGACCTCGACAAGCGGGATTAACCAACCATCCTTGCCTGGCGCATAGCATCTCAACAAACTCAGTGTAAAATAGTATATCAGTGGTATTCAGAAATCATTTTCAATACTCAGTTCGCTCCGAGTCCTAGACTTGTTTGAAGCATCATCAAATACACAACTCCATAATTTCATCATATCAATCATCTTTATGGTACTCTGCCACCTCACTCAACTAATCCACCCTCAGTACTCCAGAATCCTAAGGCTCAGTCTTCTAAACTTTTTACCTGAAATTATCTAGTTAACTTACTTATGGTATTCTCTATGTCTCAAAGCCTAGAAACAAGTAAGACACCCTAGATAAGCTTTACAGAAGTTCTCATGCTTGCGAGGAAGGTAAAACATTAAAAAACAAGGTTTTCTTAAAAAAACAGGACAGTGTGCGTACACATAAAGTCGTGCATATGCACTCCCAGAAGACTTTCTCAAAGTGTGTGTACGCACAGAAGGTAAAATTTTTCATTTTGATTGCACGCATGGAAACATATGAACGCCCTCAACAGAGGACACTTCTTAGCATTTGCATACGCACAACATGCAAGTTTTACAAGGTGTGTATACACACCAGAGTGTGCTAATGCTCTTAATAGTAGGCATATCCCTATGTACGCACGTTTTCAAAATTTTACTGGGTGTGTGCACAAGGGTGTGCGTACCTTATGCGCATGCACAAGTCAAAACATGGCCCCTACTCAAAGCATGCGCACAATAGTGTGTGATAATCCCCATTTTTAGGGTTTATCCTGTGCTTAATCTAGTGGATTTTATCCATTATTCTCACACTTATTCATACAATTCGCATGTTTTACGTTTTCCTTCCTGATTTTGTGCTATGATTGAAAACATGCTTCTTTGGCCTTATATTTGCTAATATTAATCCTCTCTTATTACCATTCAATGCCGTGATATATGCGTTAAGTGATTTTAGGGATTACAGGGCAGGAATGGCTTGGAGGATGGAAAGGAAGTTTGCAAAAGTGGAAGGAATACAAGAAATTGACGGAACTGCAAAGCTGTCAGCCCTGACCTCTTCGCACTCAAACGGACATAACTTGAGCTACAGAGGTCCAAATAAGGCTGTTTCAGTTGCGTAGGAAAGCTAACATCCGGGGCTTTGAAATGATATATAATTTGCCATAGTGGCCATACAGCTAGGCGATGCGCTCACGTCGCATTGACGGAAAACCAGCGTATTAAGATTCGTAACCAGCGATTTTTGGGCTATTTTTGACCCAGTTTTTGGCACAGAAAACACAGATTAGAGGCTACAGAGGGGAGGAATCATCAAACACTTTTCATTAGGATTCCTAGTTTTATGCTTTTGAGTTGGATATACAAGGAGTTACTACCTCCATTGAAGACTTTATCATTCTAGTTTGTTTTCTGTTTCCTTACTCTTTTAATCCCTATTTACTTTGTTTAGAGTTACAATTGGATTATTTTCATGGATTGTTAATGCAAAGATTACTTTTCCATTTAAATCTATTATTTGTTTAATTGTTTCTAATTGAATTTTAATTACCATGTTCCCTTTTTACTCCCTTTATATGGTGTAATGGCATTCATGTTAGTAGAGTAGACTCCCAACTTGACATGGGAGTTGATTAATAGGAGACCCTTGAGTTTGAATACTCAAGAGCCTGGTGGTAATTGAAAGTTGTAGACTGGCCTTCTGATCATTAATGCTAGACCTTTCCAAGGGAGAGGACTAGGACTCGTGACAGACGTTGGTTCATGTACTTGACTTTCCCTTATTCGGTAAGGATTAACTAAGTAATAACAACAATCTTTTACCATTACTCTTGAGAGATTCCAACAAGGATGGAATTTCCAATTAATCTTCTCCTGGTCAAGGCATTTTTATTCGAATAGATTTTCTCCTCTTGGCTTTGGTTGAGTAATTGGTGACACTTGAGTTATCAAACTCCTTTGTTGATTGATAATTGGAATTTGCTGGTTGATTTGGATTCCTCTAAAGCTAGTCTTTCCTTAGGAGTTGACTAGGACTTGAGGAATCTCATTGATTAGTTCACTTGACTTTCCTTTATTTAGTAAGGGTTAATTAAGTGGGAGCAATAAACAATTTTCATCACAATTGATAAGGATAACTAGGATGGGATTTCCAGTTCTCATACCTTGCAATGGTTTTCATGATAATTAATTTATATTTTATTTGCCAATTTATTTCCTCATTCCCTATCTCAAAAAAACCCAAAAAGATATTTTTTCATAACCAATAATAAATCATACTTCCCTGCAATTCCTTGAGAGACGACCCGAGGTTTAAATACTTCGGTTATTACATTTTAGGGGTTTTGTTACTTGTGAAATCAAACTTTTGTATGAAAGAATTTCTTGTCGGTCTAGAAGCTATACTTGCAATGAGAACTTAATTGTGAAAATTCTAGGCCGCGCGAGAGTTCAGTTCGTCAAAATGGCGCCGTTGCCGGGGAATTGCAAACGTGTGCCTTATTATTGGTTATTGTAAATATTTGCTTTTTCATTTCTTTGTTAGTGTTTCTAGTTTTAGGAGTTTATTTTCATTAATTTCTATTAGTTTTTATTTCTTTTGATACTATGAATTCTCAGCCCTCTGGCTTTAAGTTTGATTCCAATGTTGTTGTAAGGAATGGAAGCCATAATGAGAACAGGCATCAAGGTTGGAAGAATCAAAGATGGGAGGAGCCACAAGGATTTGATCAACCGTCTTGGCAATAACCCCCTCCAATGCGCTATAACCAACAACCATTCTGTGATGCATACTAAGACAATAGTTATGGTTGACCCTTTCTTGACAAACCACCTCCACCAAATTACTATGGTCAAGAGTCATTCCAGGGAGCGTACCAAGATGATGAATATGGTAGCCCCCTTGTAGTTACCAACAAGCCCCACCATATGCTTATGAACCACCTCCCCAACACACGTTTGAACCACCATACTCACAAGCCACCTACAACCATTCACCTCCTTATAACCCTAACCCCTATCCACCCGATCAACCACCCTATGAGCCATATGAACCATATATAGAACCACCCCAATTCCAATCCAATTACTTCCAAGAACCACAACTTCCATATGGACCACGTCCATATCCATCGACCCAAGAGCCATATGATCCTAATCATGCAATCCGAGCAGAACAAGAATCACAGGATCGTCTCAAGGAAATAGTGGATCAATTTCATGCAACCCTTCATCAACTGGAACAAGCGATAAACCAATTAGCTTCCCAACGTTTGAACACTCAAGGATCCCCATAGCTTCATGTGGAGAATCTATCGAAGAGCGCAGCATGAAGGAGAAGCTAGAATCTCCGGTGGGCAGTGAGCAACATGACTTTGTATTGGAACAATTTGAGGAAGCCGTAATCGTTGAAGAGGAAGAAGTGGTTGAAGACTTAGGAGATGCAGAACGTCCATGTGAAAGCCCATTCATAGAGCCCCCTTCTAAGGAGTTTGAATTTGATGTTGAGGAGGGTGTACAACCTCCAAGGCATATCATGGTTAAAGACTTTGAAAGGGATGATCAAGAGATGGATTCAATCATTGATGAATTCTTATCTACATTTGAATCCTCTCCCATTGGACTTGACATGGAGATTAAAGAAGAAGAAGCACAACCTCACATGCCCTTGGTGAACAATGAAGAAGAGATCGAATTGGAAGAAAGCTATCAAGAGGGAGAGGCTAAAATTGAAGAAGCTTGCGAAGAGGTAGAAGTTGTCAAGGAAGAGCTCAGGGGAATGGAGCTGGAAATCACCTTGCCCAAGTTGTTGGAGACCTCTTCCCCGAAGCCATCACCATCCATTCCTTCATTCAAGTGGGTAAGTCTTTCATCTCTAAGCCTAATTAGCTCACTTGAATATACTTTGCTTGAGACGGATGGGCAACTTAGAGCTCTTTGTGGCTATAAGAGTAAGAGGGAGATGGTTAATGGTAAGAGTTATCCTGCAAGGTTCAATATGGTTGCACGCTCCAAGTTGAAGTGCAAAGATTGGTGTAAAGCTCGATTGAATGGGTCTAAGAAGATGCTTGGTTATCTTAGTGAGAGTTCAAATTTTATACCGCCCCGCTGGGACAATATAGATCAAAGTGAAGACGGGTACAAAAGTAAGGTTTGGGATCCTGGAATTCGTTCTGATAATCAACACTCCTGGAGCCTGATCACTTACTTTAACCTGCTCGAAGGCTTTATATGCCTAGTTTGGGACCCCGGAGGCTATTGGAATTGCAAACGTTGGTGAAGATTTCTGGATGAGTTCAAGCATAAGCCATCATAACAGGGAGCTCACCAAATGTCCAACTTAAGGACTTTAACTAAAAGTGCTAGGTGGGAGACAACCCACCAAGGTATGATTGTTCCTTTTTAACTGTAGTTTTATTTTGTTCTGTTTTATTCTTAGTTTTATTTTACTTTTCCTAGTGTCATTCATAACATCTGCATAAGCATCTTCATCTTGCATTCTGCATACTGCATAAAAAAAAGAACAGAAAGTTGCGTGAAAAAAGTGCAGAAAGTGTGCCAATCGCACAAGCATCAGCACGCATACGCGTCCCTCACACGTACGCATCATCTGAGAATTTGGCACTTCACGCGTACGCGTCAATGACGCGCACGCATGACCTTGCGAATTCGACGTAAAAGGTGTATTGGCCGAAAGTTATGCTGGCTTGGTGCTGGAATTGTGCTAGAAGCACAAACCCACCCACGCGCGTGCGCGTCATTTTTCACTTTTGCACTTCCACACGTACGTGTGCCTGACGTGCACGCGTCATATGACATTTTGGCACATATCCCAAAATGAACAGAGGGTTGTGCGAGTGCCACGATGCCCTCGCGTGAATAGCACAAACATGGTCATGCGTACGCGTGACCGACGCCTACGCGTCGCCCCCCTCAGTGCGCGACCCACGCGTACGCATGGAGTACGCGTACGCGTCATTCGCAAATCCGCACCTGAACCCTGTGCAGCCCTGTTTTTCATATCTTATCTTTTTAAATCCTAATTTCTTTCTTCTTATTTCTTCTTTCTTTTCTTTCTTCTTTATTCTCTCATCTTTTTCCATTCTTTTTCTTTCTTTACTCTTTTCTTCTTCTTTTCCCTTCCATCATATTTTCTTCACCTCACGTTCTTCATTACCCCTCTTTATCACCTTCTTCTCAAGGTTCTTTCTTTCTATTTTCTTTTTCTTCTTCTTTTTATTATTTATCTATTTTTGCATTATTTTACTTGGTGTTAGAAATCTAATTGGGTGATTGTTTTCTTCCATATTTGCTTGTGAATTATTAGGGAGTTATTTGACAATTTTCACTAATTATTATTTTTGGGTTATTTGCATGTTCAAATTTAATACTTTCCCTATCATATTAAACATGCATACCAAGTGTTTGTGAATAAGCCCGTATAGCATTGTGAATTTTTAATTATTCTACTCTTCTACTCTAATGCCTGCTTTTCACAAAACCCTTCCTATATTTTATTAATTAATTATAATTGTCAATACAAAAGTGATTGTTGGTTGTTACGAGTGATAATACATTTTAGCAATTAATGCTTGATCTATGCTACTCATGCCTTTGTCAGCATGCTAATAAACATCTTGCGTCTAATTGCCTTCATATTTCTTGCTATATTTCCGTTGATGTCCTAATTACATGAAGTCGCGACCATGTGTTAATGACATTCTTCTTTACCTTAGCATGATTATCACTTGTACTGCCCTCTTCCTTGCTCTATCCCTTTGAATTGCATGTTACCTTTCTTTTCTCCCTTTTCAGGCTGGCCACCACGAAGGAAAAGGAAAAGTTTCTAACTGGAGCAATAAACAAGTCTGCCACACAATCTTTGGAGAAAAAGCATCAGTTGGAGCCACCCATCCACTTGTACATCTTTGCATGCACCGAGGACGGTGCAATCTTTAAGTGTGGGGAGGTCGATACCGACTTCCGTGGGTTAGTACTTCCTGACTCAACACCAATGTTTAACTTTTTTTTTAAATTAGTTGTTGCATTTGCATGTTTGTTTGATTTTGTGCATATTTTACCACTTGGTTGAAGTAATATTTTCTTTTTCAAGAAACTTTTTATAGCATTTCACTAATTTGAATTAAACTTTTTGAAAAACTTGTTTGAAGAAATTTTAATTTGGAACATGGTTTTAGAGCTCGAACACACAAAACCAGTGAGATTTCGAGCCTACTTGATTGGTTGCATCTTATCAACCAATATTTTATTTTATTTTTTATTTTTTATTTTTTTGGTGTGTGTTGTTCTCTCTAAAATTGTGATCTTTGTCTTGCTTGATTCTATATTTCCATTGTTTAATGTATGTATGCACTTATGTGATTGAGGCCTTGTTTCACTAAGCTTACATACCCATATGGCCTTAACCTTTCATTATCCTTTGCAAATAAATTTGAGCCTATTTTACCCCTTTTATTCTTTACTTTAGCACATCATTAACTCTAAGTAGAAAACAATAATATCCTTAATTTGAATCCTTGGTTAGCTTAGACTAGTGAGAGTGCTTATGATTTAAGTGTGGGGAAATTGGGTTTGGAAACATTTGGTTTGAGAATTGAGTATGTTAGAATTTTCTGAAAATGTGAAAGAATGTTGAGAATATGTTTATGCATTCAATACCTTAATCATATGCCTTGAGAAAAGCAAAAGAAAGAAAAATTATGAAAAGAAAAAAGAAAAGAAAAAGAGCAAATAACAAAAAGGGGACAAAATACCCCAAAGTAAATATTGGTCGCATTGACAGAAAACCAGCGTATTAAGATTCGCAACCAGCGATTTCTAGGCTTTTTTTGACCTAGTTTTTGGCCCAGAGAATACAGATTAGAGGCTACAGAGTGGAGGAATCATCAGACACTTTTCATTCACAAAAATTAGTAGGTTTTAGATGTATTTTCTAGAGAGAGAGGCTCTCTCCTCTCTCTTGGATATTACAAGGAGTTACTACCTCCATTGAAGACTTTATCATTCTAGTTTATTTTCTGTTTCCTTACTCTTTTAATCCATATTTACTTTGTTCAGAGTTACAATTGGATTATTTTCATGGATTGTTAATGCAAAGAGTACTTTTCCATTTAAATCTATTATTTGTTTAATTGTTTCCAATTGAATTTTAATTACCATGTTCCCTTTTTACTCCCTTTATATCGTGTAATGGCATTCATGTTAGTAAAGTAGACTCCCAACTTGACTTGGGAGTTGATTAATAGGAGACCCTTGAGTTGGAATACTCAAGAGCCTGGTGGTAATTGAAAGTTGTAGACTGGCCTTCTGATCACTAACGCTAGACCTTCCCAAGGGAGAGGACTAAGACTCGTGACAGACGTTGGTTCATGTACTTGACTTTCCCTTATTCAGTAAGGGTTAACTAAGTAATAACAACAATCTTTCGCCATTACTCTTGAGAGATTCCAACAAGGATGGAATTTCCAATTAATCTTCTCCTGGTCAAGGCATTTTTATTTGAATAGATTTTCTCCTCTTGACTTTGGTTGAGTAATTGGTGACACTTGAGTTATCAAACTCCTTTGTTGATTGATAATTGGAATTTGCTGGTTGATTTGGATTCCTCTAAAGCTAGTCTTTCCTTAGGAGTTGACTAGGACTTGAGGAATTCCATTGATTAGTCCACTTGACTTTCCTTTATTTAGTAAGGGTTAACTAAGTGGGAGCAATAAACAATTCCCATCACAATTGATAAGGATAACTAGGATGGGATTTCCAGTTTTCATACCTTGCAATGGTTTTCATGATAATTAATTTATATTTTTTTTGCCAATTTATTTCCTCGTTCCCTATCTTAAAAAAACCCAAAATGATACTTTTCCATAACCAATAATAAATCATACTTCCCTGCAATTCCTTGAGAGACGACCCGAGGTTTAAATACTTCGGTTATTACTTTTTAGGGGTTTTGTTACTTGTGACAACCAAACTTTTGTAGGAAAGGATTTCTTGTCGGTCTAGAAGCTATACTTGCAACGAGAACTTAATTGTGAAAATTCTAGACCGCGCGAGAGTTCAGTTCGTCAAAATGGCGCCGTTGCCGGGGAATTGCAAACGTGTGCCTTATTATTGGTTATTGTAAATATTTGCTTTTTCATTTCTTTGTTAGTGTTTCTAGTTTTAGGAGTTTATTTTCATTAATTTCTGTTAGTTTTTATTTCTTTTGCTACTATGAATTCTCACCCCTCTGGCTTTAAGTTTGATTCCAATGTTGTTGTAAGGAACGGGAAGCCATAATGAGAACAGGCATCAAGGTTGGAAGAATCAAAGATGGGAGGAGCCACAAGGATTTGATCAACCCTCTTGGCAACAACCCCCTCCAATGCACTATAACCAACAACCATTCTATGATGCATACTAAGACAATAGTTATGGTAGACCCTTTCGTGACAAACCACCTCCACCAAATTACTATGGTCAAGAGCCATTCCAGGGAGCGTACCAAGATGATGAATATGGTAGACCCCCTTGTAGTTACCAACAAGCCCCACCATATGCTTATGATCTACCTCCCCAACACACGTTTGAACCACCATACTCACAAGCCACCTACAACCATTCACCTCCTTATGATCCTAACCCTTATCCACCCGATCAACCACCCTATGAGCCATATGAACCATATATAGAACCACCCCAACCTTTATTTGAGTGTGTTTGTGGCTGAAAGGGTTTATTAATGAGTGATATATATGTTGGGCTTGGGCCCAACTTGGATCCGGTCCAACCCGTTAGCGTTTTTGGCTGGGCCAAACCTTTAAAATTAGCGCCCGATTTTCAAGTTTAATTAATTTTCTAAGTTTTTCTACAGTTTTTATCATTCTCACATAGTACCGGACAGATTTAAGCCAGTACTGCCGGTTAATTTACCGGTATGCATTTTTACGCAATTTTTTGCAAAAAATTACATTTTCCAACTCAGAAAAATCTACTGAGTCCAAAAATCATATTTAAATTTTCTAATTAACATTCAAAATTTTTAGATCCTATTTTGGGCAATTTAATTTAATTAATTAAGCAGTTAATTTGTCGCGGTTCTTACATTCTCCCTACCAAATAAGAAATTTTGTCTCCAAAATTTAGTGATTACTTGAGAATAGCTCGGGATAATCCTTCCACATCTCAGACTCCTATTCCCAAGTATGCTCTTCCACTCTTGCTCTCTTCCAAGCAACTTTGACCAATTGAACTTCCTTTCTTCGCAATTTCTTCACACTAGTGTCGTTAATCCGCACCGGTGTTACTTGAAACGTCAAGTTCTCCTTTAGGTCAACCGACTCAGGCTCTAACACATGAGCCACATCTGACATGTACTTACGGAGTTGTGACACGTGGAATACATCATGTAAGTTAGACAAATGCGGTGGCAATACTACTTTATATGCCACCGGCCCGATTCGCCTCAAAATCTCAAACGGTCTTATAAATCTCGGATTCAACTCCTTTGTCTTAATCGCCCTTCCGATCCCAGTTGTAGGAGTAACCTTTAGAAATACATGCTCGCCCATTTCAAATTCCAACGGTTTCCTTCTCTGATCCGCATAGCTCTTTTGTTGGCTCTGTGACACAACCAATATTTTTTATTGGGAGGATTTTTGTTGGTGTAGAACTATACTTGCAACGAGAATTAATTTATTTTGTGTGAAATTCTATACCGACACGACAATTTTCTTAAATCAAAATAGCGCCGTTGTTAGGGAGTTGCAATGGTGTTATATAGTTGGCTATTGTGAATATTGTGAATATGTTTCTTTTTGCTTATTTGTTAGTTTTTGTTAGCTTTAGGACTTTGTTGCTTATTTTTGTTAGCTTTTGTTTTTATTTGCTATTTTGAATTCTCACCACTTTGGCTATGAGTTTGGTTCAAATTATGTTGTAGAAAATGGGAGCTATAATGAAGATGTGCATCAAGGATGGAGCAATCAAGGATGGGAGGAGCCTCAAGGGATTTATCAACCTTCTTGGCAACAACAACCTCCGGATTCTTATGGGTATAACTCTAATCCTAATGCATATCAATCTAATGGATGTGGTGACCCTTATTGTGATTGTCAACAACCACCACCATATGCCTATGAACAACCTCCTCAACATAATTTTGAACCATCATACTCACAAGCCCCTTACCCCAATCATTTCCATATGACCCTAATCCTTACCCACTATACCAACCACCTTATGAACCATATGAACCATATGTAGAACCACCCCAATTCCACCACCAATACCCTCAAGAACCACCACCTCACTATTCTTACCAAGATGAATCACCTCCCATGTATGATAACTTTCAACCACAAAATGAACTCCCCTTTCTACCACAACCCTCCATGGAAGAACACCCATATCCATCCATCCAAGAGCCAATGGATCATCTCAAGGAAGCAATGGATTGGCTTCAAGCAATAATCCATCAAAAGGAGCAAGAGGAAGTCCAAAAGAATTATAAAGCTATCGAGGCTAACTTTGCCAAAATTAAAGCCAACTTGGACTCATGGGACTCATGCAACAAGCAAAGCATCTCCACGGATGAATGTGAAAAATCAACCGAGGAAAGGAGCATGAAGGAGATTTTAGAATCTCAACATGAGGACAAGGAGATGGGGTATGTCTTGCAACAAGTGGAGGAGGAAGAGATTGTTGAAGAAGAAGAAGTGGTTGAAGAGTTAGAGGAAGTTAAACAAGAGGTGGATTTCAAACTTGAGAGCACTTCCACAACAAGTGACATTGTTGATGATTTTGTGGAAGTTGTTGAACTTTCTTCCAATGAGCTTGAATTTGGTGTTGAGGGAGATAATGCGCAACCTCCTAAGCATATAATGAATGATAAAGAATTGGAAGAAGGTGAGCAAATAACAAATCTTCCTCTTGGAGATGAGCCCACACCAACACATGATCCTTTGGTATTTGAGGAATCTTCTCCTCTTGCAATTGAGGTGGATGTTGAGACAAGTTCCACATTACCTCCATGTTGTGATATGAAGAATGGAGAAGAGCTAGAAGAGGTTGGTGAGGAACTAATTGGACATGAAGAGTCTTGTCAAGTGGTGAAGGTGGAAGAAACTTGCCAAGAGGTGGAGGTATTCAAAGAAGAGCACAAGGGAATGGAACTTACAAGACCATTGGAGATGTCCCTTCCTAAGTCGCCATCCAACATAACATTCAAGTGGGTAAAATTCTTATCTCTAATCTTTACTTTCCCACTTGAATATGGTTTGATTGAAAATGATGGGCAACTTAGAGCTCTTTGTGAGGTTAAGAACAAAAGGAAATTGAGTAGTGGGTGGAAATGCCAATCAAGGTTCCTTATGGTTGGAAGCTTAAAGTCTAAGTGCAATAGTTGGTATAATTCTCAACTAAAGGGGTCTAGAAAGATGCTTTGGTGTTTACTTGAGAATTCGGATCACTTCTCACCCAATTGGAATTGTGATGATCAACTTGAAGATGGGTGTAGAAATAAGATTTAGGATCCGGGAATATATGAAGATCAATTTTGGAAGTCCTTAGCTTGTGTGGAACTTCATCAAAGCTTGGTGCCATTGATCTTGAATTTTGGAGCTTACTTGAAGTCCAAGCATTGGTGAAAGTTTCAAGATGAGTACAAGCATAAGCCACTATAACAAGGAGCCTTCCAAATGTCCAACTTAAGGACTTAAACTAAAAGTGCTAGGTAGGAGACACCCACCATGGTATACTCTTTCCACTCTCTTTTAGATTTGGTTAATAAGTGATTGGAGTTGCCATTGTAGGTAGTTTTTGTTATTTTCTATACTCTTATACATATTGCTTTGATTGATTGGTTGTTTCTTAATTTGTTTTGATTAGTTTAGTTATTGTTGAATCGTATTTTGCTTGTAGTATAAGTTTTATTTTTAGTATATTTGAAAACTTTTCAAAAAAAAAACTAAAAAGATTTGTTGTTAAATTTGATTTTTGATTGTTTTAGAATGCTTATAGATTAGGGGAGTGCCCTGTTTTTTTTAAAAAAAAAATTTCTTTAAAAAAAAAAAGAGAAGAGAAAAAGTGGGCATCGGCGCGCAAGCACGCTGTACGCGCGCGCGCCGGTGTGGTTTCACAACTCCTAGTACTAAAACCCGAGAGTTGTGCCCACTTTATGCCTACTTTGTGCCAGGCGATCCGCGCGTAAGCACGCATGGCGCGCGCGCGCCGATTGTCCCTGCCGCATCCGCGCGTGAGCACGTATGGCGCGCACGCGCGGATTGTACCTGCTGCATCTGTGCCTAAGCACGCATGGCGCATATGCACGGATTTGCACCCTGTTTTTCTTCTTTCTCCTTCTTTCTTCTTTTCTTCTTCTTTCTTTCTACTTTTTTTCTTTTTCTTCTTCTTCCTCTCTTGAAATTTTTTTTTCTTTTTTAAAAAAAAAATAAATAAAAAAATAAAATAAAAATAAAAAAAATTAAAAATTAAAAAAAATTAAATTAAAAAGAAAAAAATTTCTCTTTTCTTCCATCTTCTTTTATTGCATTTGCTTTTTTTCATATATTGCATTTTAATTTTGTTTTTATAGCTTGTTCTTATTTTCTTTTCTAAGTTTCTCGTTTTAAAAATGGTGTTGAATTCTCTTACTCAATTGTTGAGACTTCCTCGGTCAGTATTGGTGCTCTGTGACTTGTTGCATTAATTGTAATATTCGCTTTACACAACAAGATTAGTGCTTTAGTCCTTCCTAACTCATTATTCTTTGTTTTTGTGCCTCATTACCATTGAGTTAAGATAAGACCAATTGCTCTTATGCTTATCACTAATCTTGTTTGTGTCCACTCTTTAACATGTAGTGAGAACCTTACTCTTATTTAGCATTAGCCCCCGCCTATGTTTTATTGCTTTGATATCTTTGTTGTAGGCTTAATTTTCTTTCTCTTTCTCTCCTTTGAGGTTGGCCACCAAGAGGGAAAGGAAAAGCTTCTAAATGGGGCAACAAACAAGTTCACCCGTACAACCCTCTGAAGAAACTCATCAATTGTAGCAACCCGTCCACCTTGCTCTTCTTTGCACGGACCGACGACGGTGCAAATTTCTAAGTGTGGGGAGGTCGTTCGACCGATCTCCATGAGTAACAATCTCCTTTTTCAACACCAATTTTTTAATTTTTATCTTTGTTAGATTAGTTGTTGCATTGCATGATAGATTGCATGTTAGTTAGAATTTGTACATATTTTTACCACTTCCATTTTATGTTAGGAATACTTGGTTAGGGTGATGATTTCTTTTCCAAGAAACTGTTTTTAGGGCACCCTACCAATTTGGAAAAAAAAAATTTTTCTTGTTGAACTTGCTTGAAGAATTTATTTTGGAACATGGTTTTTGAGCTAAGGACACAAGCATGTGAGTTTTGAGCCCAATTGTGTGGTTACATCTTATAACCACTTATTTTCATTCTTGTGTGCATTATTCTCTCTCTATGATTGTAATCTTTGATTTGTTTGATTCTTTATGTCCATTATTCTATATATACATGCATTTATATGATTGAGGCCATCATTTCATATAGCTCACTTACCCAAATAGCCTACCTTTCATCAACTATTGTTAGCCAATTTTGAGCCTATTTAATCCCTTTTGTTCTTCATGTTAGCACATCATTACCTCTAAGTGAAAAACAATAAATGTCCTTAATTTGGATCTTTGATTAGCTTAGGCTAGTGAGGGTGCGTATCATTTGGGTACGGAAAACTTGGGACATTGGTTGAGGTAAAAGTGTAATTTTTATTTTTGTTAAAAATATTGGGAATTGGGTACATATTCATGCACTATATGTAAAACCATATGCATTGATACGTTTGTATATACTTTGAAAAAAATGTGAAAAAAATGTAGAAAAAAAATATATAAAAAAATATAAAGAAATAAAAAAAAAGAAAGAAAAAGAAATAAAAAGGGGACAAAAATGCTCTAAAGTAAAGTTCAATAAAAATCAATGCATATGTGTGATGAATTAAAGAGAATGCATGAGTATGTAAAAAAGTGGGAATCATGGGTAGCTAGGTTGTGTATTAGAATTGTATAGGTTGTTATATGTGTTTAGCGAGAGCTTAGGTTAATCAAAGATACAAATTTCAAGCTCACTTGACTATATGCATCCTTACCTTTACCCTAGCCCCATTACAACCTATGAATAAGTCCTCATGATGAATGTATGCATGCATTGAATAATTGTTGATTGTTAGATGAAAAACAAATCTTGGAAAGCATGATTAGAGGAGAATTGAGTGAATCAACCCTATACACTTGAGCGACTAGAGCGGATACACATTCGGTGAGGGTTCGATGCTCAATTCCTTGTTTCCAGCTTTCATGAGCTTTCTTCTTGCAAGTCTATTTGAACTTCATCTTGATATTTGAATAGGTAGGATTCATGAATCATCATATGATCTTAGCCCAACTTATTCATACATGCTCTTAGAGATTGATTTGCTTTTGACCAAGTAGATAGAATCATCTTGCATTTAGTTGCATTCATATAGATAGGTGCATGTAGTTTCTTTGCATTGAATAAATGTTCATATCCCTTTTCTTGTCTTTCTTTATTCTTAGCATGAGGACATGCTTAGTTTAAGTGTGGGGAGATTTGATAAACCCCGATTTTGTGGTTTATCTTATGCTTAATTTGGGTGGTTTTATCAACTTTTCTCACATTTATTCAATGAAATAGCATGGTTTTACAATTCTCCCTGAATTTGTGCTTAAATGTGAAAACATCCTTTTTAAGCCTTAAAATAGCTAAATTTAACTCACTTTAATTCCATTCAATGCCTTGATATGTTTGTTGAGTGATTTCAAGTTCATAAGGCAAGTATTGGATGGAAGAAGTGAGGAGAAAAGCATGCAAAGTGGGAGAACTCATGAAGAAATGAAGGAACCGTAAAGCTGTCAAGCTTGACCTCTTCGCACTCAATCGACCATAACTTGAGCTACAAAGGTCCAAATGAGGCAGTTCTAGTTGCGTTGGAAAGCTAACATTTGGGGCTTTGAAATGATATAAAATTTGCCATATGTTGCTTCGCGTTCAGGGGCGCGCACGCGCCATGTATGCGTGCACGCCGATGCTGCTCGTGGCCCACTAAAGTGAAATCGTCCCCAACGATTTTGCAACTCATGTTGGGCCCAATCCAACCCATTTCTGATGCTATTTCATGCAGAATTCAAGCTTGGGCAAGGGGGAAGCAATTGCTTGGTAGTATAGCATCATGTGGGTTAGTTTCTAGGGAGAGAAGCTCCATCTTCTCTCTAGAATTAGGTTAGGTTAATCCATCTTAGATCTAGGCTTAATTCCATATTCTCATCTTATTTTCTTTACAATTTCTTATTCTACTACTCTATTCTTCTTAGTTCTCTTGTCAATTTTACTTTCATGTCTCTTTTATATTTATGAATGCTCATGTTGAATTTTGTTTACTTTTAATGAAATTGAATGTTTGATGTCCTTTTATTGATGATTTGAATTGTTGATTTAGTTTTCTTGCAATTGGTAGTTGATAGATTTATTATTCTTGCAATTTTACCATGCTTTCCTCATACACCCACCAAGTGTTTGACAAAATGCTTGGTTGGGCTTTAGAGTAGACTTTGAGAATTCTTGGCTTGGAAAGAGTAATTAGGCAATCTTGAGTCATGAAGACCCAACCTATGTTGGTGATCTAGAGTTGTTAGTTAATATCATTTTCAATGACGCTAATCTTTTGCTAATTCAATTAGTAAGTTGATTAGGAATTTTGATTTGAGATTAACTAGTCTTGTTTGACTTTCTCTCATGGAAGATAACTTATACCTTCTTCCAATGTTAAAGATGACGAAATAAGATAAATTCTTGTTAATTATTATTATGATTAATGACTAGGATAGAAAGCTTATGATCTCAACCTTGCCATGAATGTCCCTCTTTATTAATTGCTTTCTTTAATTGCTCTCTTTACTTTTCTTGTCATTTAATTCTTGCCCCTTATCAATCAAACCCCCTTTGTTCCTCGTAGCCAATAAGCATACACTTCATTGCAATTCCTTCTGAGACGACCCGGAGTCTAAATACTTCGGTTATAAATTCATTGGGGTTTGTACTTGTGACACAACCAATATTTTTTATTAGGAGGATTGTTTGTTAGTGTAGAACTATACTTGCAACGAGAATTAATTCATTTTGTGTGAAATTCTATACCGACACGACAAAATTTTTGAGAAATATTAGGAAATTTTGTTTATCACTCTATGCAGTCAAAATCCAAGCTTGAATCTCTTTTATCTTCTCAGTGGTCTCTGCTGCCAAATCAAGCCCCAACACACTTGATTCACCGGCTTCATACCAACACAGTAGAGACTGGCACTTCCGTCCATACAAAGCCTCATACGGAGCCATCTCAATGCTCGCATGAAAGCTGTCGTTGTATGCAAACTCCACCAATGGCATGTAACGGTCCCAACTTCCCGGTTGGTCCAACACACACGCCCTTAGCATATCCTGCAACGTCTGAATAGTCTATTCTGATTGTCCATCCGTTTGCGGATGATATGCTATGCTGAGACATAGTCTCGTACCGAAAGCTCTTTGAAAGGCTTCCCAAAATCTTGATGTGAATCGGGGATCACGGTCTGACACTATGCTCGATGGCACTCCGTGCATCCTTACAATCTCCTTTATGTACAATGACAATGACCGATTTGCATAGGTTAGGATTTGACTATCAAAATGGAATTGGCATTATAAGTATAGTCCTAACCCAACAAATTGACCATCGATCAAATGTTATCTCAATTCAAACCAAATATAACCGAGAGTATTTAGACTCCCGGGTCGTCTTCTCTAGGAGTTGCAATGAAATGTACAATTATTGGCTGTGGGAGAGAGCATGGGGAATTGGGAATGCAAGAGAGCAAGAGATGTAAATAGCAAGAAAGAAAATAAACATGCAAGAAATTAAATTAAAGCAATTAAATGATCATGCAAGGAATGTAAATGGCAACTCTTGGCAAGAATTAGGAAATTTAGGTTTCCGATCCTAGTTGTAGACCACAAACATGGCAATTATGTGGAATCAATCAAAACTAGTCAATCCTCCTTGAGAATTAGTCAAAAGCATAATTGATCTCAATCTATAAGTCTTGGTCAACTCACTAATTAACTTTGTGAAAGACTAGCGTCAATGGAAACCAAACCAATTAACTACTCTCACACAATGCGGAATGGACATCCACATCTCAATTTCACCCAAACACCCAATTTCTCAACCAAGAGTGTGGAAACTAAACATGCAAGAAATTAAACATAACAGCAATAAAAGTCAAAGAAATTAAATGCAAGGAAAGGAAGCTTCAAATGCAAGAAAACCTCTTGGCAAGTAATTGAAGGCTAAGGCTACCTATCCTAGTTGTTGACCACAAACATATGATGATTATGAATTGTTAATCCTACTTAGTCAACCTTACATCGAAGATAAGTCAAATACGCATAGTTAATTTTAATCCCTAAGTCCTATGTCAACACTAAGGGGTCACATAGAGTCAAGGGAGACAAAATCAACTAACCACTCTAATATATCAAACAAGAATGGACATCAATGACTCAAGGATCACCAAAGTCAACAATTTCAAGCCAAGAGTGGAGAAAAACTAAATGAAAACTAAGCCAAGCATTTTATCAAACACTTGGTGTGCATGAGAATAAAATAATATTAAATTGCAACAAAATAAATTCTACAACTACCAAAACAAGAAAGTAACAATAACAATTAGAGAAAGCAATAAATGACATGAAAACATAAAATTGCATTAATTATAATTAAAATGACAAAAGTGTTCATAAAACATAAAAGTGACAAAATAAAGGAAAAAACAAGAGAAATGAAGAAGAACAAGATGCAATAACAATAAATGACAAGGAAAAGTAAATGAAAACAAGAATTAAAAGTAGAAATTACAAGAAATTAAACTAAAGAACCCTAGTTCTAGAGAGAGGGGGAGCCTCTCTCTCTAGAAAATAAGAGAAAGCATCATAAAAACTAAACCTAATTGCCCCCCTTCATTCCTCTTCACTTTGGCCTTAAATAACTTCAAAAAATGAGTTGAACTGGGTTTTGGAGGCCCAAAAATCGCCCCCAGTGATTTGCAATTAATGACCTACGTGCATGCATGCGTGCGTATGCACGACCCACTATGCGTATGCACGGTTGCGCAGAATTCCCATCGTGCGTACGCACGACATTTGGTGCGTACGAATCCTTGCACGAAGTCACCGTTGTGCGTACGCACCCTTGCTATAGCATCCAAACTCCATTTTCTTCATGATTTCTCCCCTTTTGGATGCTCTTTCTTCACTTCTTCAACCCAAACTTGCCTTAAAAACCTGAAATCACTTAACAAACACATCAAGACACCAAATGGGATTAAGGTGAATTAAAATTGACCAAATTAAGCACAAAAGAGCATGTTTTCACTTTTAAGCACAATTTAGGGAGAAATCTCAAAAGCATGCTATTTAGATGAATAAATGTGGGTTTATGTGATGAAATCCACTCAAATCAAACCAAAATATATCGTAAAATATGGACTCAACAATTCCCCCACACTTAAATCAAGCATGTCCTCATGCTAAATACAACAAAGAAGATGAATGAAAGGGTAAACATCTTATTGAATGCAACTATCTATATGCATGCAAGTATGTATATACTATATGTAGCTATATACACTATAGTAACCTATTGAATTGGTGAAAACAAACAATCAAATTCCCAAGAAAGTATATAGACATGTCGGGCTAAGCAATTCAATGCAATCAAAATCTAAAGAATTAATTCATTCATAAAAAAGAAGCAACTTGCGAGAATGCATGATAAGAAAGATAGAGACATAGAATTGAGTAATTGAACCCTTACTAGGTGTGTATACACTCTCAACGCTCGTTGTTTAGGGTCAATTCACTCAAGTCTCCTCTAATCATGCTTTCAAGGATTTGCTTTTCATCTAACAATCAACAAATATGTGATGTATGAATGCAAGTATCATGAGGTCTTTAGAGGGGTGTAATGGGGTTAGGGTTAAGGTAGGATAAATATGGCTAAGTGGACTAAAAGATTGAATCTTTGATTAGCACAAGTATCCAACACAACCTATATCAATCAAATCACAACAATGCATCCTAGCCACCCATTACTTCTTTTCACACATACATCCATGCCTTAGTTTCTATTCTAAATACATATGCATTTCTTATTCCAATTTTTTTTCATTTTATTTTTTTTTCATCATCATTTTTTTTGTTTTTTTTTCTTTTCTATTTCCTTTTCTTTTTTTCTATGACAAAGGCATATGGTTAAATCAAATTGAAACATGAATGTGCACCCATTTTCCAAATTTTTTAATAATTAT
Source organism: Arachis ipaensis (assembly GCF_000816755.2). Classification (NCBI taxonomy): domain Eukaryota; kingdom Viridiplantae; phylum Streptophyta; class Magnoliopsida; order Fabales; family Fabaceae; genus Arachis; species Arachis ipaensis. Next base: position 87,931,916 of record NC_029792.2, on the reverse strand, counting down.
CCAAAACAAAATTTTTCTCTACCAATGCTTTCCAAAATTTCTCCCACACTTAAATGACACACACTCCTCAACCTAAACTAATCAAAGAAGCAATTCAAGGTAATTCATGGTTTTTCACTTAAGGTTGTAATGTGGTTATATTACAAACAATGGGGTCAAATAAGGCTCAAAGGGGTTAACAAAGATAGATGCAAGGGTAGGTCTATATGGGTAAAGTAAGCTTTTATCAAAGATGGCCTCAATCATGCTAAATGTATTCAAGACATCAAACATCAGAAATAAAGAATAAAGCAAAACCAAGATCACAATCATAGAAGAGATATATCACACAATGAACAAAATTAGTGGTTAAAAGGTGTAACCACTCAATATAGCTCAAAAACTCACAAGGTATTTTGTTTTTTCTCTCTTCTATGTTCCACAAAAATCATTCAAGCAAGTTTAAAAAAAAATTTCCAAATTAATTCAATAGAATGCCCTAGAAACAAAATTCTTGAAAATTTCTATTGTTTTTCACCAAAATTATTTCCTATATGTATGTATGATGTTGTGATGGATGCAATTTTCAAAAATTCCTAGTTCTCTTCCTAATTTTCAACAAGCAAAAATTAACATGAACAATTAGGACAAAATTGAACTAGGCGCTATACTATTCACATCATCCAATCATACTTCTATCTATATAAAATATATACTATGAAAAGGATGCAAAAATGCAATAACTATGGATGAACTAAGATGTATATATATACTAGAAGAAAGTGCAATGCAACAATAAAAAACATTCCAAATATTTACAAGAAATGTAACGACCCAATTTTCAATATGTCTAGATCATACCAGAAACTGAGCGCTACCAATTTGTCTTCCTAATTATTATCTATTATTTATCATATGAGCCTGATTCGTTGTTAAAAACGTAGTTAATTTGCGGGGTATTTTTTTTATATTTGTATTAATAGACGGAATCATTCATAATCAATTCACAACTGATAACAGATAAAAAAGTTTTAAACAACCACACATAAATATATCACAAGCAGTCAACAACATTCAGTGATCCAACTTTTATTTAAGTATAGACTTAGTGTTAGAACACCCCTAGGTATAGCTAGATAATAACTATATACATATATATACATATATATACATACAACATCCTAGGCCCTGACCTGTTCAAGAAGTCCCTAAGCTGGCGCCCAGGCTAGCCTAGACTCTATACTCACCTAGTCCCTCTATACTACTAAAGCGAGGGAAAGTACGTTCTAAGTCTTCAAAAATCAAGTCAGGTGGAACATCAGCAAAAGGTAGAACATCATCTACTACTCCTTTGCACGATCAGACATTGCCATATAACGTGTCTCTAGTACCTCATCAAGTAGCCACACAATAGGAGTCTCGTACACAGGATTTAGGCTAAAGTGCGCATACGAACGGGGTGCAGACGTTGGCTGGTCTCACAGTATATACATATAAACAGAAACAGAGTTCACTCTAGACTCAGAGGACTACCTAGAGCAAAATCCTATTTTGCGTACGATTGTCAGCGAATTACGGAAAGAGACTCATGCTTCCATCTGAAGGGGGAAGGGAGAGAGAAGGGGTAAGAACTTGGGAGTTCTTAGTAGGGCCGGGGTTATTAGTTAAGTTCATTAATTCCGTGTTGTTTAGCAGATAAATAGCAGAATACCGAGAAGCAATAAACAAAAGAAACAGATAAATAGAGAAATTAGAAAACAAAACACAAATAAAAGAATGCAAGAAAACAAAACACAGACACAGAGAATAGAATGAAAACAAAGGAAGCATACATTCAAACAACAATCATAACAGAGGAATTGCGCAACCAAGTATGATGCATGTCTGTACTATGCAGGCCATGAGCTCACCTGTCGGTTTACACCCTGCAGCCCGACATTACCTAGGAACTAGTCCTAGATATGGCTTATTTTCTGTAGGTGAACTTCGGCCTACAGAAATAACCCCTCTGTAAGTGAACTTCGGCTTACAGAAATGGTTTAATCACAACAACTTTCTGTAGGTGAACTTCGGCCTACAGAAATAGCACCTCTGTAAGTGAACTTCGGCTTACAGAAATGGTTTAATCACAACAACTTTCTGTAGGTGAACTTCAGCCTACAGAAATAGCACCTCTGTAAGTGAACTTCGGCTTACAGAAATAGCACCCCTGTAAGTGAACTTCGGCTTACAGGTATCACAACTCTCTGTAGGTGAACTTCGGCCTACAGGAGCAACACCCTAAGATACACAATTGATATTCACTGCAGCTGAACTTCGGCCTACAGGAATAACAACTTCCTGTAGGTGAACTTGGGCCTACAGGACCTCTAGGGCCAATAGAAAAGCATCAGATGAACATATAATAGAATATCATGCCACAAGGCTTAACTCTTTATTTTTATACTCTTCTCCTCTATTCTCTTTGTTATATTACTCTTTTCTCATTATCATCATTCAATATCATTCTCATTATTCATCATCACTTTCACATTCTTATGCAGAACTTCTTTCTTTCTCTATTCAATCATACTATACAAACTTTACATCTTTCAATTTCACAATATCTTGGCTCAAACCATTTCTCTTTATCATATTACTCTTTTCACTTTGTCTTTTTACTCTGTTTTGATTACTCTTTTCACTGTATCTCTTTATTTTTCTCTGGTTACCCTGTTCTCTGTGTTTTCTTTACTCTGCTCTGATTTCTCTACTTAACGTATGTATTTAAAGCTTATGTAAATTTCGGTATGAATAGTTAGCCTGTCCCAAGTATAGGTTCATTAAGTCTATACTGAAACAGTTTAACTTTTCATATAATACCTAACCCTAGTCGCAACTCAAGGACTAACTATGTTGGCCTAGTTTGTTCACTAGTCTCTGTCTGTTTTTCTGTCATTAAAACTTTACAGAATTTTCTTTGGATTTTATCTTTTCTTTAACATTTTATCTTTTCTTTATATTTGCCTCACTAATTTTTAGCACAGCCAAATAATACAACATTCACACAACTCAAACACAAATAATCAAGATTAATTTCGTGACACCCTACCTGATTTTGCTGCTCCTAATTCAGTTAGACTTTCAGGTGGTCCTTTAGCACTTTTTCCTCCTAAATCACATCAAAAACAACTTTAAATCCAAAAACTCTCAACAGACCAAATCTCACTCAGTATGTTAGGAAGAGATATCTCACCTTAGACTTGCTGAAAATTCACGTTTCTTGGCCCTCAAGTCAAGTTAAGCATTATTCCTAAGGAAGAACATCAAGAAAATACATGTTTTGCATGGTTTTCCTTGAAAACCGAATTGAAAGGGGAAAGGAACAGCCATCTCACCTTATTTCCAGCCTTGATAAGTTACATGGTTATGTAGAGGAAGAAGAGAGGATCATTTTGGTGAAATCGGAGTTTTGATTTGAGTTTTGGTTCAGAAGAAATCAAGCTTTGAAGATTAAGTGTTCATGAAGTTTTCTCTCTTTTCTCTCCTTTCAATTTCGGCCAAAGGGAGTAAATGACCAGCCTTGGAGTGTCTTGGAGGTGTAAGGTGAGTTTTGATTGGTTGGCTTGGAGGTGGATTAAAATAATATTAAAATATCTCTGGTGTACAACTACTAAAACTAGATGTATCGGAACACTTGTAAAAACATCTCTAAAAATTATTTTTTGAACTACTAGAATAAATGACACTAGTAACATATTTATTATGAGAATAGAACATGTATGATGAGGCCTTAGCATTGCTAAAGTCATCAGAGAGTGCTGGTGCTAAGCTGCACCAGTAAACCGTAAACCCGGTTAAACCGATTTTCTGTTTTTAACTAAAACAGACCAGGTAACCTTATAATATCATTCAAGCATTTACTAATACTAATATAATGATAATATTATACTATTATCTCTCTCCTCTCATGAATCAAGTCTGGTTTGTCAAACAGAGACTATTTATGAAAATCAGAATCAAAACTGCCAACCGATACGGTTCAAAAACTAGGTTCTTCGTGACCGTGTTATCGAGCTTGCCACGGAAAAGGTTATAGCTTAAGGATGACATAATGACAATGAGGATTGAGATACTTGTTGATATAGAAGAGGTGTTCCCTTTACTGATCTTCTAGCGAAATCCGTGCCTTCGGAAAAGATCTCGCATACTCGAAAATCAGGGTTGTTACAAGAAACATAATAAAAAGAAACAAAAATAAAGTGCGAAGTGTTTGGAAAAGAAAGTTTACGCTCCCAAAATAACGAATCTTTCCCCACACTTAAGCGTTGCACGGTCCTCCGTGCACGAACCCAATCCGGGGAGAATGGCTTTGAAGTGCTCCACCTTCAGCTGGCGGATGCAGGGGCTCCGGGTTGCATGGAAATTGCCAAGCTCAATGCATTCGCGGCATCTCCATCCTCGGTGTCCTCCTCCTCTCCCGTTCCTTGCCTTCATGTCTCATCCTCAAAAAAAGAGCAAAGTATAGTTAGAATCATAAGGAAAGTAGTACAAGAGGGTAAAGGAGAGAGTACATAAGTATCTAATTGAGGAAGTTCGCATAGTGATATGGAATACACACAATGGCTGGCTAATGTGGCATCCATACAATGAAAAAGTAAGCATGAGTTCCTCAACTAAATGGCCTAAGATGCAAGCAATAAATGAGCATCAATCAAACATAAGCAAACTTAGGTAATTGCAACAAGAGTGAATTAAATTAAGAATATTGGATATTGAAATTGTGCAAGTGAAAGCTCAAGAGTGATATAAAATAGCACAATAAACAACATCCGATCCATTAATGAAAAGAAAACTACTTATGCATCATGAAAAACAAAGAAAAAGTCACATGGTACAGGTACTTGTTACAAAAAGTGACAAGCGTGATAAGAATCAAGCTAAGTCACTCAAACAAATGCAAAGCATTAACAAGGAGCAAGTACCGGTCATGTGATAAATTTAATATGGAAATCATGATGGACAAGTAAGTTTCCAATCAATTCACATAATTTAATGCACATATATAATTTGTCCTAGTGGTATAATAAAAACATGAGTCTTCAAATCCACTGGGTACTCGTTACTTAAATCATAGTATAAGTGCATTGGTGTAATTCAATTAAGAAACAACCCAATTAATCATTAATCAAACACTTGCAACTTATTCAACTAATAAACAACTAAATGAAACTAATATAATTACTAGAATAAAAAATGAGATTGGTGCACAAAATCGTGATTGTTCATTCCTTGGTAACGGCGCCAAAAACTTAATACGCACGTTCATAATCTTAGTTCTTTTTCACAACATCGCACAACTAACCAGCAAGTGCACTGGGTCGTCCAAGTAATAAACCTTACGTGACTAAGGGTCGATCCCACGGAGATTGTCGGCTTGAAGCAAGCTATGGTCATCCTGCAAATCTCAGTCAGGCAAATTCAAATGGTTTTGGGATTTAAGATAATTAAAATATAAACAAAATATAAAATAGGAAAGAGATACTTATGTAATTCATTGGTGAGAATTTCAGATAAGCGTATGGAGACGCTTTGCTCCCTCTGAATCTCTGCTTTCCTACGCCTTCATTCAATCATTCTTACTCCTTTCCATGACAAGCTGTATGCTGGGAATCACCGTTGTCAATGGCTACTTCCCGTCCTCTCAGTGAAAATGGTCCAAATGTGCTGTCACCGCATGGCTAATCATCTGTCGGTTCTCGATCATGTTGGAATAGGATCCATTGATCCTTTTGCGTCTGTCACTACGCCCAACACTCGCGAGTTTGAAGCTCGTCACAGTCATCCCTTCCCAGATCTTACTCGGAATACCACAGACAAGGTTTAGACTTTCCGGATCTCAGGAATGGCCTCCAATAATTCTAGCTTATACCACAAAGACTCCGATCTTTCAGAATGGAGGTTAAGAGATACGCATTCAAGCTTGTTTTCATGTAGAACGGAAGTGGTTGTCAGACACGCGTTCATAGGTGAGAATGGTGATGAGTGTCACATAATCATCACATTCATCATGTTCTTGGGTGCGAATGGATATCTTAGAATAAGAATAAGCTTAAATTGAATAGAAAAACAATAGTACTTTGCATTAATTCGTGAGGAACAGCAGAGTTCCACACCTTAATCTATGGTGTGTAGAAACTCTACTGTTGAAAATACATAAGAACAAGGTCCAGGCATGGCCGAATGGCCAGCCTCCTAAACGTGTACAGAATGATCTAAAGATGAACAAAAGATATAAAATAAATCAATAAAAGTAGTCTTTATACTAGACTAGTGACTAGGGTTACATAAGATAAGTAAATGATGTAGAAATCTACTTCCGGGCCCACTTGGTCTGTGCTTGGGCTGAGCATTGAGCTTTCATGTGTAGAAACTCTTTTTGGAGTTAAACGCCAAGTTGTAGCCTATTTCTGGCGTTTAACTCTGATTCGCAACCTATTTCTGGCGTTTAACTCCAGAATAGGGCAGAAAGTTGGCGTTTGAACGCCAGTTTACGTCGTCAAAACTTGGGAAAAGTATAGACTATTATATATTGCTGGAAAACCCTGGATGTCTACTTTTCGACGCAATTGAGAGCGCTCCAATTGGGTTCCTATAGCTCCAGAAAATTCACTTCGAGTGTAGGGAGGTCAGAATCCAACAACATCTGCAATCCTTCTTCAGCCTCTGAATCAGATTTTTGCTCAAGTCCCTCAATTTCAGCCAGAAATTACCTAAAATCACAGAAAAACACACAAACTCATAGTAAAGTCCAGAAATGTGATTTTTATTTATAAACTAATAAAAATATACTAAAAACTAACTAAATCATACTAAAAACTATGTAAAAACAATGCCAAAAAGTGTATAAATTATCCGCTTATCACAACACCAAACTTAAATTGTTGCTTGTCCCCAAGCAACTGAAAATCAAATAGGATAAAAAGAAGAGAATATACTATAAATTCCAAAATATCAATGAAACTTAGCTCGAATTAGATGAGCGGGACTAGCAGCTTTTTACCTCTGAATAGTTTTGGCATCTCACTTTATCCCTTGAAGTTCAGAATGATTGGCATCTATAAGAACTCAGAATTCAGATAGTGTTATTGATTCTCCTAGTTCAATATGTTGATTCTTGAACACAGCTACTTTATAAGTCTTGGCCGTGGCCCTAAGCACTTTGTTTTCCAGTATTACCACCGGATACATAAATGCCACAGACACAAAACAGGGTGAACCTTTTCAGATTGTGACTCAGCTTTGCTAAAGTCCCCAATTAGAGGTGTCTAGGGTTCTTAAGCACACTCTTTTTTTTTTTGCTTTGGACCTCGACTTTAACTGCTCAGTCTCAAGCTTTTCACTTGACACCTTCACGCCACAAGCACATTGTTAGAGACAGCTTGGTTTAGCCGCTTAGGCCAGGATTTTATTCCTTTGGGCCCTCCTATCCACTGATGCTCAAAGCCTTGGATCCTTTTTACCCTTGCCTTTTGGTTTAAAGGGTTATTGGCTTTTTCTGCTTGCTTTTCTTTTTTCTTTCTCTCTCTTTTTTTTCTTTTATTTTCGCCATTTTTTTTCGCAAGCCTTGTTATTCACTGCTTTTTCTTGCTTCAAGAATCAATTTTATGATTTTTCAGATTATCAATAACATTTTTCTTTTTCATCATTCTTTTAAGAGCCAACAATTTTAACATTCATAAACTACAAATTCAAAAGACATATGCACTGTTCAAGCATTCATTCAGAAAACAAAAAGTATTGCCACCACATCAAAATAATCAAGCTAATTTCAAGGATGAATTCGAAATTCATGTACTTCTTGTTCTTTTATAATTAAAACATTTTTCATTTAAGAAAGGTGATGGATTCATAGGACATTCATAGCTTTAAGACATAGACACTTAGACACTAGTGATCATGTAGTAAAGACACAAACATAAGTAAAACATAAGGCTCAAAAACCGAAAAACAAAAAAATAAGAACAAGGAGACTAAGGAACGGGTCCACCTTAGTGAGGGTGGTGTCTTCTTCCTCTTGAAGAACCAATGGTGTTCTTGAGCTCCTCTATGTCTCTTCCTTGCCTTTGTTGCTCCTTCCTCATAGCTCTTTGATCTTCTCTAATCTCATGGAGAATGATGGAGTGCTCTTGGTGCTCCACCCTTAGTTGTCCCATGTTGGAACTCAATTCTCCTAGGGAGGTATTAATTTGCTCCCAATAGTTTTGTGGAGGAAAGTGTATCCCTTGAGGCATCTCAGGGATTTCATGATGAGGAATTTCCTCATGTTCTTGTTGAGGTCCATGAGTGGGCTCTCTAGTTTGCTCCATTCTTTTTTTTAGTGATGGCCTTGTCCTCTTCAATGTGGATGTCTTCATCTATGACAATCCCAGCCAAATTGTAGAGGTGACAAATGAGGTGAGGGAAGGCTAACCTTGTCAAAGTGGAGGACTTGTCAGCCACCTTGTAGAGTTCTTGAGGTATAATCTCATGAACTTCTACTTCCTCCCTAATCATGATACTATGGATCATGATAGGCCGATCCACAGTTACTTCGGATCGGTTGCTAGTAGGAATGATAGAGCGTTGGATGAACTCTAACCATCCTCTAGCCACAGGCTTAAGGTCATGCCTTTTCAATTGAACCGGCTTGCCTCTTGAGTCAATTTTCCATTGAGCTGCTTTCTCACATATGTCCATGAGGACTTGGTCCAACCTTTGATCAAAGTTGACCCTTCTAGTGTAGGGGCGTGCGTTTTCTTCCATCATAGGTAAGTTGAACGCCAACCTTACATTTTCCGGACTGAAATCTAAGTATTTCTCCCAAACCATTGTAAGCCAATTCTTTGGATTCGGGTTCATACTTTGATCATGGTTCCTAGTGATCCATGCGTTTGCATAGAACTCTTGAACCATTAAGATCCCGACTTGTTGAATAGGATTGGAGAGTACTTCCCATCCTCTTCTTCTAATCTCTTGTCGGATCTCCGGATACTCGCTCTTTTTGAGCTTAAATGGGACCTCAGGGATCACCTTTTTCTTGGCCACAACTTCATAGAAGTGGTCTTGATGGGCCTTTGAGATGAGTCTCTCCATCTTCCATGACTCAGAGGTGGAAGTAATTGCCTTCCCTTTCCTCTTTCTTGAGGTTTCTCTGGCCTTAGGTGCCCTTAATGGTTATGGAAAAACAAAAAGCAATACTTTTACCACACCAAACTTAAAAGGTTTGCTCGTCCTCGAGCAAAAGAAGAAAGAAAGTAGTAGAAGAAGAAGAAAATAGAGGAGATGGAGTGAGAGAGTGTATTCGGCCAAGGGGGAAAGTAGTGTTTGTGATGTGTGAAAATGAAGTAGTGTTAAGGGGTTTATATAGGGGTGGGGGGAGGGTAGGTTTCGGCCATTAGGTTTGGGTTAGGAAGGGAAAAGAATTTGAATTTTGGAGGTAGGTAGGGTTTATGGGGAAGAGTGGATGGATGTGAGTGGTTAAGGGTATTTGGGGAACAGGTATAGAGGTGATTAGTGAAGGGTATTTGGGGAAGAGTGTTATGAAAAGGTGTGAAGAGGAGAGAAGAAGAGGTGAGGGTAGGTGGGGATCCTGTGGGGTCCACAGATCCAGAGGGGTCAAGGACTTAGCATCCCTGCTCCATTTAGGCGTGCAAAACGCCCTTAGAATGCATGTCTAGCGTTAAACACCAGCTTGCTGCTTGTTTCTGGTATTTAACGCCAACTTTTCTCCCATTATTGGCAATTAAATGCCAATTTCATGCTCTGTTCTGGCATTAAATGCCAGTTTGGTGCTTGTTTCTGGTGTTTAACGCAAGCTTGATGCTTCTTTCTGGCGTTAAACGCCAGTTTGATGCTTCTTACTGGCGTTTAAATGCCAGTAAGCTCTTCCTCCAGGGTGAGCTATTTTTAATACTATTTTTCATTCTGTTTTTGATTTTTCAGTTGTTTTCATGACTTCACATGATCATCAACCTAAAGAAAACATAAAATAGCAATGGAAAATAAATAGATATAATTAAATAACATTGAGTTGCCTCCCAACAAGCGCTTCTTTAATGTCAATAGCTTGACAGTGAGCTTTCATGGAGCCTCACAAAAAACCAGAGCAATGTTGGGGCCCCTCAACACCAAACTTAGAGTTTGGTTGTGGCCTCCCAACACCAAACTTAGTGTTTGAATGTGGGGGTTTTGTTTGACTCTGTTCTGAGAGAAGCTTCTCATGCTTCCTCTCCATGGTTACAGAAGGAGAACCTTGAGTCTTGAATACAAGGTAGTCCTCATTCAACTGAAGGACCAACTCTCCTCTGTCAACATCAATCACAGCTTTTGCTGTGGCCAGGAAGGGTCTGCCAAGGATGATGGATTCATCCTCATCCTTCCCAGTGTCTAGGATTATGAAATCAGCAGGGATGTGAAGGCTTTCAACCTTCACTAGCACGTCCTCTACTAGTCCATAAGCCTGTTTCATGGATTTGTATGCCATCTCTAGTGAGATTCTTGCAGCTTGTACCTCAAAGATTCCCAGTTTCTCCATTACAGAGAGTGGCATGAGGTTTATCCCTGACCCCAAGTCACACAGAGCCTTCTCAAAGGTCATGGTGCATATGGTACAAGGCATGAAGAATTTTTCGGGATCCGATATCTTCTGAGGTAATGTCTGCCTCATTAATGCATTCAGTTCTTTAGTGAACAAGGGGGTTCATCCTCCCAAGTCTCAGTACCAAATAACTTGGCATTCAGCTTCATGATTGCTCCTAGATACTTAGCAACTTGCTCTTCAGTGATGTCTTCATCCTCTTCAGAGGAAGAGTATTCATCAGAGCTCATGAATGGTAGAAGGAGGTTCAATGGAATCTCTAGGGTCTCTGTATGAGCCTCAGATTCCTTTGGTTCCTCAAAGGGGAACTCCTTTCTGTCCAGAGGACGTCCCATGAGGTCTTCCTCACTGGGATTCACGTCCTCCTCCTCCTCTGGGCATTCGGCCACACCAAGTAAGGTTATGGCCTTGCACTCTCTCTTGGGATTTTCTTCTGTATTGCTTGGGAGAGTACTGGGAGGAGTTTCAGTAATCTTCTTACTCAGTTGACCCACCTGTGCCTCCAAATTTCTAATAGAGGACCTTGTTTCATTCATGAAACTTAGTGTGGTTTTGGATAGATCAGAGACTATGGTTGCCAGGCCAGAATGGCTCTGTTCATAATTCTCTGTCTGTTGCTGAGAAGATGATGGAAAAGGCTTGCTATTGCTAAACCTATTTCTTCCACCATTATTATTGAAGCCTTGTTGAGGCTTCTGTTGGTCCTTCCATGAGAAATTTGGATGATTTCTCCATGAAGGATTATAGGTGTTTCCATAGGGTTCTCCCATGTAATTCACCTCTGCTATTGCAGGGTTCTCAGGATCATAAGCTTCTTCATCAGAAGATGCTTCTTTAGTACTGTTGGATGCAGCTTGCAACCCATTCAGACTCTGAGAAATCATATTGACTTGCTGAGTCAATATTTTATTCTGAGCCAATATGGCATTCAGAGTATCAATTTCAAGAACATCCTTCTTCTGAGGCATCCCATTGTTCACAGGATTCCTTTCAGAGGTGTACATGAACTGGTTATTTGCAACCATTTCAATGAGTTCCTGAGCTTCTGCAGGGGAATTCACGTGAGGAGATCCTCCTGCAGAATGGTCCAATGACATTTTTGACAACTCAGACAGACCATCATAGAATATACTTATGATGCTCCATTCTGGAAGCATGTCAGTAGGACACCTTTTGATCAGTTGCTTATATCTTTCCCAAGCTTCATAGAGGGACTCTCCTTCCTTCTGTCTGAAGGTTTGGATTTCCACTCTAAGCTTGCTCATCTTTTGAGGAGGAAAGAATTTGGCCAGGAAAGCATTGACCAGCTTATCCCAAGAGTTCAGGCTTTCCTTAGATTGTGAATCCAACCATGTTCTAGCTCTGTCTCTTACAACAAAAGGGAAAAGCATAAGCCTGTAGACCTCAGGATCAACTCCATTGGTCTTGACAGTGTCACATATTTGCAAGAATTCAGCTAAAAACTGATGAAGATCTTCCATTGGAAGTCCATGAAACTTGCAATTCTGCTGCATTAGAGAAACTAATTGAGGCTTAAGCTCAAAGTTGTTTGCTCCAATTGCAGGAATTGAAATGCTTCTTCCATAGAAGTTAGAAGAGGGTGCAATAAAGTCACAAAGCATCTTCCTTGTATCTCTACCATTGTTGTTAGGTTCGGCCATGTCTCCTTCTTTTTCGAAAATTTCAGTTAGGTCCTCTCCAAAGAGTTGTGCTTTAGCTTCCCTTAGCTTCCTCTTCAGAGTCCTTTCAGGTTCAGGATCTGCTTCAACAAGAGTGTTCTTATCCTTGTTCCTACTCATATGGAAAAGAAGAGAGCAAAGAAAATATGGAATCCTTTGTGTCACAGTATAGAGATTCCTTATGTAAGTAGAAGAAAGGGAGAATAGAAGAAGGGGACGAGAAAAACTCGAACACAGAGAAAAAGATGGGGTTCGAATTTTAGGTGGAAGAGAAATATTAGTAGATGAATAAATAAATAGAAGGTGTTCCAAGGGTTACCTGAAAGTGTAGACCGATCTCGGATGAGATCTTCTGTACTGGTCGGAGATGACATGTCCGGCTGGCTGGTGGCGGCCAGAGTTGTTGTGTCTGACATGTTGGACTGGCTGCACTTCTGATCCTTGGTCACCAGAGGGTGGGGGGTACGTGCAAGAGACTCCGATGCTTAAGTTAGCACGGGTATTAAGCAGGTTTATTGTAGAATCAGAGTATGAGTTATACCTGGGTGCTCCAGTGTATTTATAGTAGTTGTAGAGTGACCTTTTTAGATAAGATAAGTTGGTTATCTTATCTTATCTTATCTTTTGGCGAGGTCAGCTTATCTTCTATGGAACCGCCCTTATCTCTATCGGCTTTGGGCTGCCTTTGGATCTGGGTCGTATTCCTTGGGTTGGGCCTTTTTATGGGCTTTCCTGTCGATTTGGCTGAGCTCTTTTAGGAAGAGGTCGGATAGTCTGACCTGAAGAGGTCGGTCGCTTTGTCGCCAATCATCTCAGGTCGGGTAGCTCGACCCAGGGTATGAACAGTGCCCCTGCTTGAGCTCGGTCTTCTTTTTTGAGGTCGAGTCCTTGACTTCGGTCCTTCTCTAGTGAAGCTGAACTCAAGCATTTAGTCGATTCCTTCCTTTGTAGGACCTTTTTGAATGTGGAACGTTTTTTCTTCTAAAAAGCGCACGCTCGTGTATTAGCGCTTTGTTCTTAGGAACGTGCGAGGGTTTAATACCTTCATTAATTGGTATTAATTGCCCCGTTTCCTTTGGCTTTATTATGAATTTCTGCACTCAGAAAATGGTTTCTCTCCTTCATCTTTCTTTGTAACTTCTCCCTTCATTCTCTCACCTTCTGCTTTTCGCCTACATTTTGCCTTTGCGGCGTCATTCAGCGATCCGGCGATTCCGTGTTTCCATCTTCAACCCTTCTGAAGCTCTACTTATTTCCAGGTTGGTTCCATTTACAATTTCTTCTCGTCTTTGTTGCTTTGTCTTTAGTTTTGTGGTGAATTTTTGATTTTGTTTGGAGAAAGTTTGGATCTTTCTTCTTTTGCTGTGCCTGATTACTGTTGTAATGTGTGTTTTGGGAGTTTCTTCGCCCTTTTGCATGAACCTTTTCATCTTTCCTGTTGCTTGATGTTCTTAAAGCTTTTGCATGTTATCACTGTTTCTGTTTGTTCCTTTGATGATGATTTTGTTTTATTCTGAAAAAAGGTTGTGCCTTTGACGATTTCCGCTTGGCGTGTTTGATGTTGTCGATGCTTTTTGCTGATAGACTGTAAAAAGATAGTGGCTTTGATTCGTTTTTGTGTTTTGACTTTCTGAAATGTTTGTGATTTGGCTTTTCTTGTTTGAGATATGGACGTAAACTGTAGATTTTTCCTGAATTCTTGCTTTGTTATTGCCTCCAAAGGATGTCCCAGGGCTTTGGTTTGAGTCTTGGGGTTTTCCTTTGCTGTTTGTTCTTCTGTGTCATATTAGTCGAGTTGTTTTGCCCCTCATCCGAGATGTTTTTTAGTAATCCAATCTTCTTTTCTTATTGTAGGATTAGTTGGCCTCATGTCTTCTTGTCATAACATTGTAGAGATGTCTTCTAAAGTTCTCGAGGGGATGTCTGATTGGCTGGTCTCCCTTGTCTTAATGTGTGTCTCTGTTGTGGATGCTGAGTTTTGTGTAGAGCTGAGGAAACGTCATAGGGTTTGTGGTGGTGGTGCCCGAGAGAGAGATTATGAGCTTGTGGCGCCGGACTCTGACGAGAGGGTTTGCTTTCCTACTTCTGTCGAGGGGGAGCGTCCCTTTTTCTACGCCTATGAATATTTCTTCAGCTAGTTGGACATTACTTTTCCTTTTACTGCTTTCGAGACCGACTTGTTGTGGTCTTGTAATATTACCCCATCCCAGCTTCATCCGAATTCTTGGGGTTTTATCAAGATTTGTCAGCTGCTTTGCCAAGAGTTAGGCATAACACCTTTTCAGACTCTTTTCCTCTATCTTTTTGTTTTTGCCAAGCCCGGAGGGTCTTCCAAAAAGAAAGTTTTTGCCATGTATGATGAATCTTTTAAAGATTTTAAGAATTATTTCTTCCGAGTCCGTGCTGTTGAGGAGGCCCGCCCCCTTTTTTCTTGATGAAAATGATGAGCCTGCCTTTCCTCTAGAATGGCAAAAGAATGTGAGAGTGTCTCGCTATATATGGGAGATGCTTGACGAGGTTGAGCGGGCTTTTGTAATTGTTCTTGAAGATTTATGGGGGGAACCACCCCATCTTGATACGAAAAGATTTTTGAGTGATCCATCTTTGATTCGAATTGCTTTGGGTACTGTCTGACTTGTTTCTATACTTGCTTTTTAGTTTTGCTTCTTCTTTTTGTGATTGTAACCCATTGCTGTGGTCGATTTTGTATTTTCAGAGATGTCAAAAAACAATGATTCCATGAAGGCCTACAAAAAGGCAAATAAGGCTGCTGCTGTTCAAAATATCTCGGCCAAGGTGGTGGGAGAGGGATCTTCTCAAGTTCCAATGAAGCCGCCCGTGCCGAGTTCTCCTGGGCCGAAGAAGGTGATCCCCACTCCCCGAGTTCGTCTGGCTAACCCTCCACAGACTTCTGTCGCTACTTTTGGTGCTCCTCCTAACAAAAAACAAAAAACGATTGAGCCTTTCAACCTCGACGCTCCTGACTTTGATGCAGTGGAGTTTGTTGACCAACAGATCGGTCCTTATGGTGTCGTCCCTACTGGCGACGCTTCTCTCCTTTGCCATTTGGACTTCATAACTTGGAGTAGCATCAAGATGGCCTATATGGGGGCTGCCCTGTATCGGACTGCTCAAAATCTTCCTTTTCATGCCACCAAAGCCTTCATGGAGGAGGCCAAACAAGAGTTTGATCGGATGAAGGGCTTGAAGGAGGAGCTTGAGGTGAAAGTATCTAAACTGGAGAAGGATCTGGAGAACGAGAAGGCTAGCTCTCTTACCCTGGCGGCCTCTGTGAGGTTGGCCGAGGACACTGCGTTGAGGCATAAGGACAGTTACGTCACATCTTATCGGGAGGTAATACGTCTGAGGGAGGAGTTGGAGTCTGCCCAAGTTAACTACTCTGAGCTCCAAGGTCATCTTGTCCGTAGCGTAAATGCTGCTTATGATAATTTAAAGGAGCAGGTTCAAGTTCTTGCTCCTGAGGTTGACCTTACTCTCTTCAGCTTGAACAACGTTATAAGAGATGGTAAGATTGTCCCGGACGACCAGGATGATGATGATGTTGGGCTCCCCCTGTACCTGCTGCTAAAGTGTTGACTTCTATAGCTCCTCCCGCTGGGATCGTTCGTCCAGAATTAGATCCCGATTGTCAAATTCTGAATAGGGACGACGGTACAGTGGATGCAGTGCCTCTTCAGGCTCGTCCTCCTTCATCTCAGACTGATGCTGCCGAGAAGTCTTCTGATCTTAGCTGAATTTTCTTGGATATTTGTGTGGATAGCCCGACTTGTGGACTTTTAAACTCTTTATTTTGTAGTCTTGAATATTATGTTGACTGTTGATACTCCTTTTGGTTGCTTGTTTAGCAACTTTTGATTTTGAGAAAACAACAAGTAGCTTTCAAGCTTTTTGGGCCTGACCTTGAAGCTTGTTATAATATTGTATTATATATTATGCTTGTTTGCACTTGTCTTGACACCTTTCTGGGTTTTGAGAGTGTTAGAGCCTTGCTGCTCGGCCTCTTCAGATTGCTTTGTACTTATTTCTTGTAGCTTGGATCCTTTGAGGTTGTGGATATGTGGGTCCAACTTGTATTTCGGTTTTCTCGCTTTTACTTGTATTTATTTCTAGCACTTCGTAACCGGTTTCTTCACGTTGGTCCGCTTTCCAGTTATTTTTGTAATCCTCTTTCATGGACCCTTGTCAGGTCTCTTTCAGGGACTACTTTTACAACTTATTTGTGGGAGGTCAACTTCTTTACGTCGTCCTCTTCTAAGTTTTTTTTTGTAATCCTCTTTCTTGGACCTTTGTCAGGTCTCTTTTAGGGATTACTTTTATAACTTGTTGTTTGTAGGAGACCGACTTCGTCACGTTTATCTCTTCTAAGTTATAGCAATTCCTCTTTTATAGGGTTGGCCAGACCTCTTTCCAGGGATTTGCTGATAACTTGGGTTGACTTGGTCCGACTTCTCAACGTCGGCCAGTCTTTAAGTTATTATTTAGCAATCCATAAGACCTCGTCAGGTTCTTTTTTCGGATCACTTTCGATAACTTCTTGCATTATTCTGTGTTCATCTTTGCCGATTTGTAGAAGGTGGTTTCTATCTTTCTTTGGTCGACCTTTAGATGAATCGCGTTTTCATCTTTATTGGTCTTTTATCGTGATCGTGCAGTGAATCTGTTTTTCACTTTCTGCCGATCTGTTGCTTTATAATCGGACGATGAATGCTTCAAATTAATGCGTCTTGAGAATTTATAGAATATCTAAAATATATTTTATTCAAAAAAAAGTGCAAATATATCATGTTGGAGTTTTTCATCCTTTTAAGTCGGATAATTTCTGGATCTCAACTTGGTGCCTCATTAAAAAACCTTTTCAGGAAAAAGAGTGCATCCTATGATGAGATCTTTTACCTTCTCTAGCTATAGTACCTTCTTAGGTTGCAGGCGTGCCACGATCTGGGAAGCTCTCGTCCATTGAGTTCGGATAGTCTGTAGTAGCCCTTCCCAAGTACTTCTATGACTCGGTAGGGTCCTTTCCAGTTTGCTACCAACTTTCCTTCTCCGGGTCGAGTTGTTCCAATATCATTTTGGATTAGGATGAGATCATTCTCCGCGAAACCTCTTGGCACTACCTTTTGATTATATCTTGAAGCCATTCGGCGCTTTAGCGCTTCTTCCCTGATCCGAGCTCTTTCTTGGATTTCCGGAAGTAGGTCGAGCTCTTCTCTTTGAAGTTGAGAGTTGGCTTCTTCATTGTAGTGGACTACTTTAGGCGACCCTTCCTCGACCTCTACTGGGATCATTGCCTCCACTCCGTACGCTAATCGAAACGGTGATTCGTTTGTGGTGGAATGTGGCGTAGTTCGATATGCCCATAGGACCTGTGGAAGTTCTTCAGCCCAAGCTCCATTCGCATTTTGCAGTCTCCGTTTCAACCCAGCCAATATGACTTTGTTGGCCGCTTCGGCTTGTCCATTGGCTTGGGGATGTTCAACGGAGGTGAACTGGTGTTTTATGTTTAAGTCGGCTACTAACTTTCTGAAGCCCGCGTCTGTGAATTGGGTGCCATTGTCTGTAGTGATGGAGTATGGAACCCCAAACCTTGTGACA
Organism: Arachis ipaensis; assembly: GCF_000816755.2. Lineage (NCBI taxonomy): Eukaryota > Viridiplantae > Streptophyta > Magnoliopsida > Fabales > Fabaceae > Arachis > Arachis ipaensis. Next base: position 87,914,027 of record NC_029792.2, on the reverse strand, counting down.
ATATTCCTATATAGGAATTTCCGGCTCCTTTGAGCAGTGGCGTTGGCTAGGGGCTCTGCCTCGATCCACTTTGTGAAATAGTCTACCCCGACTATGAGGAATTTAACTTGTCCCGATCCCTGGGGAAAGGGTCCGAGAAGATCGAGTCCCCATTTTGCAAATGGCCAAGGCGATGTTACGCTGATGAGCTCTTCTGGTGGGGCGATGTGAAAGTTGGCATGTTTCTGGCATGGTGGGCATGTCCTTACAAACTCTGTAGCTTCCTTTTGTAGGGTTGGCCAATAAAATCCCGCCCGGAGTACTTTTTTTGTGAGAGCTTGTGCTCCGAGATGATTACCACAAATGCCACTGTGTACTTCCTCTAAAACTTCCCTTGTGTTGGAGGTCGGCACACATTTTAGTAGTGGTATTGAAATCCCTCTTTTATATAGGGTGTTGTTGATAGGCAAGAATCGTGTTGGTTAGGAATTTCTCTCATAAAAAGAAGAATTTCGTTGTAAGCATAGCTCCAAACCAACAAACAACTCTCACATCAAATTAAATTTTGGTTTTGTCATAAGTACAAACCCCAATAAGAATTAACCGAAGTATTTAGACTCCGGGTCATCTCACGAGGAATTACAATGAAGTGTATGCTTATTGGCTATGAAGGGGTAAAGGGGATTTTGGGTTGATAAGAAGGGCATTAAAATAAATGACACGAAATAGGAAATTAAGCAAGTAATTAAAGAGGACAAGTAAATAAAGAAAAGCAAGTAATAAAGAGAGACATTCATGGCAATGAATTGAGATCATAGGCTTTCTATCCTAGTCATGCATGATTAATTCGCCTTATTTAGTTAACTCACACATCGGGAGAATGTCAAACAAAACTAATTAATCATGTCACAAATATAAACAAGAATTTATCTCATTACGTCAACTCCAACAAATAGGGAGAAAGTCTAACGAGACTAGCTAATCTCAATCCAAAAGTCCTAACCAACTTACTAATTAAATTAGCAAAAGGTTAGCGTCAATGGAAACAATACTAGCTAACAACTCTAGATCACCAACATAAGTTGGGTTTTCATGACTCAAGATCTACTCTAGATCTACTCTTTCCAAGCCAAGAATGCTCAAAATCTACTCTAACATCCTTCCAAGCATTTTATCAAACACTTGGAAGGCATACAAGGAAAGCATAGTAAAATTGCAAGGAATGTAAATCTACCAACTACCAATTGCAAGAAAAATAACATCATAACTCAAATCATCAATAAAAGAAACATCAAAAAAATTTCATTAAAAGAAAATCAAATTCAACATGAACATCCATGAACATAAAAGAGCATAAAAGGTAAAATTAACATGAGAACTAAGAGAATCAAGTAGTAAGAACAAGAAATTGTAGAAGAAACAAGATGAAAGCAAGGAATTAAACATGGATCTATGAGAGATTAACCTAATCCTAACCTAATTCTAGAGAGAAGAGGGAGCTTCTCTCTCTAGAAACTAACCTACATGATGCTAATGCTACAAACAATTGCTCCTTCCTTGCCCAAGCTTGAATTTTGCATGAAATAGCATTAGAAATGAGTTGGGTTGGGCCCAAAGTGCTTCAGAAATCGCTGGGGGCGATTTCACCTTAGTGGGCCACGGCAGAATCGGCGCGCGCGCGCAAAGTGCGTGTGCGCGCCCCTTGACGTGAAGCAATATATGGCAAATTTTATATCATTTCAAAGCCCCAGAAGTTAGCTTTCCAACGCAACTGAAACTGCCTCATTTGGACCTCTGTAGCTCAAGTTATGGGCGTTTGAGTGCGAAGAGGTCGGCTTGACAGCTTTACGCTTCCTTCATTTCTTCATGAGTTCTCCCACTTTGCATGCTTTTCTTCTCACTTCTTCCATCCAATACTTGCCTTATGAACCTAAAATCACTCAACAAACACATCAAGGCATCGAATGGAAATAAAGTGGATTAAAATCACCAATTTTAGGGCCTAAAAAGCATGTTTTCACATTTAAGTACAAATCAAGGGAGAATTGAAAAACCATGCTATTTCATTGAATAAATGTGAGAAAAGGTGATAAAATCCCCCAAATTAAGCACAAGATAAACCACAAAATCGGGGTTTATCAAATCTCCCCACACTTAAACTAAGCATGTCCTCATGCTAAAATCAAGAAAGAAGCAAAGGGACATCAACATTTATTCAATGCAATCTAACTACATGCAACCTATCTATATGCAATCTTTCTACATGAATGCATCCACTTTGTCAAAATAAATCAATTCCCAAGAATACATATACAGACACAAGGGCTAAGGCAATAGCAATCACTCAACCCTCAATTGAATTGAATTATTAAAAAGATTTTACAAACTTACAAGAAAAGAGATGATCATGGGTGGAGACATGTAATTGAGCGATCGAACCCTCACCGGATGTGTATCCGCTCTAGGCACTCAAGTGTATGGGGTTGATTCACTCAATTCTCCCCTAATCATGCTTTCCAAGATTTATTTTTCATCTAACAATCAACAATTACTTTATGTATGCATACAAATATCATGAGGGCTTTCCCATAGGTTGTAATAAGGCTAGGTCAAGGTAGGATGCATATGGTCAAGTGGGCTTGAGATTTGAATCTTTGATTAACTTAAACTTCCCACCTAACCTATGACAACCTATACAATTCTAAACAAACCTAACTACCCATTCTTCACTTTTTCACACACTCATGCATTCTCTTTTGATTACCACACACATGCATTGATCTTTATTGAACTTTGAACTTTGGGGCATTTTTGTCCCCTTTTTATTGCTTTTCTTTTTCTTTCTTTTCTATATATTTTCTTTTTTTTTCTTTTTTCTTTTCAAACTAAAATGTATACAAGAACATCAATGCATATGGTTTACACATGATTAATACATGAGTATGTACCCAATTCCCAAAAATTTTTCAATAAAAACACAAACACACTTTTATCTCTACCCAATGTTCCCAACTCTCCCAAAATCAAATGATAAACACTCTCACCAGCCTAAGCTAATCAAAGATCCAAACAAGAGACATTTATTATTTTTCACTTAGGCTTGTAATGTGCTACAATTAAGAACAAATGGGTTAACCATAGGCTCAAATTTGCTAACAATAGAAGATAAAAGGTAGGCTTATTTGGGTAAGTGAGCTATTTGAACAATGGCCTCAATCATATAAATATATGTATACACAAAATAATGGACAAATAGAATTAAACAAATCAAGGATTATAATCATCAGAAGAGAATAATGCACACAAGAATGAAAATAAGTGGTTATGTATGATGTAACCACACAATTAGGCTCAAATCTCACATGCTTGTGTTCTTAGCTCAAAAATCATGTTCCACAAAGTATATAATTCAAGCAAGTTCTAAAAAAAAATTTTCCAATCAATTGGGGTGCCCTATAGATAAAATCCTTGGAAAATATCATGATTTTGACTAAGCTTAATATATGAATATGCAAAATAAGAAAATACAACTAAAAATCCTAAAATGGAATGCAAAAGTGTTGGGATTAGAAACTTGTCACCTAAAAACGCCGATCGGTCGGACGACCTCCCCACACTTAAAAGTTTGCAACGTCCTCGGTGCACTAAATGAGCAAGGGGGTACGGCGACTTTCCGAATTGCCACCTTCAGCTGGTGGGTCAACCGGTGCTGCGTGTTCTTCCTTCCGCTTCCATTTTTTGCTTATGGTGCATTCTAACAATTGATGATGAATGCATGGTGGCCAAAACATGCAATTCAAAGAGTTAAGATGCATGAAGGCAATGTAACATGTACTTGGTATTCAAAAGTGTTGAACATGAAAAATTCCAAACCAAGTAACCAAATATAACCTCAACAAAGAATCTAACAGTGACAATTAACACCAATGATGTTAAACTAACATCCTATCAATAAGCAGCAGCAGTAAACAGTAAACAAGATCAGTAATCCAACACTTATAATGGAAAACAAAAGTTAAATAAAAATTAAACTAACAAACTAACTAAAAGAAATGGTGTTATATGATGCTTGGTAGTGTTGGATGATGATTGAAGGGTGGAAAGAGAAGAGAATAAGGAAAGAAATGGAAAGAGGAGAAGAAAAGAAAGTGAGTGAAACAGGGCAATCCACGCGTGTGCGTCATGTGCACGTAAGCGTGGATTGATGAAATGGAAGCGACGCGGACGCGTACGGCACGCATGCGCGACGGTGGGTTATTTCGAGAGTGGCGCATGTAACGACCCAATTTCTGGTACGTCATGATCATACTAGAAATTGAGCGCTACCAACTTGTCTTCCTAATTATTATCTATTATTTATCATATGAGCCTGATTCATTGTTAAAAACGTAGTTAATTTGCGAGGTACTTTTTTTTTTTGAAAACATTTGGATTAATAGACGAAATCATTCATAAGTAATTCACAACTGATAACAGATAAAACAGTTATAAACAACCATACATAAATATATCACAAGCAGTTGATATCATTCCGTGATCCAGCCTTTATTAGAGTATAGCCTTTTAGTTAGAACACCCCTAGATATAGCTAAATAATATCTATATACATATATAAACATACAACATCCCAGGTCCTGACCTGTTCAAGAAGTCCCTAAGCTGGCGCCCAGGCTAGCCTAGACTCTATACTCACCTAGTCCCTCTAAACTACTAATGTGAGGGAAAGTACGTTCTAAGTCTTCACAACTCAAGTCAGGTGGAACGTCATCAAAAGATAGAACATCATCTGCTACTCCTCTGCACGATCAGACTTTTCCATTATGATGCATGTCTGTGCTATGCAGGCCATGAGCTCACGTGTCGGTTTACACCCTGCAACCCGACATTACCTAGGAACTAGTCCTAGATATGGCTTTATTTTCTGTAGGTGAACTTCGGCCTACAGAAATAGCACTCCCGTAAGTGAACTTCGGCTTACAGGAATAGTTCAATCACAACATAACAACTTTCTATAGGTGAACTTCGGCCTATAGAAATGGCACCTCTGTAAGTGAACTTCGACTTACAGAAATGGCGCCCCTGTAAGTGAACTTCGGCTTACAGGTATCACAACTCTCTGTAGGTGAACTTCGGCCTACAGGAGCAACACCCTGAGATACACAATTGATATTCACTGCAGGTGAACTTCGGCCTACAGGAATAATAACTTACTGTAGGTGAACTTGGGCCTACAAGACCTCTAGGGCCAATAGAAAAGCATCAGATGAACATATAATAGAATATCATGCCACAAGGCTTAACTCTTTATTTTTATACTCTTCTCCTCTATTCTCTTTGTTATATTACTCTTTTCTCATTATCATCATTCAATATCATTCTCATTATTCATCATCACTTTCACATTCTTATGCAGTACTTCTTTCTTTCTCTATTCAATCATACTATACAAACTTTACATCTTTCAATTTCACAGTATCTTGGCTCAAACCATTTCTCTTTATCATATTACTCTTTTCACTTTGTCTTTTTACTCTACTTTGATTACACTTTTCTTTGTATCTCTTTACTTTTCTCTGGTTACTCTGTTCTCTGTGTTTTCTTTACTCTGCTCTGATTTCTCTGTTTAACGTATGTATTTAAAGCTTATGTAAATTTCTGTATGAATAGTTAGTCTGTCCCAAGTATAGGTTCATTAAGTCTATACTGAAACAGTTTAACTTTTCATATAATACCTAACCCTAGTCGCGACTCAAGTACTAACTAAGTTGCCCTAGTTCGTTTACTAGTCTTTGTCTGTTTTTCTGTCGTTAAAACTTTACAGACTTTTCTTTGGTATTTATCTTTTCTTTAACTTTTTATCTTTTATTTATCTTTACCTCACTAATATGTTCTTACCACTCCCTAGGTGTTTTATGAAGGTAATTATGAGATTCTGTGCTTAAAGTTGTCTTTCTAAAACTTTTACAGAAAATTGCCTTTTCCGCATTATTTTATTATTTTTATTAAAATATTATTTTTAATTAAATATTATTATTTAATATTTTATTATTATTTATTATTTTATTAATATATTTTCGAAAATTAACTTAACATTACCTTTAACCTTTAAAATTTACTTTTTACCACCCGTAACTTTTAATATTTCTACTTTTACCACCCTAACTTTCAGAAATTACCAAATAACCCCTCAAACACCAAAATATTTACTTCCTTGCCCTTTCTAAGATCTAAAAGGTGTTCTTCAATGTTCTTCACCACACTCAAAGTGTTCTTCGTGTTCTTCGTGTATTCCTCAGATTCTTTCTCTGTTTTTACCTGTTTTTCAGTCTTTTCAGCAACCGATTTTTACTATAATTCATAATAAATTCTCAGCCACTAAAATCCCATCTTTTCTACATGATTTTAGCACAAATTGAACCCCAATTTAAGGCCTAGGGTTCGTTTTTCCAGCAGCCCTCAAGAACAACATTCATAGCTTGAATATCATCAAATTTCAACAAGAATCACTAGCATAAATGACACTAGTAACATATTTATTATGAGAATAGAACATGTATAATGAGGCCTTAGCATTGCTAAAGTCATCAGAGAGTGCTGGTGCTAAGCTACACCAGTAAACCGTAAACCCGGTTAAACCGATTTTCTGTTTTTAACAAAAACAGACCAGGTAACCTTATAATATCATTCAAGCATGTTCTAATACTAATATAATGATAATATTATACTATTATCTCGCTCCTCTCATGAATCGAGTCCGGTTCGTCAAACAGAGACTATTTACGAAAATCAGAATCAAAACTGCCAACCGATACGGTTCAAAAACTAGGTTCTTCGTGACCGCGTTATCGAGCTTGCCTCGGAAAAGGTTCTAGCTTAAGGATGACATAATGATAATAAGGATTGAGATGCTTGATGATATAACAGAGGTGTTCCCTTTACTGATCTTTCGTAGAAATCCATGCCTTCAGAAAAGATCTCACGTACTCGAAAATCAGGGTTGTTACAGCGCATCCGCACAAGCTGCGCGTGCGCATACCTTTGGGCACAAAGTTGGCACACTCCAGGCACAACTCTCGGGAAAATGTATGGAGGGGTGAAAAAACTCAATCCACGCGTACGCGTACATGGCGCATCCGCGTGGATGGTCGAAAATTCTTTAGGCGTGATGAAGAGAATTTTTGACGGTTTAGAATTCACAATTGAAGTCTCGTTGCAAAGTATAGTTTCTAAACCAACAATAGTCCTCTCATGCAAAAATTTAGGTTGTCACTAGTAACGAAACCCAAATGAATTTATAACCGGAGTATTTGGACTCCGGGTCGTCTCACGAAGAGTTGCAATGAAGTGTTTAATTATTGGCTATAAAAATGCAAAGGGGGGGTTGATTTGATATTTGACAAGAAAATATAAATGACAAGAAAGTAAAACAACAAGAACTAATAAAAGAAATAGTAAGAACTCTTGGCTAGACATAGGTAATTGAGATCACCATCCTTGTCTACATACCAAATATTGATAATTATGAGAGGCCAACCCATTAAGTCTACTTCCAAAGCCTTAAGTACGTAATATCTAATCCTAGGCTTGAAGTACGTCAAATAGGCTTGATCACATCAACCCATAAGCCACGTATCAAAATTTACAGAATACGCCCCCAGCGATTTTTGAAGCCCTTTTTGGCCCAGATCCAAGTACAGACAGCATAGACCAGAGGTTATAAAGTGTGGGAATGCACCCATTCAAAGGGAGCTCGCAATTTTTGTTACTTTCAATGATTTAGATTTAGTTGAGAGGGAGATCTTCTCCTCTATCTCTTTTAGGATTAGGATTTAGGATTTCTTCTCGCTTTAAGAGTGACTCTCAATCCAGGTTTTATATTTCTTTGTTTTAAACTTCCCTTTCACTTTATTTATTTATTTCAGTATCTGAGTTGGCTATTTACCTTTATAATTGAATCTATGAATTCTTCCATGTTACGGACTGTTATTTGAATTAATGATAATTGAGGTATTTTCAGTTTATGATTGTTCTCTTTGATTTAAGTTACCATTGCTTCCCATCTAAGGACATTTCTTTTATTATTCCGGCAATTTTACTTTTTCCCCTTTTGGTCCTGGTTAAGAATTCAGTAACTCAACAGTTATTAAACTCAACATAACTGATAATCATTATCTTGCTAATTGAGCTGAACTTAAGGAATCCCAACCTTTTCTTAGGAAATAAATAGGATTCAAAGGTCAACTTAATTATTCCCTTGACTTTCCCTTGCCCTAGTAAAGGTTGACCAAGTGGAGTTTAGATTCAACTTTCATTATAGTTGAGAGAGATAACTATGTTGGACCTCCAACTTCTCTTACCTTGCCAAAAGTCTGCCTTACAGTATTTATTTATTTTAAGTGCTATTTACTTTACTTGTCATTTAAATTACATGCTTCTCATCTTCTAAACCCCGATTACAACCTTTATAGCCAATAATAAGAACATACTTCCTCGCAGTTCCTTGAGAAGACGACCCGAGGTTTGAATACTCGGTTAACAATTTTTAAAGGGGTTTGTTACTTGTGACACCCAACACATTTGTATGAAAGGACTTTTGTTGGTTTAGAAGCTATACTTGCAACGAGGATTTATCCGCAATTTTCTAGACCACGCAAAAGTTCTCTCATCAACCTCCACCTCTTGGCAAGCTTCTTCTATGTTCACCTCTTGACAAGGCTCTTCATGTCCAATTACTTCCTCACCAACCTCTTCTAGCTATCCTCTATTCTTCATATCACAACTTGGAGGTAATGTAGAACTTGTCTCAACATCCACCTCAATTTCAAGAGGAGAAGATTCTTCAAATACCAAAGGATCATGTGTTGGTGTGGGCTCATCTTTAAGAGGAAGATTTGTTGCTTGCTCACCTTCTTCCAATTCTTCATCATTCATTATATGCTTAGGAGGTTGCGCACCCTCCTTAACATCGCCTTCAAGCTCAATGGAAGAGGGTTCAACAACTTCCACAAAATCCTCAACAATGTTACTTGGTGTGGAAGTGTTCTCAAACTTGGAATCCACCTCTTGTTCAACTTCCTCTAACTCTTCAACCACTTCTTCTTCTTTAACAATCTCTCCCTCCTCCACTTGTTGTAAGACATACCCCATCTCCTTGTCCTCATGTTGAGATTCTAAAATCTCTTTCATGCTCCTTTCTTCGGTTGATTTCTCACATTCATCCGTGGAGATGCTTTGCTTATTGCATGAGTCCCATGAGTCCAAGTTGGCTTTGATTTTGGCAAGGTTAGCCTCAATAGCTTCATAATTCCTCCTTTGGGCTTCCTCTTGCTCCTTTTGACGGATTATTGCTTGAAGCCGATCCATTTCTTCCTTGAGACGATCCATTGACTCTTGGATGGATGGATGTGGGTGTTCTTCCTTGGAGGGTTGTGGTGGAAAGGGAAATTCATTATGTGGTTGAAAGTTATCATACATGGGAGGTGATTCATCTTGGTAATAGTATGGAGGTGGTGGTTCTTGAGGGTATTGGTGGTGGAATTGGGGTGGTTCTTCATATGGTTCATATGGTTCACAAGGTGGTTGGTATGGTGGATATGGGTTGGGATCATATGGAGGTGTTTGGTGATATGAGGCTTGTGAGTATGGTTGTTAAGGGCTATAAGTATCCGGAGGTTGTTGCCAATAGGAGTGATCAATTCCTTGAGGCTCCTCCCATCTTTGTTGGTTCCATCCATAATGAGTGTCATCATTGAAGTTCACATTTCCTACAACACAATTAGAACCAAACTCATAGCCAAGGTGAGAGTTCATAGTGGAAAAGCAAAATAAAACTAACAAAAACTAGCAAATAAAGAAAAAAAAACAAGATATTCACACTATTCACATATATACAATAACCAATAACACAACACCATTGCAACTCTCCAGCAACGGCGCCATTTTGATGAAAAGAATTTTTGACGGTTTAGAATTCACAATTGAAGTCTCGTTGCAAAGTATAGTTTCTAAACTAACAATAGTCCTCTCATGCAAAAATTTAGGTTGTCACTAGTAACAAACCCCAAATGAATTTATAACTGGAGTATTTGGACTCCGGGTCGTCTTACGAAGAGTTGCAATGAAGTGTTTAATTATTGGCTATGAAAATGCAAAGGGGGGGTTGATTTGATATTTGACAAAAAAATATAAATGACAAGAAAGTAAAACAACAAGAACTAATAAAAGAAATAGTAAGAACTCTTGGCTAGACATAGGTAATTGAGATCACCATCCTTGTCTACATACCAAATATTGATAATTATGAGAGGCCAACCCATTAAGTCTACTTCCAAAGCCTTAAGTACGTAATATCTACTCTTAGGCTTGAAGTACGTCAAATAGGCTTGATCACATCAACCCATAAGTCCAAACCTACCTACTAATTAGATTAGTAGTGGGTTGGCGTTAATGAGTATCAAATTGATCACCAAGGGTTCTCAAATCACCAATTCAATGAGACCCAATGACTCAAGGTCACTCAATTCCCTTAGCCTAGGCCAAGAGTAAAAAACACTACTCAAAAACTAGAGGAAGCATTTTAACAAACACCTAGAGTGCAAGAAAAGTAAACATCACAAAATGCAAGAATTAAAAAGAGATCCAACTATACTTGGAAGGCATAAAAGCAAAGCATAGTAAATTTGTGACAGGAGTAAATTCTAACAACAATTGAATGTAAGAAATCAATAACAACAATCAAAGGAAACAAGATCTAAATGAATTACTTCAAATTACACTAAAAGAAATTAGGATGAGCAAAAGTAGATCTACAAATAAAGTAGAAGAGAGTAATAACAACAATGGAAGAATGATAAATGTAACAACAAGGAATTAAGAAGAAGGAGTAGAAGAAAACATGAATTAAAGCCTAGATCTAAGAACTAAACCTAATCCTAATCCTAATTCTAAAGAGAAGTGAGAGCTTCTCTCTCTAGAAAACTAAACTAAAGCATAATGAAACTAGACTATGACTAAGTGTGTTGACTTCCCTGCATTCCTTGGCTCAAATAGTATCAGAAATGAGTTGGGTTGGGCCCAAACCCAAAGTGCTTCAGAAATCGCTCGGGGCGATTTCATTAAAGTGGGCCAAGCACAGCATCGGCGCGTGCGCGCAAAGTGTGCGTGCGCGCCCCTGAACGTGAAGTAACATATGGCAAAATTTATATCATTTCGAAGCCCCAAATGTTAGCTTTCCAACGCAACTAGAACCGCCTTATTTGGACCTCTGTAGCTCAAGTTATGGTCGATTGAGTGCGAAGAGGTCGGACTTGACAGCTTTACGGTTCCTTCATTTCTTCATGAGTTCTCCCACTTTGCATGCTTTTTTCCTCATATCTTCCATCCGATACTTGCCTTATGGACCTGAAATCACTCATCAAACACATCAAGACATCGATTGGAATTAAAGTGAATTAAAATCACCATTTTAGGGCCTAAAAAGCATGTTTTTATACTCAAGCACAATTCAAGGGAGAATTACAAAATCATGCTATTTCATTGAATAAATGTGGGAAAAGGTGGATAAATCCCCCAAAATAAGCACAAAATAAACCACGAAATCGGGGTTTTATCAAGGCGCGCGTACGCGCCAGGTGCGCGCACGCGCGGGTTGGTGCTCCGTTTTTCAAAAATTGTTTTCTATGTTTTTGCACCAAACCAAGCATTCCAAATCTCCAAACAACTACCAACCACATCATAAAACCTTATTTAACCTACTAGATTCCCAAATAAACTCATCAAACTAAACAAAATATGAAATTAAACCTAAATTACCAATATTTACAAAAGATAAAATGAAAAGAGTTTACCATGGTGGGTCGTCTCCCACCTAGCACTTTTGTTTATTGTCCTTAAGTTGGACTTATGGAGAGCTCCTCATCAAGGCGGCTTGTGCTTGAATGCGTCCTTGAACATCCACCAATGCTTGGACTTCCATTGTGCATCATCATTCAAAGTTAATAACTCCAAGCTTTGATGGAGTTCTTCACAAACCCTAGGCTCCCAAAGTTGGTCTTCCTTGTGTGGTCCGGGATCCCACACTTTGTTTTCACACCCGTCCTTGAGTTGATCATGGTGATTTCCTCCGGGTGGCAAGAGAGATGAATTCTCATGGAAGCACCAAATTATCCTCCTAGACCCATTCAATTGAGCACTACACCAATCCATGCTCCTCAATTTTGAGCTTCCAACCATAATGAGCCTAGACTTACAATGCCAACCACTAAACATCCTCCTCTTACGCTTAATTCCACAAAGCACCCTAAGTTGGCCATCCGTCTCAAGCAAACCATATTCAAGTGGGATAATAAAGATAAGAGTTAGAGGTTTTACCCACTCAAATGAAGGACTAGATGATAACCTAGGTGGAGGAGTTCCCAACGGTCTTGACAAAACACGTTCCACTCCCGTCCATCCTTTTTGGAAGGCTTCCACCACTTGACAAGATACTTCATGCTCTACCTCTTGCCAAACTTCCTCAAGTTCAGATTCTTCTTCACCAATGTCCTCTAGCTCTTTCCCGTCACTCAAATCATAAATAGGAGGTTGAGTGAAATCTACCTCATCATCAATTCCAAGTAGAGTGGGGAAGGGTTCTTCAAGCTCAAAAGGATCACATGTTAACTCGGAATCGTCATAAATAGGAGGACCTATTTCTTGGGACACTTCTTCCAATTCTTCAATCACGTTGTGCCTTGGAGGTTGTGCACTCTCCTCCTCAACATCAACTTCAAACTCCATGGAAGAAGGCTCTTCACTTTGTGATTCCTCTATGTACTCAACATGTCCCAAGCTTCCAACCACTACTTCCTTTGGTTCAATCATCTCTACCTTCTCCTCTTGTTGCATTTCTTGATTTAACTCCTCTTCTTCACCTTGGAGCTTCAAGTTCACTCCCTTACTAAGCTCCTTGGTTGCTTCTCCATATTCAACAATGGGAATGCCTTGATCGCATAGACTTAAGCGAGATGAGACGATGTTGCTAACGGCTTCTACCATGATAGCCATCTTAGCTCTTAGCTCCGCAAACTTCTTTTCATCCTCCTCTTGTCGCCTTAAGAGATGAGATTTAAGATCTCCGAATTCCAACATGGAGGCTTCATCGGGAGGTGAGGGTGGAAGAGAGGGTTCATTGTTTGAGGGAAGGGTATTGTAGTTGGAAGGTGGTTCATATTGGTAAAATTCTTGAGGTGGTGTGTGTGAACTTTGTGGTTCATAGGAGTATTGGTATTGGAAAGGTAGTGGTTCTAGATGTGGTTCATATGGTGGTTGGTATGGTGGGTATGGGTTAGGATCATATGGAGGTGAATGGTGGTATAAGGCATGTGAGTATGGTGGAGGGGTATATTGAGGAGGGGATTCATATGCATATGATGATTGTGGTTGACAACCACAATGAAGGTCATCACACACATTAGATTGGTATGCATCTTGGAGTGGTTCTTGCTCATAGTACATTGGTGGAGGTTGTTGCCATGAAGGTTGATCAAACTCTAGATCACCAACATAAGTTGGGTTTTCATGACTCAAGAATGCCCAATCACTCTTTCCAAGCCAAGAATGCTCAAAATCTACTCTAACATCCTTCCAAGCATTTTATCAAACACTTGGAAGGCATACAAGGAAAGCATAGTAAAATTGTAAGGAATGTAAATCTACCAACTACCAATTGCAAGAAAAATAAGATCATAACTCAAATCATCAATAAAAGAAACATCAAACATAAATTTCATTAAAAGAAAATCAAATTCAACGTGAACATCCATGAACATAAAAGAGCATAAAAGGTAAAATTAACATGAGAACTAAGAGAATCAAGTAGTAAAAACAAGAACTTGTAGAAGAAACAAGATGAAAGCAAGGAATTAAACATGGATCTATGAGAGATTAACCTAATCCTAACCTAATTCTAGAGAGAAGAGGGAGCTTCTCTCTCTAGAAACTAACCTACATGATGCTAATGCTACAAACAATTGCTCCCCCCTTGCCCAAGCTTGAATTCTACATGAAATAGCATTAGAAATGAGTTGGGTTGGGCCCAAAGTGCTTCAGAAATCGCTGGGGGCGATTTCACCTTAGTGGGCCACGGCAGAATCGGCGCGCACGCGCAAAGTGCGCGTGCGCGCCCCTTGACGCGAAGCAACATATGGAAAATTTTATATAATTTTGAAGCCCCAGATGTTAGCTTTCCAACGCAACTAGAACCGCCTCATTTGGACCTCTGTAGCTCAAGTTATGGTCGTTTGAGTGCGAAGAGGTCGGCTTGACAGCTTTACGGTTCCTTCATTTCTTCATGACTTCTCCCACTTTGCATGCTTTTCTTCTCACTTCTTCCATCCAATACTTGCCTTATGAACCTAAAATCACTCAACAAACACATCAAGGCATCGAATGGAAATAAAGTGGATTAAAATCACCAATTTTAGGGCCTAAAAAGCATGTTTTCACATTTAAGTACAAATCAAGGGGAGAATTGAAAAACCATGCTATTTCATTGAATAAATGTGAGAAAAGGTGATAAAATCCCCCAAATTAAGCACAAGATAAACCACAAAATCGGCACACACATGCATTGATCTTTATTGAACTTTGAACTTTGGGGCATTTTTGTCCCCTTTTTATTGCTTTTCTTTTTCTTTCTTTTCTATATATTTTCTTTTTTTTCTTTTTTCTTTTCAAACTAAAATGTATACAAGAACATCAATGCATATGGTTTACACATGATTAATATATGAGTATGTACCCAATTCCCAAAAATTTTTCAATAAAAACACAAACACACTTTTATCTCTACCCAATGTTCCCAACTCTCCCAAAATCAAATGATAAACACTCTCACTAGCCTAAGCTAATCAAAGATCCAAACAAGAGACATTTATTATTTTTCACTTAGACTTGTAATGTGCTACAATTAAGAACAAATGGGTTAACCATAGGCTCAAATTTGCTAACAATAGAAGATAAAAGGTAGGCTTATTTAGGTAAGTGAGCTATTTGAACAATGGCCTCAATCATATAAATACATGTATACACAAAATAATGGACAAATAGAATTAAACAAATCAAGGATTATAATCATCAGAAGAGAATAATGCACACAAGAATGAAAATAAGTGGTTATGTATGATGTAACCACACAATTAGGCTCAAATCTCACATGCTTGTGTTCTTAGCTCAAAAATCATGTTCCACAAAGTATATAATTCAAGCAAGTTCTAAAAAAAAAATTTTCCAATAAATTGGGGTGCCCTATAGATAAAATCCTTGGAAAATATCATGATTTTGACTAAGATTAATATATGCATATGCAAAATAAGAAAATACAACTAAAAATCCTAAAATGGAATGCAAAAGTGTTAGGATTAGAAACTTGTCACCTAAAAACGCCGATCAGTCGGACGACCTCCCCACACTTAAAAGATTGCATCGTCCTCGGTGCACTAAATGAGCAAGGGGGTACGACGACTTTCCGAATTGCCACCTTCAGCTGGTGGGTCAACCGGTGCTACGTGTTCTTCCTTCCGCTTCCATTTTTTGCTTATGGTGCATCAATCATGAAAAACCAAATAAACACCGTAAGATGAGAAAATATAAAAGCAAAGAAGCGTGAATTGTTAGAATGAGGTGAGTCACTAGAATTGAACGAGCGAATTAGTGTGACATTGATGAAAAATAGGTGTGTGGGTTCTAAAATTACGCGCGGTTTAGAACACACACACACGCTAGTATAAAAAGCTATGTCACATTTACACAAAAGAAAGCATACACTTCACTCATTCTAGTGTGCTTGAAATACTTCAAAAGACTTGTAGGGTAAGGGCAACCAAACAAGTAGTGAAGAAGTATAAAAGCATTCAAGCAAAAATCAAGCAATTGTGAAATTGGATAATGCATGGACATTGATTGATGTGTAAGTAAATTTGATAAACAAAATGGTATAGAGAGCTCACACATCAAACAATGACACATATTGAAGTTGTTGCAACGCCTAAGTGACATAGAGGTGAAACACATAGATGCTATGGAGCTTAGGAAAAAGAAGATAGAAGTGAAAATCAATCACATAGCAAGCATGGCCCACAAAGCTTTACGAAGCTCAAAAATATGTCACTAGGTAAGCTTTCGATCAAATTTCACAATTCTACAATCTCAATGCATGAAATAGGTGATGGTCACTTAGAACAAGCATCCTAAAAAAATGCATTGATAATATGCAATTGCCTAACAATAGATGACGAATGCATGGTGGCCAAAACATGCAATTCAAAAGAGTTAAGAAGCATGAAGGCAATGTAACATGTACTTGGTATTCAAAAGTGTTGAACATGAAAAATTCCAAACCAAGTAACCAAATATAACCTCAACAAAGAATCCAACAGTGACAATTAACACCAATGATGTTAAACTAACATCCTATCAATAAGCAGCAGCAGTAAACAGTAAACAAGATCAGTAATCCAACACTTATAATGGAAAACAAAAGTTAAATGAAAATTAAACTAACTAACTAACTAAAAGAAAAGGTGTTATATGATGCTTGGTAGTGTTGGATGATGATTGAAGGGTGGAAAGAGAAGAGAATAAGGAAAGAAATGGAAAGAGGAGAAGAAAAGAGAGTGAGTGAAACAGGGCAATCCACGCATGTGCGTCATGTGCGCTTAAGCGTGGATGGATGAAATGGAAGCGACGCGGACGCGTACGGCACGCATGCGCGACGGTGGGTTATTTCGAGAGTGGCACGTCCGCACAAGCTGCGCGTGCGCATACCTTTGGGCACAAAGTTGGCACACTCCAGGCACAACTCTCGGGAAAATGTATGGAGGGGTGAAAAAACTCAATCCACGCGTACGCGTACATGGCGCATCCGCGTGGATGGTCGAAAATGCTTGAGGCGTGATGAAGAGAATTTTTGACGGTTTAGAATTCACAATTAAAGTCTCGTTGCAAAGTATAGTTTCTAAACCAACAATAGACCTCTCATGCAAAAATTTAGGTTGTCACTAGTAACAAACCCCAAATGAATTTATAACCAGAGTATTTGGACTCCGGGTCGTCTCACGAAGAGTTGCAATGAAGTGTTTAATTATTGGCTATAAAAATGCAAAGGGGGGGGTTGATTTGATATTTGACAAGAAAATATAAATGACAAGAAAGTAAAACAACAAAAACTAATAAAAGAAATAGTAAGAACTCTTGGCTAGACATAGGTAATTGAGATCACCATCCTTGTCTACATACCAAATATTGATAATTATGAGAGGCCAACCCATTAAGTCTACTTCCAAAGCCTTAAGTACGTAATATCTACTCCTAGACTTGAAGTACGTCAAATAGGCTTGATCACATCAACCCATAAGTCCCAACCTACCTACTAATTAGATTAGTAGTGGGTTGGCGTCAATGAGTATCAAATTGATCACCAAGGGTTCTCAAATCACCAATTCAATGAGACCCAACGACTCAAGGTCACTCAATTCCCTTAGCCTAGGCCAAGAGTAAAAAACACTACTCAAAAACTAGAGGAAGCAATTTAACAAACACCTAGAGTGCAAGAAAAGTAAACATCACAAAATGCAAGAATTAAAAAGAGATCCAACTATACTTGGAAGGCATAAAAGCAAAGCATAGTAAATTTGTGACAAGAGTAAATTCTAACAACAATTGAATGTAAGAAATCAATAACAACAATCAAAGGAAACAAGATCTAAATGAATTACTTCAAATTACAGTAAAAGAAATTAGGATGAGCAAAAGTAGATCTACAAACAAAGTAAAAGAGAGTAATAACAACAATGGAAGAATGATAAATGTAACCACAAGGAATTAAGAAGAAGGAGTAGAAGAAAACATGAATTAAAGCCTAGATCTAAGAACTAAACCTAATCCTAATCCTAATTCTAGAGAGAAGTGAGAGCTTCTCTCTCTAGAAAACTAAACTAAAGCATAATGAAACTAGACTATGACTAAGTGTGTTTACTCCCCTGCAATCCTTGGCTCAAATAGCATCAGAAATGAGTTGAGTTGGGCCCAAAGTGCTTCAGAAATCGCTGGGGGCGATTTCATTAAAGTGGGCCACGGACAGCATCGGCGCACGCGCGTAAAGTGCGCGTGCGCGCCCCTGAACGTGAAGCAACATATGGCAAAATTTAGATCATTTCGAAGCCACAGATGTTAGCTTTCCAACGCAACTGAAACCGCCTCATTTGGACCTCTGTAGCTCAAGTTATGGTCGATTGAGTGCGAAGAGGTCGGACCTGACAGCTTTACAGTTCCTTCATTTCTTCATGAGTTCTCCCACTTTGCGTACTTTTTTCCTCATTTCTTCCATCCGATACTTGCCTTATGGACCTGAAATCACTCATCAAACACATCAAGGCATCGAATGGAATTAAAGTGAATTAAAATCACCATTTTAGGGCCTAAAAAGCATGTTTTTACATTCAAGCACAATTCAAGGGAGAATTACAAAACCATGCTATTTCATTGAATAAATGTGGGAAAAGGTGGATAAATCCCCCAAAATAAGCACAAAATAAACCACGAAATCGGGGTTTATCAAATCTCCCTACACTTAAACTAAGCATGTGCTCATGCTAAAATCAAGAGAGAACAAAGGGTATCAACATTTATTCAATGTAAATAAACTATATGCAACCTAAACTATATAAATGCAACTAAATGCAAAATTATTCTACCTACTTGGTTAAAATTAAATCAATCCTCCAAGAGCATGTATAAATGGGTAGGGCTAAGGTCGTATGACGACTCATGAATCCTACCAATTCAAGTATAAAAATGAAGTTCAAATAGACTTGCAAGAAGAACGCTCATGAAAGTCGGGAGTCATGGAGTTGAGCATCGAACCCTCACTGGAAGTGTTTGCACTCTAGTCGCTCAAGTGTATAGGGTCGATTCTCTCAATGCTCTTCTAATCATGCTTTCCAAGATTCGTTTTTCATCTAACAATCAACATTTATTTCATGCATGCATACAACTATCATGAGGACTTTTCATAGGTTGTAATGGGGCTAGGGTTAAGGTAAGGATGTATATTTGGTCAAGTGGACTTGAAATTTGAATCTTTGATTACCTTAAACTTTCCACCTAACCTGTATAGCAACCTATACAATTTAGGCTATCCTAACTACCCATTTTTCACTTTTTCACATACTCATGCATTTTCTTTTTTTATTACAACTCATATGCATTGATCTTTATTGAGCTTCACTTTGCTTTGGGGCATTTTGTCCCCTTTTTATTTCTTTTTTTTTTCTTTTTCCTTTCTTTCTATTTTTTTTCTTTTTCTTGTTCTTTTTCTTTTTCTCTTTTTTTTTTTCAAACTATATACAAGAACATCAATGCATAAGGTCTATACATTTTATCAATACATGAATATGTACCCAATTCCCAATTTTTACAACAAAAACACAAAACTACCCTTTTATTCACCCAATGTCCCAAGAATTCCCATACTTGAATGATACACATACACACTAGCCTAAGCTAATCAAAGATCCAAATAAAGGACATTTATTGTTTTTCGCTTTAAGGCTTGTAATGTGCTAAAATTAAGAACAAAGTGGGTTAATCGTAGGCTCAAATTGGCTAACAATGGATGATAAGAGGTAGGGATATTTGGGTAAGTGAGCTAATGAAACAATGGCCTCAATCATATAAATGCATGAATACACAAAATAATGGACATAGAGAATCAAACAAATCAAAGATTACAATCATAGAAAGAGAATACTGCACACAAGAAGGAAGAATAAGTGGTTATAAAATGTAACCACGCAGTTAGGCTCAAATCTCACAAGCTTGTGTTCTTAGCTCAAAAACCATGTTCCAAAATAAATTCCTTCAAGCAAGTCTAATACAATTTTTTTTCAAATTGGTAGGGTGCCCTAAAAACAATTTTTCTTGGAAAAGAAATCATCACCCTAACCAAGTAGTCCTAACATAAAAAGGAAGTGGTAAAAAAAAATGTACAAATTCTAACTAACATGCAATCTATCATGCAATGCAACAACTAATCTAACAAAGACAAAAATTACGAATTGGTGTTGAAAAAGGAAGTTGTTACCCATGGAGATCGGTCGGACGACCTCCCCACACTTAGAAATTTGCACCGTCCTCGGTGCATTTTAATACTTGATGCAAGAGAAAAGTCAGAACATAAAGAGCATTCAAAAGCATCAAGTTCAAATAGAAAGAGTGAGTCATGAAAGATATGTAAGCTCATATCAATGCACAAAGGATACAAGGATCATCAAGGGTTAAGCATTGAATTAGAAATTTTATCACCCAACAATATCAAACCAGTTAAGTAGCAGCAAGATTAACCAAGAAATTCTCAACAATTGAGTAAGAAAATTCAACACCATTATTAAAATAAGAAACTTAGAAAATAAAATAAGAACAAGCTATAAAAACAAAATTAAAATGCAATAAATGAAAGTAATCAAATGCAATAAAAGAAATTGGAAGAGAAGAGAAAGAAAAAAAAATTTTTTTTTAATTTTTTATTTTATTTTATTTATATATATATTTTTTTATTTTTTTTAAATTTTTAAATTTTAAATTTTTTGTTTTTAAAAAAAAATTTTAAGAGAGGAAGAAAAAGAAAAAGAAGAAAAAAATAGAAAGAAAGAAGAAGAGAAGAAGAAAGAAGGAGAAAAGAGAAAGGAGGAAAACAGGGTGCAAATCCGTGCATATGCGCCATGAGTGCTTAAGCACGGATGCAGCAGGTACAATCCGCGCGCGCGCGCCATGCGCTGGGCGCGGATGCGACAGGGACAATCGGCGCGCGCACGCCATGCGTGCTTACGTGCGGATCGCCTGACACAAAGTAGGCATAAAGTGGGCACAACTCTCTGGTTTTTGTACCAGGAGTGTGATATGCACCACCCGCGCGCGCGCACTGCTGGCTTGGGCGCCGATTCCCGTTTTTTTTTTTAAAGAAGCACAAACACAGAATTTAATACTCTCCTAATCTATAAACATTCTAAAAACAAAACTTTTTGGTTTTTTTGAAAAATTTTCAAATACACTAAAAACAAAACTTATACTATAAGCAAAATGCAATCTAACTACAACTATTCTAAGAAAAGCATGAATGCAATAAACAACCTACCAACAAAAGCAAAATGCATAAGAGTATATAAAATAAGAAAAACTACCTACAATGGCAACTCCAATCACTTATTGACCAAATCTAAAAGAGAGTGGAAAGAGTTTACCATGGTAGGGTGTCTCCCACCTAGCACTTTTAGTTTAAGTCCTTAAGTTGGACTTTTGGAAAGCTCCTTGTTATGGTGGCTTGTACTTGTACTCATCTTGAAACCTCCACCAATGCTTGGACTTCAAGTAAGCTCCAAAATTCAAAACTAATGGCACCAAGCTTTGATGAAGTTCCACACAAGCTAAGGGCTTCAAAAATTGATCTTCATCTATTCCTGGATCCCAAATCTTATTTCTACACCCCTCTTCAAGTTGATCATCACAATTCCAATTGGGTGAGAAGTGATCTGAATTCTCAAGTGAACACCAAAGCATCTTCCTAGACCCTTTTAGTTGAGAATTATACCAATCATTGCACTTGAACTTTGAATTTCCAACCATAAAGAACCTTGATTGGCATTTCCACCCACTACTCAATTTTCTTTTGCTCTTAACCCCACAAAGAGCTCTAAGTTGCCCATCCGTCTCAAGCAAACCATATTCAAGTGAGAAATTAAAGCTTAGGGATAAGAGTTTTACCCACTTGAATGTTGTGTTGGATGGTAACTTAGGAAGGGACGTCTCCAACGGTCTTGTAAGTTCCATTCCCTTGTGCTCTTCTTTGAATACCTTTGATAAACCCATATTTTATGAGTTCTTTTGTGCTTAATTTGAGTGATTTATTCAATCCTCCACCTACTTATTTATATTAATTGCATGGTTTTACTTTCCCTTCCTTATTATGTCATATTGTGAAAAACATGTTTCCTAAGCTTTAAAAATTAACTATTTTAATTACCTTTATTTCCATTCGATGCCGTGATTAATGTGTTGAGTAGTTTCAGATTTTCTAAGGCAGAATGACTTAAAGGATGGAAAAGGAAACATACAAAAATGGAAGGAGAAAGCAAAAGGGAGCTTTGAAGGAAACTGGTATTCACGCGATCGCATGGACAACGCGATCGCGTGCCAGAAGCGAAGATGCAGCGACGCGGCCGCATGACTGACGCGACCGCGCGACATAAGCAGAACGCATACGACGAGGAGGCGTGACTGACGCGACCGCGTGGCAAGGAAAAGCTCCAAATGACGCGACCGCGTGACCAGAGGCCACGTATCAAAATTTACAGAATATGCCCCCAGCGATTTCTGAAGCCCTTTTTGGCCCAGATCCAAGTACAGACAGCATAGACCAGAGGTTATAAAGTGTGGGAATGCACCCATTCAAAGGGAGCTCGCAATTTTTGTTACTTTCAATGATTTAGATTTAGTTGAGAGGGAGATCTTCTCCTCTATCTCTTTTAGGATTAGGATTTAGGATTTCTTCTCGCTTTAAGAGTGACTCTCAATCCAGGTTTTATATTTCTTTGTTTTAAACTTCCCTTTCACTTTATTTATTTATTTCAGTATCTGAGTTGGCTATTTACCTTTATAATTGAATCTATGAATTCTTCCATGTTACGAACTGTTATTTGAATTAATGATAATTGAGGTATTTTCAGTTTATGATTGTTCTCTTTGATTTAAGTTACCATTGCTTCCCATCTAAGGACATTTCTTTTATTATTCCAGCAATTTTACTTTTTCCCCTTTTGGTCCTGGTTAAGAATTCAGTAACTCAACAGTTATTAAACTCAACATAACTGATAATCGTTATCTTGCTAATTGAGCTGAACTTAAGGAATCCCAACCTTTTCTTAGGAAATAAATAGGATTCAAAGGTCAATTTAATTATTCCCTTGACTTTCCCTTGCCCTAGTAAAGGTTGACCAAGTGGAGTTTAGATTCAACTTTCATTATAGTTGAGAGAGATAACTATGTTGGACCTCCAACTTCTCTTACCTTGCCAAAAGTCTGCCTTACAGTATTTATTTATTTTAAGTGCTATTTACTTTACTTGTCATTTAAATTACTTGCTTCTCATCTTCTAAACCCCGATTACAACCTTTATAGCCAATAATAAGAACATACTTCCTCGCAGTTCCTTGAAAAGATGACCCGAGGTTTGAATACTCGGTTAATAATTTTTAAAGGGGTTTGTTACTTGTGACACCCAACACATTTGTATGAAAGGACTTTTGTTGGTTTAGAAGCTATACTTGCAACGAGGATTTATCTGCAATTTTCTAGACCACGCAAAAGTTCTCTCATCAACCTCCACCTCTTGGCAAGCTTCTTCCATGTTCACCTCTTGACAAGGCTCTTCATGTCCAATTACTTCCTCACCAACCTCTTCTAGCTCTCCTCTATTCTTCATATCACAACTTGGAGGTAATGTAGAACTTGTCTCAATATCCACCTCAATTTCAAGAGGAGAAGATTCTTCAAATACCAAAGGATCATGTGTTGGTGTGGGCTCATCTTTAAGAGGAAGATTTGTTGCTTGCTCACCTTCTTCCAATTCTTCATCATAATTCCTTGAGGCTCCTCCCATCTTTGTTGGTTCCATCCATAATGAGTGTCATCATTGAAGTTCACATTTCCTACAACACAATTAGAACCAAACTCATAGCCAAGGTGAGAGTTCATAGTGGAAAAGCAAAATAAAACTAACAAAAACTAGCGAATAAAGAAAAAAAACAAGATATTCACACTATTCACAT
The DNA here is from genome assembly GCF_000816755.2 of Arachis ipaensis. Classification (NCBI taxonomy): domain Eukaryota; kingdom Viridiplantae; phylum Streptophyta; class Magnoliopsida; order Fabales; family Fabaceae; genus Arachis; species Arachis ipaensis. The sequence continues at coordinate 87,890,190 of NC_029792.2, read as the reverse complement.
ATATACAATAACCAATAACACAACACCATTGCAACTCTCCGGCAACGGCGCCATTTTGATGAAGAGAATTTTTGATGGTTTAGAATTCACAATTGAAGTCTCGTTGCAAAGTATAGTTTCTAAACCAACAATAGTCCTCTCATGCAAAAATTTAGGTTGTCACTAGTAACAAACCCCAAATGAATTTATAACCGGAGTATTTGGACTCCGGGTCGTCTTACGAAGAGTTGCAATGAAGTGTTTAATTATTGGCTATGAAAATGCAAAAGGGGGGTTGATTTGATATTTGACAAAAAAATATAAGTGACAAGAAAGTAAAACAACAAGAACTAATAAAAGAAATAGTAAGAACTCTTGGCTAGATATAGGTAATTGAGATCACCATCCTTGTCTACATACCAAATATTGATAATTATGAGAGGCCAACCCATTAAGTCTACTTCCAAAGCCTTAAGTACGTAATATCTACTCCTAGGCTTGAAGTACGTCAAATAGGCTTGATCACATCAACCCATAAGTCCCAACCTACCTACTAACTAGATTAGTAGTGGGTTGGCGTCAATGAGTATCAAATTGATCACCAAGGGTTCTCAAATCACCAATTCAATGAGACCCAATGACTCAAGGTCACTCAATTCCCTTAGCCTAGGACAAGAGTAAAAAACACTACTCAAAAACTAGAGGAAGCATTTTAACAAACACCTAGAGTGCAAGAAAAGTAAACATCACAAAATGCAAGAATTAAAAAGAGATCCAACTATACTTGGAAGGCATAAAAGCAAAGCATAGTAAATTTGTTACAAGAGTAAATTCTAACAACAATTGAATGTAAGAAATCAATAACAACAATCAAAGGAAACAAGATCTAAATGAATTACTTCAAATTACACTAAAAGAAATTAGGATGAGCAAAAGTAGATCTACAAATAAAGTAGAAGAGAGTAATAACAACAATGGAAGAATGATAAATGTAACAACAAGGAATTAAGAAGAAGAAGTAGAAGAAAACATGAATTAAAGCCTAGATCTAAGAACTAAACCTAATCCTAATCCTAATTCTAGAGAGAAGTGAGAGCTTCTCTCTCTAGAAAACTAAACTAAAGCATAATGTAACTAGACTATGACTAAGTGTGTTGACTTCCCTGCATTCCTTGGCTCAAATAGCATCAGAAATGAGTTGGGTTGGGCCCAAACCCAAAGTGCTTCAGAAATCGCTGGGGGCGATTTCATTAAAGTGGGCCACGGACAGCATCGGCGCGTGCGCGCAAAGTGCGCGTGCGCGCCCCTGATCGTGAAGCAACATATGGCAAAATTTATATCATTTCGAAGCCCCGGATATTAGCTTTCCAACGCAACTAAAACCGCTTTATTTGGACCTCTGTAGCTCAAGTTATGGTTGATTGAGTGCGAAGAGGTCGGTCTTGACAGCTTTACGGTTCCTTCATTTCTTCATGAGTTCTCCCACTTTGCATGCTTTTTTCCTCATTTCTTCTATCCGATACTTGCCTTATGGACCTGAAATCACTCATCAAACACATCAAGGCATCGAATGGAATTAAAGTGAATTAAAATCACCATTTTAGGGCCTAAAAAGCATGTTTTTATATTCAAGCACAATTCAAGGGAGAATTACAAAATCATGGTATTTCATTGAATAAATGTGGGAAAAGGTGGATAAATCCCCCAAAATAAGCACAAAATAAACCACGAAATCGGGGTTTATCAAGGCACGCGTACGCGCCAGGTGCGCGCACGCGCGGGTTGGTGCTCCATTTTTCAAAAATTGTTTTCTATGTTTTTGCACCAAACCAAGCATTCCAAATCTCCAAACAACTACCAACCACATCATAAAACCTTATTTAACCTACTAGATTCCCAAATAAACTCATTAAACTAAACAAAATATGAAATTAAACCTAAATTACCAATATTTACAAAAGATAAAATGAAAAGAGTTTACCATGGTGGGTCGTCTCCCACTAGCACTTTTGTTTATTGTCCTTAAGTTGGACTTATGGAGAGCTCCTCATCAAGGCGGCTTGTGCTTGAATGCATCCTTGAACATCCACCAATGCTTGGACTTCCATTGTGCATCATCATTCAAAGTTAATAACTCCAAGCTTTGATGGAGTTCTTCACAAACCCTAGGCTCCCAAAGTTAGTTTTCCTTGTGTGGTCCGGGATCCCACACTTTGTTTTCACACCCGTCCTTGAGTTGATCATGGTGATTTCCTCCGGGTGGCAAGAGAGATGAATTCTCATGGAAGCACCAAACTATCCTCCTAGACCCATTCAATTGAGCACTACACCAATCCATGCTCCTCAATTTTGAGCTTCCAACCATAATGAGCCTAGACTTACAATGCCAACCACTAAACATCCTCCTCTTACGCTTAATTCCACAAAGCACCCTAAGTTGGCCATCTGTCTCAAGCAAACCATATTCAAGTGGGATAATAAAGATAAGAGTTAGAGGTTTTACCCACTCAAATGAAGGACTAGATAATAACCTAGGTGGAGGAGTTCCCAACGGTCTTGACAAAACACGTTCCACTCCCGTCCATCCTTTTTGGAAGGCTTCCACCACTTGACAAGATACTTCATGCTCTACCTCTTGCCAAACTTCCTCAAGTTCAGATTCTTCTTCACCAATGTCCTCTAGCTCTTCCCCGTCACTCAAATTATAAATAGGAGGTTGAGTGAAATCTACCTCATCATCAATTCCAAGTAGAGTGGGGAAGGGTTCTTCAAGCTCAAAAGGATCACATGTTAACTCGGAATCGTCATAAATAGGAGGACCTATTTCTTGGGACACTTCTTCCAATTCTTCAATCACATTGTGCCTTGGAGGTTGTGCACTCTCCTCCTCAACATCAACTTCAAACTCCATGGACGAAGGCTCTTCACTTTGTGATTCCTCTATGTACTCAACATGTCCCAAGGTTCCAACCACTACTTCCTTTGGTTCAATCATCTCTACCTTCTCCTCTGGTTGCATTTCTTGATTTAACTCCTCTTCTTCACCTTGGAGCTTCAAGTTCACTCCCTCACTAAGCTCCTTGGTTGCTTCTCCATATTCAACAATGGGAATGCCTTGATCGCATAGACTTAGGCAAGATGAGACGATGTTGCTAACGGCTTCTACCATGATAACCATCTTAGCTCTTAGCTCCGCAAACTTCTTTTCATCCTCCTCTTGTCGCCTTAAGAGATGAGATTTAAGATCTCCGAATTCCAACATGGAGGCTTCATCGGGAGGTGAGGGTGGAAGAGAGGGTTCATTGTTTGAGGGAAGGGTATTGTAGTTGGAAGGTGATTCATATTAGTAAAATTCTTGACGTGGTGTGTGTGAACTTTGTGGTTCATAGGAGTATTGGTATTGGAAAGGTGGTGGTTCTAGATGTGGTTCATATGGTGGTTGGTATGGTGGGTATGGGTTAGGATCATATGGAGGTGAATGGTGGTATAAGGCATGTGAGTATGGTGGAGGGGTATATTGAGGAGGGGATTCATATGCATATGATGATTGTGGTTGACAACCACAATGAGGGTCATCACATACATTAGATTGGTATGCATCAAGATTTGAATTGTACCCATAAGAAACCGGAGGAGGTGGTTGCCAAGAAGGTTGTCCATAGGCTTGAGGCTCCTCCCATCTTCGATTTCCAAATTCTTGATGCACATCCTCATTAAAGCTTTCATTTCCTACAACATAGTTTGAACCACACTCATAGCCAAAGTGATGAGAATTCATGGTGATAAGAGAAAATAAAAGCAAAAGCTAACAAGAAATAAAGAAAACTAAGTCCTACAACTAGCAAAAACCAACAAGCAAACCAAAAATCAAGCTATTCACAATATATACAATAGCCAATAATGTAACACCATTGCAACTTCCCGGCAACGGCGCCATTAATTTGATAGGCAAGAATCGTGTTGGTTAAGAATTTCTCTCATAAAAAGAAGAATTTCGTTGTAAGCATAGCTCCAAACCAACAAACAACTCTCACATCAAATTAAATTTTGGTTTTGTCATAAGTACAAACCCCAATAAGAATTAACCGAAGTATTTAGACTCCGGGTCGTCTCACGAGGAATTACAATGAAGTGTATGCTTATTGGCTATGAAGGGGTAAAGGGGATTTTGGGTTGATAAGAAGGGCACTAAAATAAATGACACAAAATAGGAAATTAAGCAAGTAATTAAAGAGGACAAGTAAATAAAGAAAAGCAAGTAATAAAGAGAGTTCCCAAGCCAAGATCATTAAAATCTACTCTAAGATCCAACCAAGCATTTTATCAAACACTTGGAAGGCATACAAGGAAAGCATAGTAAAATTGCAAGGAATGTAAATCTACCAACTACCAATTGCAAGAAAAATAAGATCATAACTCAAATCATCAATAAAAGAAACATCAAACATAAATTTCATTAAAAGAAAATCAAATTCAACGGAGAGAAATAGAAGAACAAAAGTGCATCAACATGATAGTAAAGGATTACAAGAATTAAATGCAAAACTAGAGAGAAAAAAGGTAGAGGAACAAGGAATTGTAAAGGAAAAGTAAATCAAAGCATGAATTAAACTTAGATCTAACCTAATCCTAACCTAATTCTAGAGAGAAGAGGGAGCTTCTCTCTCTAGAAACTAACCTACATGATGCTAATGCTACAAAAAATTGCTCCCCCCTTGCCCAAGCTTGAATTCTACATGAAATAGCATTAGAAATGAGTTGGGTTGGGCCCAAAGTGCTTCAGAAATCGCTGGGGGCGATTTCACCTTAGTGGGCCACGGCAGAATCGGCACGCACGCGCAAAGTGCGCGTGCGCGCCCCTTGACGTGAAGCAACATATGGCAAATTTAATATCATTTCGAAGCCCCAGATGTTAGCTTTCCAACGCAACTGGAACCGCCTCATTTGGACCTCTGTAGCTCAAGTTATGGTCGTTTGAGTGCGAAGAGGTCGGCTTGACAGCTTTACGGTTCCTTCATTTCTTCATGAGTTCTCCCACTTTGCATGCTTTTCTTCTCACTTCTTCCATCCAATACTTGCCTTATGAACCTAAAATCACTCAACAAACACATCAAGGCATCGAATGGAATTAAAGTGGATTAAAATCACCAATTTTAGGGCCTAAAAAGCATGTTTTCACATTTAAGCACAAATCAAGGGAGAATTGAAAAACCATGCTATTTCATTGAATAAATGTGAGAAAAGGTGATAAAATCCCCCAAATTAAGCACAAGATAAACCACAAAATTGGGGTTTATCAGTTGTTTATGATGGTGTAGTACTGAGCCTCCCGTTTTAACCTATTTGCCTCCTTCTCATTTGTGGGGAGTGTTTCTGTTTTGAGGTAATTAATTATGGGGGTCATCCATCCTTGATCCTAACTTGTTATGGTTAGGACTTTTTTCTCTTCCAAGATTGATGGATTCTGCAGCATTTCCTAGATAAGGCTTCTATTGTTGCCCCCTGGTTTGATGCTGGCTAATTTTGAGAGTGCATCAGCTCGGCCATTTTGTTCGCGGGGTATGTGGCAGATCTTATATTCCCCGAGTTGTCCGAGCTGTTCCTTGGTTTTATCCAAATACTTTTTCATGGTGGGATCTTTGGCTTGGTAGCTCCCTGTTATTTGTGAGGTGACTACTTGTGAATCGCTGAAGATGTTGAGTTTTTGAGCTCCAACCTCCTTAGCCAGCTTCAAATCAGCTAGTAACGCTTCGTATTCTGCCTAGTTGTTTGAGGCCGAGAACCCAAATTTGAGGGAAAGCTCAACTTGGGTTCCTTGGTTGCTTTCTATTATCACACCTGCGCCGCTTCCAGTCTTATTTGAAGACCCGTCCACGTAGAGATTCCATTCTGTGGGGGTTTTCAGGGTATCTGTGAATTCTGCAATGAAGTCGGCCAAGTATTGTGATTTGATGGCTGTCCGAGCTTCATATTGGAGGTCAAACTCGGATAACTCGACCGCCCATTGTAAAATTCTGCCTGCTAGATCTGTTTTCTGCAGTATCCCTTTTTTGGGCTGGTCGGTCCGAACCTTAATGGTGTGAGCCTGAAAGTACGGGCGGAGTTGTCGAGATGTCAGTATGAGAGTGTACGTGAACTTTTCTATTTTTTGGTAGTTAAGCTCGGATCCCTGCAGCGCTTTACTAATGAAGTATACAGGTTGTTGCTCTTTGTCATCCTCCCGAACCAGCACTGAGGCTACTGCCTGACTTCCTACCGTAAGGTATAATACGAGTGGTTCTTTCTCTCATGGTCGAGTTAGGATAGGCGGTCGTCCCAGGAAATTTTTGAAATCCTGGAAGGCTTGCTCGCACTCCATTGTCCATTCGAACTTCTTTCCTTTCCTTAAAGTGGCATAGAAGGGGAGAGATCTTATCGCTGATCCCACTAAGAATCTGGATAAGGCTGCTAATCTCCCATTGAGTTGTTGTACCTCTCTGACACAAGTTAGGCTCTTCATATCGAGTATGGCCTGGCATTTGTCCGGATTTGCTTCAATTCCTCTTTGTGTGAGCATGAAACCTAAGAATTTTCCCGCTTCTACTACAAAGGTGCATTTTGCGGGATTGAGTCGCATGTCATGCTTCCTTATAGTGTCGAATACTTGAGCCAGGTCGGACAGTAATGTCTCTTCGCTTTGTGTCTTTATTAACATGTCGTCCACGTAGACTTCCATGATTTTTACGATATGATCTGAAAAGACTTTATTCATTAGCCTTTGATACGTAGCTCCCACATTCTTGAGACTGAAAGGCATTTCAATGTAGCAGTAATTTGCTTTTGGCATCAAAAATGAGGTCTTTTCTTGATCTGGTGGATACATGGGGATTTGGTTGTATCCTGAATATGCATCCATAAACGAGAGGTATTTATATCCGGATAAAGCATCTACCAGAGCGTCAATACTTGGGAGTGGGTAAGGATCTTTTGGGCAGGCTTTGTTGAGATCGGTGTAGTCGGTGCACATTCGCCATTTCCCATTTGATTTTTTACCAAGACGACGTTAGCTAGCCATAGTGGGTACTTGACTTCTCTTATGAATCCTACCTCTAGTAGTGCTTGTACTTGTTCTTTCACAGCTTGGGATCGTTCTGGCCCAAGTTTTCTTCGTCTCTGCTGTACCGGCCGAGATCCTGGATAGACCGCCAACTTGTGACACATTAGCTTGGGGTCTATGCCTGACATGTCTGCAACTTTCCATGCGAAGAGATCGATATTATCTCGTAAAAGCTGTACTAGTACATCTCCCATCAGAATCATGCCAATATTAGTTGTTTTGTTCGAGGTGTCTCCGATCTGAACTTTCTCTACTTCACCCTCGGGCTGCGGACGGAGTTCTTCATGTCTCTGAATTCCACCAAGCTCAATTGTATAGAACTCTTCTCCTCTGCCTCTGAGGTTTAGACTTTCGTTATAACAGCAGCGTGCCGTCTTTTGATCTGCTTTTATTGTAGCTATCCCTTATGGAGTTGAGACTATTGCGCCGAGTTGATTTAGTATTGTCCGACCTATTAGGGCGTTGTAGGCTGAACTCACGTCGACCACGATGTAGTCTATCTTGAGTGTTCTAGATTGGTTCCCTTTTCCGAAGGTTGTATGTAGTGACACGTATCCCAGTGGTTGTACTGGGGTATCTCCGAGTCCGAACAGGCTGTTCGGGTATGCTTTAAGCTCCTTTTCTTCTAAGCCAAGCTTGTCGAAGGCAGTTTTGAATAAAATGTCGGCAGAGCTCCCTTGGTCTATTAATGTGCAGTAGAGATTGGCGTTTGCCAGTATGATGGTGATGACCATGGGGTCGTCGTGTCCTGAGATGATACCGGATGCATCTTCTTTGGTGAATGTGATTGCAGGGATGTCGGGAGCTTCCTCCTTTCCTTCGACATGATATACTTCTTTGAGATATCTTTTGCGGGATGCTTTAGAGATTCCTCCTCCTACAAATCCTCCGTGTATCATATGGACATGTCTTTCTGGCGTACGAGGTGATCGCTCAATTCGTCCGACATCTTCATCCCTTCTTCTCTTTCTTTGATCATCATCTCGGGTGGCCAGAAACCGATCTAGTTTTCCTTCTCTTACTAATTTTTCTATAATATTTTTTAAGTCGAAACATTCGTTGGTGGAATGCCCTCGGACTCGGTGATATTCACAATATTCGTTCCGATTTCCTCCTCCTCCTTTGCCTTTGAGTGGTCGAGCTGGGGGTATCTTTTCCGTATGGCAGACTTTTTTGTAGACATCTACCAGGGATACCCTAAGAGGGGTGTAATTATGATATTTTTTAATTTTCTCCCCTTGTCGATCTTCCTTCTTTTTGGATTCTTTATCTTTGTCTCAGTAGGAGAATCCGGATTTTGAGGTTTCTCCCAACCGAGAGTTTTCTTCCATGTTGATATATTTTTCCGCTCGCTCATGCACCTCATCCAGAGATGTGGGATATTTCTTCGATATAGATTGGCTGAAAGGTCCCTCTCGTAGAACATTGATGAGGCCCATGATGGCGGCCTCTGTTGGCAAGCTTTGTATGTCTAGCCATGTTTTGTTGAATCTCTCCATGTAGTTGCGAAGACTTTCCCGATCTCCTTGCCTGATTCCTAGTAGACTGGGGGCGTGCTTGGCCTTTTCTTTTTGGATGGAGAATCTGGCCAGGAATTTTTTGGCTAGGTCGTTAAAGCTTGAGATGGACTTGGGAGGTAAGTTGTCGAACCATCTAATTGCTATTTTCGTGAGGGTCGTTGGAAAAGATTTGCAGCGAACAGCGTCCGAGGCGTCGGTGAGGTACATTCTGCTTCTGAAGTTGTTGAGGTGTTCCGAGGGTTACCTGAAACTGTAGGCCGATCTCGGATGAGATCTTCTGTACTGGTCAGAGATGACGTGTCTGGCTGGCTGGTGGCGGCCAGAGTTGTTGTGTCCGACTTGTTGGACTGGCTGCACTTCTGATCCTTGGTCACCGGAGGTGGGGGTACTTGCAAGAGACTCCGATGCTTAAGTTAGCACGGGTATTAAGCAGGTTTATTGTAGAATCAGAGTATGAGTTATACCTGGGTGCTCCAGTGTATTTATAGTAGTTGTAGAGTGACCTTTTTAGATAAGATAAGTTGGTTATCTTATCTTATCTTATCTTTTGGCGAGGTCAGCTTATCTTCTATGGAACCGCCCTTATCTCTATCGACTTTGGGCTGCCTTTGGATCTGGGTCGTATTCCTTAGGTTGGGCCCTTTTTTGGGCTTTCCTGTCTATTTGGCCGAGCTCTTTTAGGAAGAGGTCGGATAGTCTGACCTGAAGAGGTTGGTCGCTTTGTCGCCAATCATCCCAGGTCAGGTAGCTCGACCCAGGGTATGAACAGAAGGAGATGAGAGAGAGGAGAATTCGAATTTAATTAAAATAAATTAAAAATATTTTTGTTTTTATTTTAAATATTAGTTAGAATTCAAAAATTAAAAAGAGAAATAAAATTAAAATTAAAATTTGAAACAATTGGTTAAAAAAATTTTGAAAAAAAAAAGTGAGGAGTTTTCGAAAATTAGAGAGAGAAAATTAGTTCGGTAGTTTTGAAAAAGATAAGAATTAGCAAAACAGACAAAAAGTCAAGTGGTTAATTGAAAAAGATTTGAAAATCAATTTTGAAAAGATAAGAAGTTAGAAAAGATTTTGAAATTGATTTTGAAAAAGATATGATTAAAATAGAAAAAGATATGATTGAAAATCATTTTGAAAAAGATTTGAATTGGAAATTAAAAAGATTTGATTTTGAAAATTAAAGTTGATTACTTGACTAACAAGAAACTAAAAGATATGATTCTAAAATTTAAAGATTGAACCTTTCTTAATAGGCAAGTAACAAACTTTAAAATTTTTGAATCAATCACTTTAATTGTTAGTAAAGATTTTGAAATTATGAAACAAAATAAGAAAAAGATTTTTGAAAATCAATTTGAATTTTTCGAAAATATGAAAGAAAAAAATGAAAAAGATTTGATTTTTGAAAAAGATTTGAAAAAGATAGAATTTTTAAATTGAAAATTTGATTTGACTCATAAGAAACAATTAAATTTAAAAACTTTTTGACTAAATCAAACCAAATTTTCGAAAATTTATGAGAGAATAAGGGAAAGATATTTTTTTTTATTTTTGAATTTTTAATGAGGAAAGAGAAAAACAAAAAAAAGACTCAAAATACGAAAATTATGAATCAAAACACATGATGCATGCAAGAACACTTTGAATGTCAAGATGAACACCAAGAACTTATTTTTGAAAATTTTTAGGAAAAGAAAAACATGCAAGACACCAAACTTAGAAATTTTCAAACTTTAGACACTAACATATTGAAAATGCATATGAAAAACAAGAAAAGACACAAAACATGAAAATGCAAAGATCAAACAATGAAGATCATCAAGAACAACTTGAAGATCTTGAAGAATACCATGCATGAGTTTTCGAAAATTTTAAGAAAAATTAAAAAGATGCACTTGACACTAAACTTAAAAATTGACACTATACTTAAACAAGAAACGCAATATTTTTGGTTTTTATGATTTTATTAATTTTTTTTTTGTATTTTTCGAAAATAATTTGGAAAGAAAAATAAATAAATTCAAAATTTTTAATAGGAATTCCAGGAATCATGCAATGTTAGTCTAAAGCTTCAGTCTAAAAAGATTAGACATGGCTAGACAAGCTTCAGCAGAACATTACATACAACAGCCAAATTGATAGGAATTAACTAGCTCCTGTGATGATAAAAGCATCATCTGAAACTCTAGAATTCATTCTTAAAATTTCTGAAGAACAAATTAAATAAATAAATTTTTTTTGAATTTTTTGAAAATAAAAATAAAATAAAATTACCTTATCTGAGCAACAAGATGAACTGTCAGTTGTCCAAACTCGAACAATCCCGGGCAACGGCGCCAAAAACTTGGTGCATAAAATCGTGATTGTTCATTCCTTGGTAACGGCGCCAAAAAATTAATACGCACATTCATAATCTTAATTCTTTTTCACAACTTCGCACAACTAACCAGCAAGTGCACTGGGTCATCCAAGTAATAAACCTTACGTGAGTAAGGGTCGATTCCACGGAGATTATCGGCTTGAAGCAAGCTATGGTCATCTTGCAAATCTCAGTCAGGAAGATTCAAATGGTTATGGGATTTAAGATAATTAAAATATAAACAAAATATAAAATAGGATAGAGATACTTATATAATTCATTGGTGAGAATTTTAGATAAGCGTATGGAGACGCTTTGCTCCCTCTGAATCTTTGCTTTCCTACTGCCTTCATTCAATCATTCTTACTCCTTTCCATGGCAAGCTGTATGCTGGGCATCACCGTTGTCAATGGCTACTTCCCGTCCTCTCAGTGAAAATGGTCCAAATGTGCTGTCACCGCATGGCTAATCATCTGTCGGTTCTCGATCATGTTGGAATAGGATCCATTGATCCTTTTGCGTCTGTCACTACGCCCAATACTCGCGAGTTTGAAGCTCGTCACAGTCATCCCTTCCCAGATCCTACTCGAAATACCACAGACAAGGTTTAGACTTTCCGGATCTCAGGAATGGCCACCAATAATTCTAGCTTATACTACGAAGACTCCGATCTTTCAGAATGGAGGCTAAGAGATACACATTCAAGCTTGTTTTCATGTAGAACGGAAGTGGTTGTCAGGCACGCGTTCATAGGTGACAATAGTGATGAGTGTCACATAATCATCACATTCATCATGTTCTTGGGTGCGAATGGATATCTTAGAATAAGAATAAGCTTAAATTGAATAGAAAAACAATAGTACTTTGCATTAATTCATGAGGAACAACAGAGCTCCACACCTTAATCTATGGTGTGTAGAAACTCTACCATTGAAAATACATAAGAACAAGGTCCAGGCATGGCCGAATGGCCAGCCCTCTAAACGTGTACAGAATGATCTAAAGATGAACAAAAGATATAAAATAAATCACTAAAAGTAGTCTTTATACTAGACTAGTGACTAGGGTTACATAAGATAAGTAAATGATGTAGAAATCTACTTCCGGGCCCACTTGGTGTGTGCTTGGGCTGAGCATTGAGCTTTCATGTGTAGAGACTCTTTTTGGAGTTAAACGCCAAGTTGTAGACTGTTTCTGGCATTTAACTCTGATTCGCAACCTGTTTCTGGCATTTAACTCCAGAATAGGGCAAGAAGTTGACGTTTGAACACCAGTTTGCGTCGTCAAAACTTGGGCAAAGTATGTACTATTATTTATTGTTGGAATGCCCTGGATGTCTACTTTCCAACGCAATTGAGAGCGCCCCAATTGGGTTCCTGTAGCTCCCAAAAATCCACTTCGAGTGCAGGGAGGTCAGAATCCAACAGCATCTGCAGTCCTTCTTCAGCCTCTGAATCAGATTTTTGCTCAAGTCCCTCAATTTCAGCCCGAAATTACCTGAAATCACAAAAAAACACACAAACTCATAGTAGAGTCCAGAAATGTTATTTTAATTTAAAAACTAATAAAAAATATACTAAAAACTAACTAAATCATACTAAAAACTATGTAAAAACAATGCCAAAAAGCGTATAAATTATCCATTCATCAGAGATGCAACAAAAACCAAGTAAAACAAGTAGAAAAGATGGAAAAGACAAGATAAGGCAGGGGTGGAGAAAAGAAAGGAAGAAAAGATGTAAATAAAAGAGAAGAAAGAAATGGTTGAAAATAGGGGAGGGGTCCACGCGTAAGTGGTATGGGAAATCGTGATTACACTTTTCACAACTCCGCACAACTAACCAGGAAGTGCACTAGGTCGTCCAAGTAATACCTTACGTGAGTTAGGGTCGATTCCACAGAGATTGTCGGCTTGAAGCAAGCTATGGTTATTTTGTAAATCTTAGTCAGGAGATTAATGATAAGAGTGATTGTATATATGAAAAATAAAAAACATGAAATAAATAGTACTTGTGATTCAGTAATGAGAAACAGGCTGAGCTTCCGGAGATGCTCTGTCATCTGAATCTCTGCTTTCCTACTGTCTTCTTCTCCAAACACACAAGGCTTCCTTCAAGGGCAGGTTTTATGATCATCTCGGATAAAAAATACCAGGTACGATTTCTGCACGGCTAATCAACTGTCGGATTTCTCGTCTCGGATGAAAAATACCATGTACAGCTACCGCACGGCTAATCATCTGTTGGTTCCCACTAGCGTCGGAATAGGACCCTTGTCCTTTTGCACACTCTCACTGTGCCCAACATTCACAGGTTTGAAGCTCGTCACAGTCATCCCTTTCCAGATCCTACTCGGAATACCACAGACAAGGTTTAGACTTTCCGGATCTCAGGAATGCTGCCAATTGGTTCTAGCCTATACCACGAAGGTTCTAACCTTCAGACTCGGTCCATGGATTAGAAACCCAAGAGATACGCAATCAAGCTATCGCCCAATGACTACGTTGAGCTCAGATAGAACGGGAGTAGTTGTCAGGCATGCGTTCATAGGTTGAGGATAATGATGAGTGTCACGGATCATCATATTCTCTATATTGAAGTACGAGTGAATATCTTAGAATAGAATCAAGCGTGATTGAATAGAAAACAGTAGTAATTGCATTAATCCATTGAAACACAACAGAGCTCCTCACCCCCACCTATGGGGTTTAGAGGCTCATGCTGTAGAAGATACACTATCTAATGTAAAATGTCATGAGTTCCAAAATGAATCTCTAAAAGTAGTTTTTATACTAGACTAGTAACTTAGGTTTATAGAAAATAAGTAACTAAGTGCAGATAGTGCATAAATCCACTTCCGGGACCCACTTGGTGAGTGTTTGGGATGAGCTTTCAAGCTTTTACGTGCATATGCTTCAAGTTGGAGTTAAATGCCCCCATGGGTGCCAAAATGGGCGTTTAACGCCAAGAATTATGCCAGTTCTGGCGTTTTACGCCAGAAAGTTTTTGGCTGGCTATTAACGCCAGTTTGAGTCATCAAATCTCGGGCAAAGTATAGACTATTAAATATTGCTGGAAAGCCCAAGATGTCTACTTTCCAACGCAATTGAGAGCGCGCCAATTGGGATTTTGTAGCTCCAGAAAATCCACTTGAGTGCAGGAGGGTCAGAATCTAACAGCATCTGCAGTCCTTTTTCAGCCTCTGAATCAGATTTTTGCTTAGGTCCCTCAATTTCAACCAAAAAATACCTGAAATCACAGAAAAATACACAAACTCATAGTAAAGTCTAGAAATGTAATTTTTGAATAAAAACTAATAAAAATATAATAAAAAGTAACTAAATTATACTAAAAACTATGTAAAAACAATGCCAAAAAGGGTATAAATTATCCGCTCATCACAACACCAAACTTAAATTGTTGCTTGTCCCCAAGCAACTAAAAACAAAATAGGATAAAAAGAAGAGAATATACAATAAATTCCAAAATATCAATGAATCTTAGTTCCAATTAGATGAGCGGGACTAGTAGCCTTTTTGCTTTTGAATAGTTTTTGGAATCTCACTTTATCCTTTGAAGTTCAGAATGATTGGCATCTATAGGAACTCAGAATTCAGATAGTGTTATTGATTCTCCTAGTTCAGTATGTTGATTCTTGAACACAGCTACTTTATGAGTCTTGGCCGTGACCCTAAGCATTTTGTTTTCCAGTATTACCACCGTATACATAAATGCCACAGACACATAACTGGGTGAACCTTTTCAGATTGTGACTCAGCTTTGCTAGAGTCCCCAGTTAGAGGTGCCCAGAGCTCTTAAGCACACTCTTTTTGCTTTGGACCACGACTTTAACCGCTCAGTCTCAAGCTTTTCAATTGACACCTTCACGCCACAAGCACATGGTTAGGGACAGCTTGATTTAGCCACTTAGGCCAGGATTTTATTCCTTTGGGCCTTCCTATCCATTAATGCTCAAAGCCTTGGATCCTTTTTACCCTTGCCTTTTAGTTTAAAGGGTTACTGGCTTTTTCTGCTTGCTTTTTCTTTTTCTTTCTTTTTTTTTTGCTCTTTTTTTTTCGCAAGCTTTGTGTTTTTCACTACTTTTTATTCCTTTAAGAATCAATTTATGATTTTTCAGATTATCAATAATATTTCTCTTTTTTCATTATTCTTTCAAGAGCCAACAATTTTAACATTCATAAACAACAAATTCAAAAATATGTACTGTTCAAGCATTCATTCAGAAAACAAAAGGTATTGCCACCATATCAAAATAATTAAACTAATTTCAAGATAAAATTCAAAATTCATGTACTTCTTGTTCTTTTGCAAATAAAAATATTTTTCATTTAAGAAAGGTGAAGGATTCATAGGACATTCATAGCTTTAAGACATAGACACTAGACACTAATGATCATGTAATAATGACACAAACATAGACAAAACATAAAGCATAGAATTCAAAAAATAGAAAAATAAGAACAAGGAAATTAAAGAACGGGTCCACCTTAGTGATGGCAGCTAGTTCTTCTTCTTGAAGATCCCATGGAGTGCTTTAGCTCCTCAATATCTCTTCCTTGCCTTTGTTGCTCCTCTTTGATGGCCTTTTGGTCCTCTCAGATTTTATGGAGGATAATGGAGTGCTCTTGTTGAGGTCCATGAGTGGGCTCTCTTGTTTGCTCCATCTTCTTTCTAGTGATAGGCTTTTGAGATGAATTTTTCCATCTCCCATGACTCGGAGTTGGAAGCAACTGCCTTCCCTTTCCTCTTCCTAGAGGTTTCTCCGGCCTTAAATGCCATTAATAGTTATGGAAAAACAAAAAATTGAGCTTTTCCACACCAAACTTAAAAGCTTTGCTCGTCCTCGAGCAAAATAAGATAGAAGGGAGTAGAAGAAGAGTGATGCAATTAATTTTGAGAACATATTAATGTATACAAGAAAAAGAGTTGAAAAGAATTTGAAAAGAATTTGAAAAGATATGTGAGTTTTGAAACATTTTGGAAGGAATTGAAAATAATTAAAAGGAGAATTAAAAAGAATTGGAAAGATTATTAATTTTTGAAAATAGAAATTGAAAGATGAAAGTTTAAAATATGTTTGACGCAAACAATTATGAATTAAAACATGAAAAATTGAAAAAAATCAAATTGGAAACAAAATTACCTCCCTTGTGTCATCCTGGCGTTAAACGCCCAGAATGCTATCTATTCTGGCGTTTAACGCCCACTTGACTGCCATTTTGGGCATTTAACGCCCAGCCAGATACCCTGGCTGGCGTTAAATGCCAGGATTCCTTCTTTACTGGGCGTTTTTCTGAACGCCCAGAATGCTGCCCATTCTGGTGTTTAATGCCCAGATTGCAACCTGCATGGGCGTTAAACGCCCATTCTGCTATCCTTACTGGCGTTTGTCCTCCAGGGTGTGCTATTTTTGATGCTATTTTTTATTTTTCTTTAATTCTGTAGCTGTTTTTACGACTCCACATGATCATCAACCTAAAGAAAACATAAACTAACAATGGAAAATGAAATAAAAAAGTAATTAACATAGATAAAAAATATTGGGTTGCCTCCCAATAAGCGCTTCTTTATTGTCTTTAGCTAGACTTTTACTGAGCTTTTAATTTAGTCTCAGTTTTGAGCACTCTTGCTCAACATTGCCTTCAAGATAATGTTTGACTCTCTGTCCATTAACAATGAATTTTTTGTCAGAGTCAACATCCTGAAGCTCTACATAACCATATGGTGACACACTTGTAATCACATATGGTCCCTTCCACTGGGATTTCAGTTTCCCAGGGAACAATCTGAGCCTAGAGTTAAACACCGGGATTTCTGTCCTGGCTCAAAGACTCTAGATGACATCTTTTTGTCATGCCACCTTTTTTCTTTCTCGTTGTAAATTTTAGCATTTTCGAAAGCATTGAGTTTGAACTCCTCCAGCCCATTCAACTGGAGTAATCTTTTCTCTCCAGCTACCTTAGCATCAAGGTTTAAGAACCTGGTTGCCCAGTAGGCTTTGTGTTCCAGTTCCACTGGCAGATGACAGGCTTTTCCATACACAAGCTGGTATGGAGAGGTCCCTATAAGAGTCTTGAATGAGGTTCTTTATGGCCATAGAGCATCATCCAGACTTCTTTCCCAATCCTTTCTACGGGTACTTACAGTCTGCTCCAGGATTCATTTTAGTTCTCTATTTGAGACTTCAGCCTTCCCATTTGTCTGTGGATCATATGGAGTTGCCACTTTATGGTTAATTCCATATCGGACCAGAGCAGAGTCAAGCTGTTTATTGCAGAAATGAGTGCCTCCATCACTGATCAGTATCCTAGGGACACCGAACCTGCTGAAGATATGCTTCTGGAGGAACTTCATCGCTGTCTTAGTATCATTAGTGGGTGTTGCAATTGCCTCTATCCATTTGGATACATAGTCTACTGCCACCAGAATATAAGTATTTGAGTATGATGGTGGGAAAGGCCCCATGAAGTCAATACCCCATACATCAAACAACTCAATCTCTAGGATCCCTTGCTGAGGCATGGTATAACCGTGAGGCAGATTACCAGCTCTCTGGCAACTGTCACAGTTATTTACAAACTCTCGGGAGTCTCTATAGAGAGTATGCCAGTAGAAACCACATTGGAGAACCTTTGTGACTGTTCGCTCACCTCCAAAGTGTCCCCCATATTGTGATCCATGGCAATGCCATAGGATCTTCTGTGCCTCTTCTCTAGGCACACATCTGCGGATTACTCCATCTGTACACCTCTTAAAGAGATATGGTTCATCCCATAAGTAGTACTTTGCATCAGAAATCAACTTTTTCATTTATTGCTTACTGTACTCTTTGGGTATGAATCTCACAGCTTTATAGTTCGCAATGTCTGCAAACCATGGTAATTCCTGAATGGCAAAGAGTTGCTCATCCAGAAAGGTTTCAAAGATCTCAGTAGGAGGGAGGGACGCCCCTACTACTGGTTCTATCCGGGACAGGTGATCTGCTACCTGGTTCTCTGTCCCTTTTCTGTCTTTTATTTCTATATCAAACTCTTGCAGAAGCAACACCCATCTGATGAGTCTGGGTTTTGAATCCTGCTTTGTGAGGAGATATTTTAGAGTAGCATGGTTAGTGTACACAATCACTTTTGATCCCACTAAATAAGATCTGAACTTGTCAATGGCATAAACCACTGCGAGTAACTCATTTTCTGTGGTTGTGTAATTCTTGTGCGTGTCATTTAAAATATGGCTAGCATAATAAATGATATGCAGAAGCTTGTTATGTCTCTGTCCTAATACTGCACCAATGGCATGATCACCGGCATCACACATTAGTTCAAATGGTAATGTCCAGTCTGGTGCAGAAATGACTAGTACTGTGACCAGCTTAGCTTTCAGAGTCTCAAATGCCTGCAAACACTCTGTGTCAAAGACAAATGGTGTGTCAGCAGCTAGCAGATTTCTTAGAGGTTTTGCAATCTTTGAAAAATCCTTTATAAACCTCCTATAGAATCCTGCATGCCCCAGAAAGCTTCTGATTGCCTTAACATTGGCAGGTGGTGGTAATTTTTCAATTACCTCTACCTTAGCTTGATCCACCTCTATTCCCTTGTTCGAAATTTTGTACCCAAGGACAATTCCTTCAGTCACCATAAAGTGACATTTCTCCCAGTTTAAAACTAGGTTAGTCTCTTGGCACCTTTTCAAAACAAGTGCAAGATGGTCAAGACAGGAGCTGAATGAGTCTCCAAATACTGAGAAGTCATCCATGAAGACTTCCAGAAATTTCTCTACCATATCAGAGAAGATAGAGAGCATGTACCTCTGAAAGGTTACAGGTGCATTGCACATACCAAATGGCATCTTTCTGTAGGCAAATACTCCAGATGGACATGTGAATGCTGTTTTCTCTTAGTCTTTAGGATCTACTGTAATTTGGTTGTAACCTGAATAGCCATCCAAAACGCAGTAGTATTCATGGCCTGCTAGTCTCTCTAGCATCTGGTCTATGAATGGTAAAGGAAAATGATCCTTCCTGGTAGCTGTATTGAGCCTTATGTAGTCAATACACATACGCCACCCTGTACCTGTTCTTGTAAGAACCAGTTCATTCTTTTTATTATGAACCACTGTCATTCCTCCCTTCTTGGGGACAACATGGACAAGACTCACCCAAGGGCTATCAGAAATAGGATAAATAATCCTAGCCTCTAGTAACTTAGTGACCTCTTTCTGCACCACCTCCTTCAGGGCGGGATTTAGCCGCCTTTGTGGTTGAACCACTGGCTTAGCATCATCCTCCAATAGGATCTTGTGCATGCATCTGGCTGGACTAATGCCCTTAAGATCATTTATGGACCACCCAAGAGCTGTCTTGTGTGTCCTTAGCACCTGAATTAGTGCGTTCTCTTCCTATGGTTCTAAAGCAGAGCTTATGATCACGGAAAAAGTGTCATTTTCTCCTAGAAATCCATATTTTGGGGATGGTGGTAGTGGTTTGAGCTCAGATTTAGGAGGCTTCTCCTCTTCCTGAGGAGTTTTCAGAGGTTCTTCTATTTTCTCTGGTTCCTCCAGATCAGGCTGGACATCTTTAAAAATGTCCTCTAGCTCTGATTCGAGACTCTCAGTCATATTGAACTCTTCCACCTGGGAGTCAATAATATCAGCGCTCATGCAGTCCTTTGATGTGTCTGGATGCTGCATAGCTTTGACAGCATTCAACTTAAACTCATCCTCGTTAACTCTCAGGGTTATCTCCCCTTTTTGGACGTCAATGAGGGTTCGTCCAGTTTCTAGGAAAGGTCTTCCTAGAATGAGAGTTGCACTCTTGTGCTCCTCTATTTCCAGCACTATAAAGTTAGTGGGAAAGGCAAATGGCCCAACCTTGACAATCATGTCCTCAATTAGCCTAATAGAATCTTAATGGAGCCATCAGCAAGTTGGAGGCATATCCTGGTTGGTTCAACCTCATCCGTCAAACCAAGCTTTTTGATAGTGGATGCAGGTATTAGGTTGATACTTGCCCCAAGGTCACATAGAGCTGTCTTGGTACAAGCACCCTCTAATGTGAATGGTATGATAAAGCTTCCAGGATCTTTAAGCTTCTCTGGTAAGCTTTTCAGAATGACTGCACTGCATTCTTTAGTGAGGAAAACTTTTTTAGTTTCTCTCCAATCCTTCTTATGACTTAAGATCTCTTTCATGAACTTAGCATAAGAGGGTATTTGCTCAAGTGCCTCTGCAAACAGAATCTTTATTTCAAGAGTCCTGAGATAGTTTACAAAGCAGACAAATTGTTTATCCTGTTTCTCTTGGCAGAGTTTCTGAGGATAAGGCATCTTGGCCTTATATTCTTCAACCTTAGTTGATGCAGGTTTATTTCCTACAGAAATGGTTAGAGAAGCCTGCTTAAGGGGGTTGTTATCAGCACTTTCAGGTGTCTGATCCCTTATTGGCGTTTGAACGCCAGAATCATTCCTCTCTGGGCTCTTACTGTCCTCAGATGGATTTTGGGCAGTGGGTTGGTCATCCTCTGTCAGTTGTTCCTTTTTTGGCTTTCTGCTGCTTTGAGTTTAGACATTCAATGTCTTTCCACTCCATAATTGAACAGCTTGGCATTCTTCTGTTATCTGTTTAGATAGCTGCTGTCTTGTCTGATCCAATTGTGCTTCCATATTCTTGTTAGCATTTTTAGTGTCTTGGAGCATCTCTTTGAATTCTGCGATCTGTTTTGTTATAATAAGCAATTGCTGATTGAGTTCAGCAACTTGTTCTTGAGGACTAAGTTCAGTGGATACTGCTTTACCTTCTTCTTTCATGGAGGACCCACTACTTAAGTATAGATATTGATTTCTAGCAACTGTATCAATGAGCTCTTGAGCCTCTTCAATTATCTTTTTCATGTGTATAGATCCACCAGCTGAGTGGTCTAGAGACATCTGGGCTTTTTCTATAAGCCCGTAGTAAAAGATGTCTAACTGTACCCATTCTGAAAACATTTCAGAGGGGCATTTCCTTAGCATCCCTCTGTACCTCTCCTAGGCATTATAAAGAGATTCATTATCCTCTTGTTTAAAGCCTTGGATGTCCAGCCTTAGCTGTGTCATCCTTTTTGGAGGGAAATACTGATTCAGGAATTTGTCTGCTAACTGTTTCCATGTTCTTATGCTTGCAGTGGGTTGGTTATTTAACCACCTCTTAGCTTGATCCTTTACAACAAATAGAAACAGTAATAATCTATAGACATCCTAATCTACTTCCTTATCACGTGCTGTGTCAGCAATTTGTAAGAACTGTGCTAGAAACTCAGTAGGTTCTTCTTGTGGAACACCAGAATACTGGCAATTTTGCTACACCATGATAATGAGCTGAGGGTTTAGCTCAAAACTGCTGGCTCTGATGGGGGGTATACAGATACTACTCCCATATGAAGCAGTAGTGGGGTTAGCATATGACCCTAGAGTCCTTCTGGACTGTTCATTTCCACGTAGGTCCATGATGGAGAAAGGGAGATGATGTGGATTGTAAATAAAAATAGAATAAACAAAAAATTAAAATATTTTTGTTTTTATTTTATTTATTTAATGCTAATTTGAAATTAAAGAAATTAAAATAAAGTAAATGGGAAAAATGGAAAATGTTTAGAAAGTTAAAAGAAAAGAAATAAAAGAAAATTGAAAACTAAAATAATTAATTAATTAAAAAGATTTGAAAAATTTTGAGTGTGATTTTCGAAAATGAAGAAATAGAAAGTGGTTAGGACGTTTTGAAAAAGATATGTCTTAAATTTAGAGATACTTGTAAGAAAATAAATAAAAGAAAAGATAAGACAAGTTAGGTAAGAGAAGATAAGGAATTTTAAATTAAAAAGTTTTGAAATTTAAATTTTAAATTTGAAAATTAAATTTTGAATTTTAAATTTTGAAATTTGAATTTTGAAAAAGTCAACACTATAAGATAAAGATTTGAAAAAGATTTAAATTTTAAAAAGGTTTGATTTTTAAAATTTTAAATTTAAATTTTGAATTTTGAATTTTGAATTTTGAATTTTGAAATTTAATTGAAATTTGAAATTTGAATTTGAAATAAGATAAGATAAGATTTTGAAAAAGATATGATTTTTGAAAAAGATTTGAATTTTGAAATTTAAAACTAAGATAAGATAAGATAAAAATTTTAAAATAAAAATCTGAAATTTTTTTTATAAAGTAAATTTCGAAAATTTAATTAAAATAAAGACAAAAGAAAACAAACTTAGAATTTTTAGATCAAAACAAAGAAAATAAACAAGAAAACTTTGAATGTCAAGATGAACACCAAGAATACTTTGAAGATCAAGATGAATACCAAGAACAAATTTTGAAAATTTTTAAGAAAATAAAAACACAAAGGATGCCAAACTTAAAAATTTTTATACTCTAGACACTAATAATTCGAAAATGTATAAGATAAACAACAACAGATGCCAAACAAGAAAATTTAATGATCAAATAAGGAAAACTATCAAGAACAATTTGAAGATCAATAAAGAACTAAGAAAATGTAATTAAAAAAAT
The DNA here is from genome assembly GCF_000816755.2 of Arachis ipaensis. Taxonomy (NCBI): domain Eukaryota; kingdom Viridiplantae; phylum Streptophyta; class Magnoliopsida; order Fabales; family Fabaceae; genus Arachis; species Arachis ipaensis. The sequence continues at coordinate 87,867,676 of NC_029792.2, read as the reverse complement.
ATGAATAAACATAAAAAATGCAACTGACACCAAACATAAAACATGAAATTAAACTCAAACAAAAGACTCAATTATTAGTTTATTGGTTTTTTTTATTTATATAGAAAATTTCGAAAAAAAATATCTAGAAAAAGGAAAACAAGGATTTTAAAATTTTAACCAAAAACAACAATAGAAGGCACAATTTTAGTGATTCTAAACCAAAAAGATAAATTTTTCCTAATCTAAGCAACAAAATAAACCGTATGTTGTCCAAACTCGATCAATCCCCGGCAACGGCGCCAAAAACTTGGTATGGGAAATCGTGATTATACTTTTCACAACTCCGCACAACTAACCAGCAAGTGCACTGGGTCGTCCAAGTAATACCTTACGTGAGTAAGGGTCGATCCAATGGAGATTGTCGGCTTGAAGCAAGCTATGGTTATTTTGTAAATCTTAGTCAGGAGATTAATGATAAGAGTGATTGTATTTATGAAAAATAAATAACATGAAATAAATAGTACTTGTGATTCAGTAATGAGAAACAGGCTAAACTTTCGGAGATGCTCTGTCATCTGAATCTCTGCTTTTCTACTGTCTTCTTCTCCAAACACGCAAGGCTTCCTTCAATGGCAGGCTTTATGATACTCTCGGATGAAAAATACCAGGTACGATCTCTGCACGGCTAATCAACTGTCTGATTTCTCGTCCCGGATGAAAAATACCATGTACAGCTACCGCACGGCTAATCATCTGTCGGTTCCCACTAGCGTCGGAATAGGACCCTTGTCCTTTTGCACACTGTCACTGCGCCCAACATTCGTAGGTTTGAACCTCGTCACAGTCATCCCTTCCCAGATCCTACTCGGAATACCACAGACAAGGTTTAGACTTTCCGGATCCCAGGAATGCTGCCAATGGGTTCTAGCCTATACCACGAAGGTTCTAACCTCCGGACTCGGTCCGTGGATTAGAAACCCAAGAGATACGCACTCAAGCTATCGCCCAATGACTACGTTGAGCTCAGATAGAACGGGAGTGGTTGTCAGGCACGCGTTCATAGGTTGAGGATAATGATGAGTTTCATGGATCATCATATTCTCTATATTGAAGTACGAGTGAATATCTTAGAATAGAATCAAGCGTGATTGAATAGAAAACAGTAGTAATTGCATTAATCCATTGAAACACAGCAGAGCTCCTCACCCCCACCTATGGGGTTTAGAGGCTCATGCTGTATAAGATACACTATCTAATGTAAAATGTCATGAGTTCCAAAATGAATCTCTAAAAGTAGTTTTAATACTAGACTAGTAATTTAGGTTTACAGAAAATGAGTAACTAAGTACAGATAGTGCAGAAATCCATTTCTGGGACCCACTTGGAGAGTTTTTGGGCTGAGCTTTCAAGCTTTCACGTGCATATGCCTAAAGTTGGAGTTAAACGCCACCCTGGGTGCCAAAATGGGCATTTAACGCCAAGAATTATGCCAGTTCTGGCGTTTTACGCCAGAAAGTTTTTGTCTGGATTTCAATGCTGGTTTGGGCCATCAAATATCATGCAAAGTATGGACTATTATATATTTCTGGAAATCCCATGATGTCTACTTTCCAACGCATCTAAGAATGCACCAATTCGGTTTCTGTAGCTTCCGAAAAGCCACTTCGAGTGCAGGAGGGTCAGAATGCAACAACATCTGCAGTCCTTTTTCAGTCTCTGAATCAGATTTTTGCTCAGGTTCCTCAATTTCAGCTAGAAAATAACTGAAATCACATAAAAAAACACAAACTCATAGTAAAATATAGAAATGTGATTTTTGAATAAAAACTAATAAAAATATAATAAAAAGTAACTAAATTATACTAAAAACTAGGTAAAAACAATGCCAAAAAGGGTATAAATTATCCGCTCATCAGTAAGCGTTGCGGATGCGTGTGCGTGGCGTGCGAGAAGAAGGGGATCAATGCGTACGTGTGATGGACGCGTACTCATGAAAGGGGAAAACGGAGCGACGCGTACGCGTGAGGTACGGGTACACGTCGATGGAAAAATTAAAAAGTTGTACGTTCGCACTATGCGTGCTAACGCCACGACTAGAGTCCTTATTTTGATGTGTGCGTGGGCACAGGGCTGTGTCCATGCACAGAAGGCCAAATTTTTTTTTCTTTTTTGGGATCATGTGTGCGCGCGCACACAGGTCCGTGAGCACGCATAGAAGCAAGGGGGTTGGGGTGCAAGCGCACAAGCTGTGCTAATGCTCCCTCCAGAGGGAAATACAGAGAGTGTGCAGGCACACAGGTTTGTGCGCTCGCACAGGTTATGAAACTCACAGTTTTGTGCGCATGCACAGCAGAGTGCGTACGCACAGATGCCCTGTTATGCAAAAATTTTTCTTCAAAAATCTAAGGTATCAAACCTTAGTCTCAACCATATCTCAACCCCAAACATTCAAAACATCACAAAATCATGATCCATATGCAAATTAACCTACTAAACTCAAAACTAAACCAATCCTACGCTAACTAAGCCAAGCAAACATGCCATAAACTAAGACTATAAACAAAGAGAAGGGTAAGAAAGATGTTACCATGGTGGGGTGTCTCCCACCTAGCATTTTGGTTTATAGTCCTTAAGTTGGACTTATTGAGGAGATTCATGTTAGGGTGGCTTGTATTTCCACTCTTCCTTGAACCTCCATCCAAGCTTGTACTTCAAGGTTCCTCCGGGATCCCATGTTCTAGGCATCCAGTTATCTTCTTATTGATTTCTATGCTCCAAGCCGGATGGACAAGCTCTCATTCTACTCTTGAAGTACCCCAACATTCTCCGGAAATCACCCAATTGTGCTCGACATCCCACTTGAACTCCAATTTTTGAATTAACTTTCTTGATGATCCTTGGAGTCCTTTGGCTACCAACACTCCTTTTTCCACCATGCACCAACCCAAGAAAGACCATGAGTTGGTAATCCGTCTCCAGGATAGCATATTGGTGGGGGCCAATGAAACTCATAGATGAAATTGCCACCCACTCAATATGTTCTTGGACCGGAATTGCTTCCTCACTAACCTCTTCTTCCTCTTCTCCATCACTCATATCATAACAAGGAGGTTGTGAGAGGTCTACCTCCATGTATTTCTCAAGCTCAATGGGAAGAGGTTCATTAGGATCCTTAAGGGAATGGATCAAGGAGGACAAAAAATCATCAATGATGGAATCCTCATCTTGATCAATTTTTCTCAATTCCCTTTTTTTCTCCTCCAATTCTAATACTTCACTTTCTCTCTCTTGTTCTAATTCATGCTCTATCTCTTCTTCTTTCCCTTGTGGCTCCATCCTCTCCTCTTCACTACACCCTTCAATTGCTCCTTCACACTCTTCAAGAGGATTGCCTTGATTGGATGAGCGAAGTAGAACCAAGCGGTTCACCGCTTCGGCTATGGTTGCCACAAATTGCCCTTGTGTCCTTCAAAATCCTTCTTGGTCTTCGAGAAAGGCTTGAAGGTCTTGTGGTTCTTGGGCCAAGGGTGGGAAAGTTTCTCCTTGTGATGAAAAAGGGGTTTCATTGTTTAGGAGGAAGGTTGTATATATAGGAGGTGATTCATGTTGATAGGTATCTTGAAGTGGTGTGTAAGGAGGTGGATGATGGTATTGATGTGGTGTTTGAAAATATGGTGATTGAAGGTTGTGTTGAGGGTAGGGGTCATAGGTGTATGGTGGTGGAGGTATATAGTCATAATGGATTCCACCATATCCTAGGGTTGGGTATGTGCATTGGGAAGGATATGGCTCATTGTAGTGTAGAGAAGGTTGCTCCTCCCAAAATTGATGCTCCAATCCCATGATGTAACACAAAATTGAAGTTATCAAGCCCTACAAAATGATAACAACCAAACTCCAAACCAAGAGGGTGATAACTCATAGAGGAAATAGAAAACAAAAACTAAAGACATCAAATAACAAAAGGAACAAAATCCTAATTAATAGCAAAAACAAGCAAACAACCCAAAAAGTATCTATTCACGCTATTCACATATTTACAACAACCAAAATATAGCACTCATGACGCTAGCTCCCTGGCAACAGCGCCAAAATTTGACAACGCCCAATTATACGGGTTTGGATTTTCGCACTAAAAATAGGATTGACGTTGCAAGTATAGTCCAAACCCAACCATTAATCATCAATCAAATTATAATCCTAAAGATATTGTCACAATTCAAAAAAAATATAAACCGGGAGTTTTAAATCCCGGGTCGTCTTCCCTAGGAACTAATGCCAAAGAGTACATACAATTTTGGTTGTGGAAAGCAAGGGGTTTCAATGATTGGATTGAACAAATAAAGAAATAAAAGAACGAGACAAAATTGAAATTAATAAAGCAATAAAGGAATAAAAGAACTATGTATGTAATATGGACAGGTAAATTTATAAAGTGATGGAAAAGTAGTTCAAAACATAAAGGAAACCTTGACTTGGGATGAGTTATGGAATCCCTTCCTTGCCATAACCACAACTATGATAATTATCATGAGTTAATCTCACTTAGTTAACCACAACCATCGAGAAGTAAGTCAAGCAAGCATAATTGACCTTAATCCATAAGTCCTAGCCAACTTACCAAACTAGTTGATAAAAAGGCTAGCTTTAATAGAAACAAGAATCAACTAACTCCCCAAGAATTATCACTAAATGTTGGACATTATGGCTCTAGTAATCCATAAAATCATTTCCCCAAGCGAATGGGTGGAAATCTACTCCATAACTAAGATTATAATTTCATCAAACACATAGAAGGCATAAACATAAAACATGGTAAAATTGGAAAAATAGTGAAAGCTATGAACCATAATTGATAACAAGCAACTAAAGCAACTCCACAAACATAAAATAAGCATCAAACATTAAATTCATGAACCAAAACTTAAAATTGCAAAGTAATGTAAACTATGCATATATTGACAAGAGAACTTGAAATAGATGAAAATGTAGAACAAGGAATGTAATTAAAAGAGAAATTAAAGAAATACTTACAATGCAATTGCTAGAATCCAAAATCAAACTTGAAGTATAAAACTCTACAAACCCTAATTAAAACCCTAAGAGAGAATTTCCTAATCTAAACTACTCCTACTCCTACTATGTGTTTTTTCTACTCTAAGATGGCTCTCTAAGCTAATATGTGCTTCCCTTCTTCAATTCTGCATCATATAGCACCAGAAGCAAGTTAGATTTGGGCCAAGAAAACCTCAAAATCGCCCCTAACGTGCTGAATAAATGAAGTCACGTGACTGCATCGACGCGTACGCGTGGGTCACGCGTACGCGTCGTTTGGCGAAATCCACTCCCACGCGTACCCGTCACCAAACTTGCGCGTGTGTGCGTACGCACAGGTGCTTGTGCGTACGCACGAAAGCTGAATCTTCCAAAACTTTATTTCTTCATAATTTCTCCCTTTTGTCCATGCTTTTCCATCACTTCTTCCATCTATATTAGCCTTGTAAACCTGAAATTACTCATCAAACACATCAAGGCATCCAATGGAATGAAAGTGGAATAAAATCGATCAAATTAAGCACAAAATAGCATGTTTTCACAATTAAGCTTAATTTAGGGAGAAAAAACAAAAGCATGCTATTATGGTGCTTAAGTGTAGGTTTATGTGATGAAATCCACACAAATCAAGCTAAAATATATTGGAAAATATGGACTCATCAATTTTCCCACACTTAAACAATAGCATGTCCTCATGCTAAACCACTCAAAGGAGAGGGATAAAAGGGTAAGAAACTTATTCAATGCAACTACCTATATGCATGCAAGTATGTATATACTATATATACCTATCTATCTATCTATAGTATCCTATGAAGTTGGTGAAGACAAACAAATAAATTTTCAAGCAAGATTATGGATATATAGGGCTAAGCAAAGAAGCAATTCAATGCAATCAGCATCTAGAGAATTGATTTAAGTTCCAAAATGAAGCAACTTGTAAGAATGCATGATAAGAGGTGTGAAAACATAGGATTGAGTAATTGAACCCTCACTATATGTGTATGCACTCTAATCACTCGGTGTTTAGGGTTTTAATCACTCAAATCTCCTCTAATCATGCTTTCAAGGAATTTCTTTTCATCTAACAATCAACATATAAGTGATGCATGAATGCAATTATCATGAGGACTTATTAGGGTTGTAATGGGGTTAGGGTTAAGGTGGGATAGATATGGCTAAGTGGACTAAAGAATTGGATCCTTGATTAGCTCAAGTATCTTACTCAACCTATATCAACCAAATCACAAAAATGCATTCTAACTTCCCATTACTTCTTTTCACACACACATTCATGCCTTAGTTTCTATTCCAAACACATATGCATTTCTTATTCCAATTTTTTTTTTCATTTCATTTTTTTTCATCATCATTTTTTTTTCTTTTTGTTTTTTTTTTCTTTTCTATTTCTATTTCTTTTTTTCTATGACAAAGGCATATGGTTAAAGCAAATTGAAACATGAATGTGCACCCATTTTCCAAAATTTTCAATAATTACCCAAAACAAAATTTTTCTCTACCAATGCTTCCCAAAATTTCCCCCACACTTAAATGACACACACTCCTCAACCTAAGCTAATCAAAGAAGCAATTCAAGTTAATTCATGGTTTTTCACTTAAGGTTGTAATGTGGTTATATTACAAACAATGGGGTCAAATAAGGCTCAAAGGGGTTAACAAAGATAGATGCAAGGGTAGGTCTATATGGGTAAAGTAAGCTTTTATCAAAGATGGCCTCAATCATGCTAAATGCATTCAAGATATCAAACATCGGAAATAAAGAATAAAGCAAAACCAAGATCACAATCATAGAAGAGATATATCACACAATGAACAAAATTAGTGGTTAAAAGGTGTAACCACTCAATATAGCTCAAAAACTCACAAGGTATTTTGTTCTTTCTCTCTTCTATGTTCCACAAAAATTATTCAAGCAAGTTTAAAAATAATTTTCCAAATCAATTCAATAAAATACCCTAGAAATAAAATTCTTGAAAATTTCTATTATTTTTCACCAAAATTATTTCCTATATGTATGTATGATGTTGTGATGGTTGCAATTTTAAAAAATTCCTAGTTCTCTTTCTAATTTTCAACAAGAAAAAATTAACATGAACAATTGGGACAAAATTGAACTAGGCGCTATACTATTCAGATCATCCAATAACACTTCTATCTATATAAAATATATACTATGAAAAGGATGCAAAAATGCAATAACTATGGATGAACTAAGATGTATATATATACTAGAAGAAAGTGCAATGCAACAATAAAAAACATTCCAAATATTTACAAGAAACATAATAAAAAGAAACAAAAATAAAATGCAAAGTGTTTGGAAAAAAAGTTTATGCTCCCAAAATGACGAATCCTCCCCCACACTTAAGCGTTGCACGGTCCTCCGTGCACAAACCCAATCTGGGGAGAATGGCTTTGAAGTGCTCCACCTCTAGCTGGCGGATGCGGGGGCTCCAGGTTGCATGAAAATTGCCAAGCTCAATGCATTCGCGGCATCTCCATCCTCGGTGTCCTCCTCCTCTCCCGCTCCTTGCCTTCATGTCTCATCCTCAAAAAGAAGAGAAAAGTATAGTTAGAATCATAGGGCAAGTAGCACAATAGGGTAAAGGAGAGAGTACATAAGCATCTAATTGAGGAAGTTCGCATAGTGATATGGAATACACACAATGGCTGGCTAATGTGGCATTCACACAATGAAAAAGTAAGCATGAGTTCCTCAACTAAATAGCCTAAGATGCAAGCAATAAATGAGCATCAATCAAACATAAGCAAACTTAGGCAATTGCAACAAGAGTGAATTGAATTAAGAATATTGGATATTGAAATTGTGCAAGTGAAAGCTCAAGAGTGATATAAAATAGCACAATAAACAACATCCGATCCATTAATAAAAAGGAAACTACTTATGCATCATGAAACACAAAGAAAAAGACACATGGTACAGGTACTTGTTACAAAAAGTGACAAGCATGATAAGAATCAAGAAAAGTTACTCAAACAAATGCAAAGCATTAACAAGGAGCAAGTACCCGTCATGTGATAAATTTAATATGGAATTCATGATGGACAAGTAAGTTTCTACTCAATTCACATAATTCAATGCACTTATATAATTTATCCTAGTGGTATAATCAAAACATGAGTCTTCAAATGCACTGGGTACTCGTAACTTAAATCATAGTATAAGTGCATTGGTGTAATTCAATTAAGAAACAATCCAATTAATCATTAATCAAACACTTGCAACTTATTCAACTAATAACCAACTAAATTAAACTAATATAATTACTAGAATAAAAATGAGATGCAACAAAAACTAAGTAAAACAAGTAGAAAAGATGGAAAAGACAAGATAAGGGAGGGGTGGAGAAAAGAAAGGAAGAAAAGAAGTAAATAAAAGAGAAGAAAGGAATGGTTGAAAACAGGGGAGGAGTCGACGTGTAAGTGTCACGGTCACGTTCGCGAGGCGTGCGCGAAGAAGGGGATTGACGCGTACGCGTGATGGATGCTTACCCGTGAAAGGGGAAAAATGGGGTAACGCGTATGCGTGAGGTACGCGTACGCGTCGAGGGGAAAAATTAAAAAGTTATGCGTTCGCACTGTGCGTGCTAATGTCGCGACCAGAGGCCTTATTTTGATGTGTGCATGGGCACAGGGCTGTGCCCACGTACAGAAGGCCGAAATTTTTTTTTGGATCATGTGTGCGCGCGCACACAGGTCCGTGCGCACGCATAGAAGCAAGGGGGTTGGGGTGCAGGCGCACAAGCTGTGCTAACGCTCCCACCAGAGGGCAACACAGAGAGTGTGTGGGCGCACAGGTTTGTGCGCTCGCACAAGTCGCGAAACTCACAGTTTTGTGTGCACGTACAGCAGCGTGCGTACGCTCAGATGCTCTGTTATGCAAAACTTTTTCTTCAAAAATCTAAGGTATCAAACCTTAGTTTTAACCATATCTCAACCCCAAACATTTAAAACATCACAAAATCATGATCCATATGCAAATTAACCTATTAAACTCAAAACTAAACCAATCCTACGATAACTAAGACAAACAAACATGCAATAAACTAAGACTCTAAACAAATAGAAAGAGTAAGAAAGATGTTACCATGGTGGGGTGTCTCCCACGTAACACTTTGGTTTATAGTCCTTAAGTTGGACTTATTGAGGAGATTCTTGTTAGGGTGGCTTGTGTTTCCACTCCTCCTTGAACCTCCATCCAAGCTTGCACTTCAAGGTTCCTCTGGGATCCCATGTTCTAGGCATCCGGTTATCTTCTTGTTAATTTCTATGCTCCAAGCCGGATGGACAAGCTCTCATTCTACTCTTGAAGTACCCCAACATTCTCCGGAAATCACCCAATTGTGCTCGACATTCCACTTGAACTCCAATTCTTGAATTAACTTTTTTGAAATTGAAATTTAAAAATTTTGAAACTAGAGTAAGATAAGATACAATTTTTGAAATTTAAAAAAAGATAAAAAAGATAAGATAAAGATTTGAAAAATAAGATTTGAAATTCAAAATATAAACTTTACTAATAAGAATACACAAAACTTAAAATTTTTAAATCAAGGTAAGAAAAGATAGTGAATAATTTCGAAATTTTGAATAAACATAAAGGAGATATATTTTTATTTGATTTTTTTTTGAATTAATGAAGAAAGAGAAAAACAACTAAAAGACACCAAACTTAAAATTTTTAAATCAAAGACACTAGTTTTTTTCAAAAATTAAAAAGAAAAACACCAAAAAACACCAAACTTAAAAATTTTAAGATCAAACAAAGAAAAGAAACAAGAACAACTTGAATACCAAGAAGAACACTTAGGAAGAATTTTCGAAAATTTTAAAGAAAAAGATAAAAAAGACGGGACACCAAACTTAAGAACTGACACTAGACTCAAACAAAAGACAAAGAAAAGATGGATTTTGAAAAAGTTTTTGAAAAAGAAAACAAAAGACACAAACAAAAGAGAAATTAAACCTTAAAAAGTACCTAATCTAAGCAACAGGATAGTCTGGTAGTTTGTCAAACTCGAACAATCCTCGGCAACGGCGCCAAAAACTTGGTGCACGAAATTGACTCCGCAATATTCGCACAAATAGACCGACAAGTGAACCGGGTCATCCAAGTAATACCTAAAGTGAGTGAGGGTCGAACCCATGGAGATTGTCGGATTGAGCAAGCAGCGACTGTCTTGTAGATCTTAGTTAGGCGGATAGAAAATATAGTTGTTGTGAAAAACGCATAAAAATATATTAAAGATAGGATTAGTTAATTGGTGTGAAATCAATGCTAAGAAAACGGTTGAGGCTTCGGAGATGCTTCCTCCTTCTGGATTAACTTTTCTCACTGTCTACTTTAACTTCTGATGATTCATTCCATGGCAGGCTGTAAGTGACTAACGCCAGGTCAATGGTCATTATTCTCTTCTGCTTTAGATCAATCCCCAGGTCAGTGGTCATCTAATCTGAACGGCGGTGAAGCTCTAGCAGTCCATTCCTTTGGTGATCCTCCTCAAAACGCCACTGACAAGGTCGGATCTTCCGGATCAGAGAATGCTGCTTCACGATTCTAGCCTATACCACAAAGGCCCTAATCGCCCCGTACCTCGGCTGAACTGATGTCTCCAAGTCCCCAAGGAAGTCATGGATTAGCCATCTAAGAGATGTATAATCAAGCTGGTGGTTCAGTACTATCTCGTCAAGGACTCGCAAGAACCCATGTAGAATAGGGATGACGGTCAAGTTACACTCCCAAATCATTAGGATGAAGAACGAAGATACATCTTAGAATGGAATCAAGCATAGATTGAAATACAATAGTGAAATTATTAAGCCATAAGAATTAGCAGAGCTCCTAACCTTAGCCTAGGAGGTTAGTGGCTCATATTGTACAATAATGTTCGAAAGTAAAAGTGGGGGAGGAAGTCCTAAACAAGGGTGATCTTCTGCTATATATAATAACCTAGTAGCTAAGAAGTACAAAATTATGATAGAGTAGACTAGAGGTGCGAAATCCATCCTTGGACCCACTTGAGTTGAGTGTTGGGCTGAGCTTGGGGTGAAGCCACGAGTTGGTACTCCCTCTGGGGCATTGGACACCATCTTTGGACTCCTTTTTAGGTGTTGGGCGCCAACTGCTCCCTTTTGGGCGTCCAACGCTAGGAATGGGGTTGGTAGTTGGCGTTGAGAGCGCCCAATTTGATAGAATGCCCAATTTCGACTTTCTGTAGCTCCAGAAATGCTCCTTCGAGTGCATGGAGGTCAGAATCTGACAGCATCTGCTACGCTTTCCTTGCCTCTAAATCGGACTTTGCCAAAACTCCTCAATTTCAGCCAGAAAATACCTGAAATCATCATAAAACACAACAACTCAAAGTAGGATCCAAAAATATGAATTTTTCACTAAAACCTATGAAAATACAATAAAACTTAAACAAAACATAACAAAAACTATATGAAAATGATGCCAAAAAATGTATAAAATATCTGTTCATCATGCACCGAATTGTATCAAATAATATCATGGTGAGTGAGTTATCGTTCCCACGAGAATTAGAGGACTAAGTAATAATAATTAATTGACTATTCTAATTACACAAATCAAATAAATAGAGGAATGAATAAGAAATTAAAGCAAACGTATAACAGAGGCAATAAATAGTAAACAGCAAGGGTGAAAACAATAATGGTGAGAATGTTAAGGTTTTAGAGATATTCACTCTTTAAGAAAACAATCTTTGTGTTCATTTATTTGAGGCATGCAAAGATCAATCACGACACATCATAAATAATCAAATCCTAATTTCTTGGCAATTCAATATCTCTTTAACCTAATTAATCGTTAATTTCTTAGTCAATTATTTAAGAAAAGAGGTAAAGTATAATTCTAATTTAATTTCAAATAAGATTCAAGAATAGTCCTTAGGTTAAATTTTATGTCACTTATCCAAGCTAGTCCTAAAACAATTGAAACTTACAAAGTGTCGCTCACTCTTTGAAACACTATTCCTAGTTAAATAAAAAAGTAGTGAGAAAGAGTTTTCAAGCTAATTCAAATATTACTTTTTCCAAAACAATATTTAGAATCTAAAACGAAGTTAGAAAATTTTCAACAATTCTAAATCTTTAGGGATGAAGAATGAAAACTCAATCATGAAATAGATCAAAGCATAAATCTCAAATAAAGTAAAACTCTTAGTTTACTAATCCATAAAAATATGAATAGAGCTTCTAACCTTAACAAAGGGGATTAGTTCCTCATGGTGCACAGGAAAAATCTAAAATTCTGAATTGAAAAATGGCTCAAGGGAAAAGGAAGAAGAGGGGAAGCCATGTGCATCTTTTTTCCTTTTTATACTAACCCTAAAAACTAATTTAGAATTCAAAATAATCCAAAAAGAAACTAAATCAAAGTTAATCTAATTAATTAAGTCTTAATGAATTCATGGCAACCCTGGAGTACTTTTTGTGGCTTGAGTGTGGTTGCCTTAGACGTATGTTGACTATAGACTATTATATATCGTTAGAAAGCTCTGGATGTCAACTTTCTAATGCCACTAAAATGATGTCATTTGAACCTCACTAGTTCAAGTTATGTTTATTGTAGTATGAAGAGGTCAAAAGAGCTCAAGTAGTACGCATCGAATTTCAAGTATAACGCATGGCTTCATTTAGTGTCTTCAGCCTCTGTTTGCTCTTCAAGTATAGTGCATGACTCTTCAAGTATAACGCATGGCTTTAATTGGCACTCCTAGGGCTTCAATTTTTTTGTTCCTGATCCATGTTTGGTCCCTTTCCTCCTTGTTTGTGCTTGTGTTCTCTTGCTTGCTTCTATTCCTCCTTGTTCTTGCTTATTTTAAACACTTTCCTACACATACCAAAGCTCAAAAAAACTTCAAGAAATATTGATTAAAGTACTAAAAATCTCAATTATGAATAAGGAATTCACTAACTTTATTAAAAGAAATACTGAAAAAATAACTAAAGGTGCTCATGCATCACAACACCAAACTTAAGATCTTGCTTCTCCCCAAGTAAGAAAAGAACTATGCACAAAGGAGTCCTTTAAATTGGAGTAGGTTGAAGAATTGCTTGACATTTTAGTGAGTAAAGTGATCAAGTGACAATGGCGTAAACTCCAAATTGTGTGAGCATGTATGGATTTCAGTGCTTACTAGGCTCACAATTGAAAGTCTTAGAGTTTAGGAGTTCCATTCAGATGAATATTATAGAGGTCTCTTTATAGATTTTTACCTCGAAGACAGCTTCCCCTTTTCTTTTATTGGGTGCTTTGCACTTCGAGCCTAGCCGTGACTCTAAATATTTTGTCTCAAAAATTTCTCAACACGAAAACACCACAAGCACTTAATTGGGAAACTCTTTGAGTCCGTGCTTCTTTTTGTTCTTTCCAGTCAGTGGTGTTCAAAGTCTTTGGTTCTCTTTTATTTGCACTTGGTTTTGACACTAAATGTTCTTTCTCAAGAATTTCTTGACATAGATACACCACAAGTACATAATTAGGAAAATAACTCTTTGAGATTTAGTTCTTTTTTACCTTCCTAGCCATTGGTGCTCAAAGCCTTGGGCCTTACTCTTTGATTTTCTTTCTTTTCTTTTCTTGCTGCTTTTTGGTTTTATTGATTCTTGTGATCCTCCATAATACTTTTCTATACTTTATTCTATGTCTTAAAGCTCCCTATGCAAGTTTTCACAAACATGTAACTTCATGATCAATCATATTATCAGAACCTCCACTTCTCTTAATCTTTACTTGCCCCAAATTTAAAAAATTTTCTTCAACTTTTCCTTTCAAAAAACTCTTTATTGCATGCTTAAAGATATTGGCTACAAATAATTTCAAAAGTGAGGTGAAATGAGAAAGATTGAATCATGATTATCAAAATAGATGTAAGATATAAGAAATAAAAGCTCAAAGATAGAGTTACCTCCCTTTCCATGATCTTTTAGGCTATATGGAGCATAGCCTCCAACACCAAGCTTATAGTGGTTTCTTGTCCTCCAACACCATTTTATCCCTTGATGAGAAGTCTTTAGTAGGGATTTTCTTGTGTCTCCACCCTTAATACACCTTCTTCTTAGGAATTTTCTTTTCTTCATTTGATGGTGCATTTCCAACACCAAACTTAGGTTTGATGTTAAGGAGAGGTTTGTTTATTCTAATAAAAGGAGGCTTAGGTTTATGTATCCGGTGGTAATACTGGAAAACAAAATGCTTAGGGTCACGGCCAAGACTCATAAAGTAACTATGTTTAAGAATCAACATACTGAACTAGGAGAATCAATAATACTATCTGAATTCTGTGTTCCTATAGATGCCAATCATTCTGAACTTCAAGGGATAAAGTGAGATGCCAAAACTGTTCAAAAGCAAAAAGCTAATAGCCCCGCTCATCTAATTAAGACTGATCTTCGTAGATGTTTTTGAAATTCATTGTATATTCTCTTCTTTTTATCCTACTTTATTTTTGGTTGCTTGGGGACAAAAAACAATTTAAGTTTGGTGTTGTGATGAGCGGATAATTTATACGCTTTTTGGCATTGTTTTTAGTATGTTTTTAGTATATTTTAGTTAGTTTTTATTTGTTTTTATTAGTTTTTATTCAAAAATCACATTTCTAGACTTTACTATGAGTTTATGTGTTTTTCTATGATTTCAGGTATTTTCTGGCTGAAATTGACGGACCTGAGCAAAAATCTGATTTAGAGGCTAAAAAAGGACTGCAGATGCTGTTGGATTCCAACTCAGCATAAAAATTCTGGCGTCAAAACGGAAGAACTGGCATAAAAGCTGGAGTTAAACGCCTAAACTGGCACAAAAGCTGGCGTTTAACTCCAAGAGAAGTCTCTACATGTAAAAGCTTCAATGCTCAGCCCAAGCACACACCAAGTGGTCCCGGAAGAAGATTTCTGCATTAATTACCTATTTTTGTAAACCCTAGGCTACTAGTTTTCTATAAATAGGACCTTTTGCTAATATACTTTTCATATACTTTTCATATACTTTTTCATCTTTGGGAGGCTGGCCATTCGGCCATGCCTAGACCCTTTTGTTCTTATGTATTTTCAACGGTGGAGTTTCTACACACCATAGATTAAGGTGTGGAGCTCTGCTGTTCCTCATGAATTAATACAAAGTACTATTGTTTTTTCTATTCAACTCAAGCCTATTTCTTCTCTAAGATATACACTCATTCTTCAACCTGAAGAAGGTGATGATCCGTGACACTCATCATCATTCTCACCTATGAACGCGTGCCTGACAACCACTTCCGTTCTACTTGCAATAGCTTGAGTGCGTATCTCTTAGCCTCCTGGTTCATGACGCATGGTTGCCTCACCTGACAACCGAGCCTTCCATTCCGTGAGATTAGAGTCTTCGTGGTATAGGCTAGAATCAATTGGCAGCATTCTTGACATCCGGAAAGTCTAAACCTTGTCTGTGGTATTCCGAGTAGGATCTGGGAAGGAATGACTGTGACGAGCTTCAAACTCGCGAGTGTTGGGCGTAGTGATAGACGCAAAAGGATCAATGGATCCTATTCCAACATGATCGAGAACCAACAGCTGATTAGCCGTGCGGTGACAGCACATTTGGACCATTTTCACTGAGAGGACAGGAAGTAGCCATTGACAACGGTGAAACCCAACATAAGCTTGCCATGGAAAGGAGTATGAATGATTCGAAGAAGGCAATAGGAAAGCAGAAGTTTAGGAGGAACAAAGCATCTTCATATGCTTATCTGAAATTCTCACCAATGAATTACATAAGTATCTCTATCTTATTTTATATTTTATTCATATTTTAATTATCAATTCTCTATAACCATTTGAATCCGCCTGACTGAGATTTACAAGATGACGATAGCTTGCTTCAAGCCGACAATCTCCGTGGGATCGACCCTTACTCACGTAAGGTTTATTACTTGGACGACCCAGTGCACTTGCTGGTTAGTTGTGCGGAGTTGTGACAAAGAGTTGAGATTACAATTGTGCGTACCAAGTTGTTGGCGCCATTGATGATCACAATTTCGTGCACCAAGTTTTTGGCACCGTTGCCGGGGATTGTTCGAGTTTGGACAACTGATGGTTCATCTTGTTTCTGAGATTAGGTAATTTTATTTTATGTTTAAGCTTTTTACTTTTTATTTTCGAAAAAAATTTTCAAAAATACAAAAAAATTTTCTATTCTGTTCTTCAGAGATTTTAAGAATTAATTCTAGAGTTTCATGATGATTTGTTGAAGTCTGGCTGGTTGTGAAACCATGTCTAAACTTTTGGACCCAGGTTTCAACTTATCATCACAAGAGCTTATTGATTTCTATCAATTTTGCTATTGAAAGTAATGATCTGCTAAAGCTTGGCTGGCCATTGGCCATGTCTAGTGTTTTGGACCGAAGCTTTCACTGAAAGCTTGGCTAGCTAGTAAGCCATGTCTAATTCCTGGACCGGAGTTTTAGACTAACATTGCATGATTCCTAGAATTCTCATTAAAAATTTTGAATCTCTTTATTTTCTTTTCCATATAATTTTCGAAAAACCAAAAAAAAAAATTTTTTTAAATCTTAAAATCAAAAATATTTTATGCTTCTTGTTTGAGTCTAGTGTCTAATTTTACGTTTGGTGTCAATTGCATTCTTCTTGCATTTTTCGAAAATTACATGCATTATGTTCTTCATTAATCTTCAAGATGTTCTTGATGATTTCCTTGCTCTGATCTTTAAATTCTCTTATTTTGTGTGTTTAGTTATTTCTCATATACATTCTCAATTTGTTAGTGTTTCTAATATGAAAATTTCTAAGTTTGGTGTCTTGCATGCATTGTTTATTTGATCTTGGTTCTTCATGATGTAGTTTCATTTTGTTATTATTCTCTAAAAATTCAAAAAAAAATTTCAAAACTATGTCTTTTCAAGTCAATAATACAGAGAATTGAAGATTCAGAACATTTAGCAGAGGAATTACACAGAAAAAGCTGGGTGTTCAAAACGCCCAGTGAAGAAGGAAAACTGGCGTTTAAACGCCAGCCAGAGTACCTGGCTGGGCGTTAAACACCCAAAAAGGTAGTATTTTGGGCCATTCTGGGTGTTTAACGCCAGGATGGCACAAGAGGGAAGATTTTGTTTTCAATTCAAATCTTTTTCAAATTTTCATAATTTTTCAAAATCAAATCTTTTTCAAATCATATCTTTTCAATCATATCTTTTCAAAATCAAATCCTTTCTATTTTTTTTACTATTTTCGAAAATCCTTGCTACAATTAATGATTTAATTCAAAATTTTCAAGTTGTTACTTGCCTATTAAGAAAGGATCAAATTTTAAATTCTAGAATCATGTCTTTTAATTTCTTGTTAGTCAATAATCAACTTTAATTTTAAAACTTTCTTTTTTTTAATTTGATTTTCAATCATATCTTCTCAATCACATCTTTTTCAAAATAATTTTCAATCATATCTTTTTTTATTTCTAATTTCAAAATCACTTAATTACTTTCTCAACATTAATTTTTGAAAATCATCAATCAATTTTTCAAAATTTCTTTTAATTATTTCAAAAATTTTTTAATTTGTTTTCGAAAATTCTTCCCCCCTTCTCACATTTTTCTATTTAAGGGACTAGCACTCTTCCTCAATGTGTAATTCGGACTCCCTTTCTCTATAAGTTTGAATTCTCCCCTCTCTACCTCCTCCTTCTATTCTTCTTTTCCTATGACATCTCAAGGAATCTCTATACTGTAACATAGAGGATTCCATACTTTCTTCTTCTCTCTCTTTCATATGAGCAGGAGTAAGGACAAAGACATTCTTGTTGAGGCTGATCCTGAAACTTAAAGGACCTTGAAGAGAAAGCTAAGAGAAGCTAAAGTACAACTCTCTGTAGAGGACCTAACAGAGCTTTTCAAACAAGAAGAAGCCATGGCAGCTGAAAACAACAACAATGCCAACAATGCAAGGAAGGTGATTGGTGACTTTACTGCACCTACTCCCGACTTCTATGGGAGAAGCATCTCTATCCCTGCCATTGGAGCAAACAACTTTGAGCTTAAGCCTCAATTAGTTTCTCTAATGCAACAGAATTGCAAGTTTCATGGACTTCCATTAAAAGGTCCTCATCAGTTCTTAGATGAATTGTTGCAAATCTGTGACACTGTCAAGACCAATGGGGCTGATCCCGAGGTCTACAGGCTTATGCTTTTTTCTTTTGCTGTAAGAGACAGAGCTAGAATATGGTTGGATTCACAACCTAAGAAAAGCCTGAACTCTTGGGAAAAGCTGGTCAATGCCTTCTTGGCAAAATTCTTTCCACCTCAAAAATTAAGTAAGCTTAGAGTGGAAGTCCAGACCTTCAGACAGAAGGAAGGTGAATCCCTCTATGAACCTTGGGAAAGATACAAGCAATTGATCAGAAGGTGTCCTTCTAACATGCTTTCAGAATGGAGCATCATAGGTATCTTCTACGATGGTCTGTCTGAACTGTCCAAGATGTCATTGGACAGCTCTGTTGGAGGATCTCTTCATCTAAAGAAGACGCCCGCAGAAGCTCAGGAACTCATTGAAATGGTTGCAAACAACCAATTCATGTATACTTCTGAAAGGAATCCTATGAATAATAGGACGAATCAGAAGAAAGGAGTTCTTGAGATTGACACTCTGAATGCCATATTGGCTCAAAACAAAATATTGACTCAGCAAGTCAATATGATTTCTCAGAGTCTGTCTAGAATCCAAGCAGCAATAGGCAGTACCAAAAAAGCTTCATCTGAAGAAGAAGCTTATGATCCTGAGAACCCAGCAATGGAAGAGGTGAATTACATGGGAGAACCCCATGGAAACACCTATAATCCTTCATGGAGAAATCACCCAAATCTCTCATGGAAAGACCAATAGAGGCCCCAACAAGGGCTCAACAACAGTAATGGTGGAAGAAATAGGTTTAGCAATAGCAAGCCTTTTCCATCATCTTCTCAGCAACAGACAGAGAATTCTAAGCAGAGCCATTCTGACTTAGCAACCATAGTCTCTGATCTAATTAAAATCACTCAAACTTTCATGAATGAAACAAGATCCTCCATTAGAAATTTGGAGGCACAAGTGGGTCAGCTGAGTAAGAAAATTACTAAACTCCCTCCTAGTACTCTCCCAAGCAATACAAAAGAGAATCCAAAAAGAGAGTGCAAGGCCATCAACATTACCCACTCGGCCGAACTTGGAGAGGAGGAAGAGGCAGTGATTTCCACTGCGGAATACCTCAATGGACGTCCACTGGCCTCCAAGGAGTCCCCTAATGAGGAACCATGGGAATCTGAGGTTCATACAGAGACCATAGAGATTCCATTGAATTTACTTCTGCCATTCATGAGCTCTGATGAGTATTCTTCCTCTGAAGAGGATGAAGATATTACTGAAGAGCAAGTTGCTAGGTACCTTGGAGTAATCATGAAGTTAAATGCCAAGTTATTTGGTAATGAGACTTGGGAGGATGAACCTCCCTTGCTCACCAAAGAACTGGATGACTTGACTAGGCAGAGATTACCTCAAAAGAGACAGGATCCTGGAAAGTTCTCAATACCTAGTACCATAGGCACTATGACCTTTGAGAAGGCTTTGTGTGACCTAGGGTCAAGTATAAACCTCATGCCTCTCTCTGTAATGGAGAAGCTAAGGATTCTTGAGGTACAAGCTGCAAGAATCTCACTAGAGATGGCAGACAATTCAAGGAAATAGGCTTATGGACTTGTAGAAGATGTCTTGGTAAAGGTTGAAGACCACTACATCCCTGTTGATTTCATAATCCTAGACACTGGGAAGTGTATGGATGAATCCATCATCCTTGGCAGACCCTTCCTAGCCACAACAAAAGCTTTGATTGATGTTGACAGAGGAGAATTAGTCCTTCAAGTGAATGAGAACTCCCTTGTGTTTAAGGCTCAAGGATATCCCTCTATAGTCATGGAGAGGAAGCATGAAAAGCTTCTCTCAATGCAGAGTCAAACAGAGACCCCACATTCAAACTCTAAGTTTGGTGTTGGGAGGCCATCATCATGCTCTGAGTATCTGTGAGGCTCCATGAGAGCCCACTGTCAACCTATTGACATTAAAGAAGCGCTTGTTGGGAGGCAACCCAATTTTATTATATCTACTTATTTTCCATTGTTATTTTATGTTTTCTGTAGGTTGATGATCATGTGAAGTCACAAAAATAACTGAAAAAGCAAAAATAGAATGAAAAACAGTATTAAAAATAGCACACCCTAGAGGAGAAGCTTACTGGCGTTTAAACGCTAGTAAGGGTAGCAGAATGGGCGTTAAACGCCCAGTCTGGCACCATTCTGGGCGTTTAGCACCAGAAAAGGGCACCAGACTAGCGTTTAACGCCATAAATGGGCATAGAGCTGGCGTTTAAACGCTAGAAAAGGGAGAAAAGCTGGCGTTAAACGCCAGAAATGGGTAGCAACCTGGCGTTTAATGCCAGGATTGGCACAGGAAGGGGCGTTTACACGCCAACATGGTGCAGGGATGAGAAATCCTTGACACCTCAGGATCTGTGGACCCCACAGGATCCCCACCTACTTCATCTCTCCCTCTTCTTCACACCACTCCATAACACCCTTCCCCAAATACCCTCCACCAATCACTTCAATACCTCTTCCCCAAATACCCCTCACCTATCAAATCCTACCCTTTTCTCCATAATCTCTTCACCAATCCACATCTATCCATCATAAAACCCCACCTACCTCACCATTCAAATTCAAACCACTTTCCCTCCCAAACCCATGCATACATGGCCGAACCCTATCCCTCTCTCCACTCCTATATAAACCCATCTTCACTCATTCATTTTCACACATCATACACACTACTAATCCCCCTTGGCCGACCCACAAAACCCCATCCATCTCCTCTATTTCTTCTTCTTCTACTCTTTTCTTTCTTCTTTTGCTCGAGGACGAGCAAACCTTCTAAGTTTGGTGTGGTAAAAGCTAAAGCTTTTTGTTTTTCTATAACCATTTATGGCACCTAAGGCCGGAGAAACCTCTAGAAAGTGGAAATGGAAGGTAAAATCTTCCACCTCCAAGTCATGGGAGATGGAGAGATTCATCTCAAGAGTGCATCAAGACCACTTATATGAAGTTGTGGCCAAGAAGAAGGTGATCCCCGAGGTCCCTTTCAAACTCAACAAGAGTGAATATCCGGAGATCCGACATGAGATTCGAAGAAGAGGTTGGGAAATTCTCACCAACCCCGTTCAACAAGTCGGGATCTTAATGGTTCAAGAATTATATGCCAATGCATGGATCACCAAGAACCATGATCAAAGTGTGAACCCAAACCCTAAGAATTGGCTTACAATGGTTTGGGGGAAATGCTTAGATTTTAGTCCGGAAAATGTATGGTTAGCATTCAACTTGCCCATGATGTAAGCAGATGCATGCCCCTACACTAGAAGGGTCAACTTTGATCAAAGGTTAGACCAAGTCCTCATAGGCATTTGTGAAGAGGGCACTCAATGGAAGAGAGATTCAAGAGGGAAGCCAGTTCAACTAAGAAGGCATGACCTCAAGCCCGTGGCTAGGGGATAGTTGGAGTTCATCCAACGCTCAATCATTCCTACTAGCAACCGGTTTGAAGTTACTATAGACCGGGCTATCATGATCCATAGCATCATGATTGAAGAGGAAGTAGAAGTTCATGAGGTTATATCCCTAGAACTCTACAAGGTGGCAGACAAGTCCGCTACTTTGGCAAGGTTAGCCTTCCCTCATCTCATTTGTCACCTCTGCAATTCGGCTGGAATTGACATAGAGGAAGACATCCTCATTGATGAGGACAAGCCCATCACTAAGAAAAGGATAGAGCAAACAAGAGAGCCCACTCATGGACAAGAGCATGAGGAAATTCCTCATCATGAAATTCCTGAGATGCCTCAAAGCATGCATTTTTCTCCACAAAACTATTGGAAGAAAATCAACACATCCCTAGGAGAATTAAGTTCCAACATGGGACAACTAAGGGTGGAGCACCAAGAGCATTCTATCCTCCTCTATGAAATTAGAGAAGACCAAAGAGTCATGAGGGAGGAGCAACAAAGGCAAGGAAGAGACATTGAGGAGCTTAAGCACTCCATAAGATCTTCAAGAGGAAGAACAAGCCACCATCACTAAGGTGGACCCATTCTTTAATCTCCTTGTTCTTATTTTTCTGTTTTTCGAAAATTATGCTTTATGTTCTATCTATGTGTGTGTCTTTATTACATGATCATTAGTGTCTTAGTGTCTATGCCTTAAAGCTATGAATGTCCTATGAATCCATCACCTTTTTAAAATGAAAAATGTTTTTAATTGCAAAAGAACAAGAAGTACATGAATTTTGAATTTTAAAACTGATTAATTATTTTGATGTGGTGGCAATACTTTTTGTTTTTCTGAATGAATGCTTGAACAGTGCATATTTTTGAATTTGTTGTTTATGAATGTTAAAATTGTTGGCTCTTGAAAGAATAATGAAAAAGGAAAAATGTTATTGATAATCTGAAAAATCAGAAAAATTGATTCTTGAAGCAAGAAAAAGCAGTGAAAAGCTTGCAGGAAAAAATATATGCGAAAAAAATAAAAAAAATAAAAAAATAAAAGAAAAAGAAAGAAAAAGAAAAAGCAAGCAGAAAAAGCCAATAGCCCTTTAAACCAAAAGGCAAGGGTAAAATAAAAAGGATCCAAGGCTTTGAACATCAGTGGATAGGAGGGCCCACAGGAATAAAATCCTGGCCTAAGCGGCTAAACCAAGCTGTCCCTAACCATGTGCTTGTGGCGTGAAGGTGTCAAGTGAAAAGCTTGAGACTGAGCGGTTAAAGTCGTGGTCCAAAGCAAAAAGAGTGTGCTTAAGAGCTCTGGACACCTCTAATTGGGGACTCTAGCAAAGCTAAGTCACAATCTGAAAAGGTTCACCCAGTTATGTGTCTGTGGCATTTATATATCCGG
>NC_029792.2:87840218-87842387 GCF_000816755.2 Arachis ipaensis | reverse complement strand
CAAGGGTAAAAAGGATCCAAGGCTTTGAGCATCAGTGGATAGGAGGGCCTAAAGGAATAAAATCCTGGCCTTAGTGGCTAAACCAAGCTGTCCCTAACCATGTGCTTGTGGCGTGAAGGTGTCAAGTGAAAAGCTTGAGACTGAGCGGTTAAAGTCGTGGTCCAAAGCAAAAAGAGTGTGCTTAAGAGCTCTGGACACCTCTAATTGGGGACTCTAGCAAAGCTAAGTCACAATCTGAAAAGGTTCACCCAGTTATGTGTCTGTGGCATTTATATATCCGGTGGTAATACTGGAAAACAAAATGCTTAGGGTCACGGCCAAGACTCATAAAGTAACTGTGTTCAAGAATCAACATACTGAACTAGGAGAATTAATAACACTATCTGAATTCTGAGTTCCTATAGATGCCAATCATTATGAACTTCAAGGGATAAAGTGAGATGCCAAAACTGTTCAGAAGCAAAAAGCTAATAGCCCCACTCATCTAATTAAGACTGATCTTCGTAGATGTTTTTGGAATTCATTGTATATTCTCTTCTTTTTATCCTAATTTGTTTTTGGTTGCTTGGGGACAAGCAATAATTTAAGTTTGGTGTTATGATGAGCGGATAATTTATACGCTTTTTGGCATTATTTTTAGTATGTTTTTAGTATATTTTAGTTAGTTTTTATTATGTTTTTATTAGTTTTTATTCAAAAATCACATTTCTGGACTTTACTATGAGTTTGTGTGTTTTTCTATGATTTTAGATATTTTCTGGCTAAAATTGAGGGACCTGAGCAAAAATCTGATTCAGAGGCTGAAAAAGGACTGCAGATGCTGTTGGATTCTGACCTCCGTGCACTCAAAGCAGATTTTTTGGAGCTACAGAAGCCCAATTGGCGCGCTCTCAGTTGCACTGGAAAGTAGACATCCTGGGCTTTCCAAAAATATATAATAATTCATACTTTGCCCAAGATTTGATGGCCCAAACCGGCGTTCCAAGTCAGCATAAAAATTCTGGCGTCAAAACGCCAGAACTGGCATAAAAGCTGGAGTTAAATGCCCAAACTGGCACAAAAGCTGGTGTTTAACTCCAAGAAAAGTCTCTACATGTAAAAGCTTCAATGCTCAGCCCAAGCACACACCAAGTGGGCCCGTAAGAAGATTTCTGCATTAATTACCTATTTTTGTAAATCCTAGGCTACTAGTTTTCTATAAATAGGACCTTTTGCTAATATACTTTTCATATACTTTTTCATACTTTTTCATCTTTGGGAGACTAGCCATTCGGCCATGCCTAGACCCTTTTGTTCTTATGTATTTTCAACGGTGGAGTTTTTACACACCATAGATTAAGGTGTGGAGCTCTGCTGTTACTCATGAATTAATGCAAAGTACTATTGTTTTTCTATTCAACTCAAGCCTATTTTTTCTCTAAGATATACACTTGTTCTTCAACCTGAAGAAGGTGATGATCCATGACACTCATCATTATTCTCACCTATGAACGCGTGCCTGACAACCACTTCCGTTCTACTTGCAATAGCTTGAGTGCGTATCTCTTATCCTCCTGGTTCATGACGCATGGTTGCCTCGCCTGACAACCGAGCCTTCCATTCCGTGAGATCAGAGTCTTCGTGGTATAGGCTAGAATTAATTGGCAGCATTCTTGAGATCCGGAAAGTCTAAACCTTGTCTGTGGTATTCCGAGTAGGATCTGGGAAGGAATTACTGTGACGAGCTTCAAACTCGCGAGTGTTTGCCGTAGTGACAAACGCAAAAGGATCAATGGATCCTATTCCAACATGATCGAGAACCAACAGCTGATAAGCCGTGTGGTGACAGTGCATTTGGACCATTTTTATTGAGAGGACGGGAGGTAGCCATTGACAACAGTGAAACCCAACATAAGCTTTCCATGGAAAGGAGTATGAATGATTGGAAGAAGGCAATAGGAAAGCAGAATTTTAGGAGGAACAAAGCATCTTCATACGCTTATCTGAGATTCTCACCAATGAATTACATAAGTATCTCTATCTTATTTTATATTTTATTCATATTTTAATTATCAATTCTCCATAACCATTTGAATCCGCCTGATTGAGATTTACAAGATGACCATAGCTTGCTTCAAGCAGACAATCTCCGTGGGATCGACCCTTACTCACGTAAGGTTTATTACTTGG
>NC_029792.2:87827943-87840205 GCF_000816755.2 Arachis ipaensis | reverse complement strand
AGTAGTACTTTGCCATGAGGAATGAGGAACAGCAGAGCTCCACACCTTAATCTATGGAGTGTAGAAACTCTACCGTTGAAAAATACATAAGTGAAAGGTTCAGGCATGGCCGAATGGCCAGCCCTCATGATCTAAGAACTAGACGTCCTAAGATGATTCGAAGATGTAAATACAATAGTAAAAAGTCCTATTTATACTAAACTAGTTACTAGGGTTTACAGAAGTAAGTAATTGATGCATAAATCCACTTCCGGGGACCACTTGGTGTGTGCTTGGGCTGAGCTTGAAGTTTACACGTGCAGAGGCTTCTTTTGGAGTTGAACGCCAAGTTGTAACGTGTTTTTGGCGTTCAACTCTGGTTCGTGACGTGTTTCTGGCGTTTAACTCCAGACTGCAGCGTAGAACTGGCATTCAACGCCCTTTTGCGTCATCTAAACCTGAGCAAAGTATGGACTATTATATATTGCTGGAAAGCCCTAGATGTCTACTTTCCAACGCCGTTGAGAGCGTGCCATTTGGAGTTCTGTAGCTCCAGAAAATTCACTTTGAGTGCAGGGAGGTCAGAATCCAACAGCATCAGTAGTCCTTCTTCAACCTCTGAATCTGATTTTTGCTCAAGTCCCTCAATTTCAGCCAGAAAATACCTGAAATCACAGAAAAACATACAAACTCATAGTAATGTCCAGAAAT
This sequence comes from Arachis ipaensis, assembly GCF_000816755.2. Taxonomy (NCBI): domain Eukaryota; kingdom Viridiplantae; phylum Streptophyta; class Magnoliopsida; order Fabales; family Fabaceae; genus Arachis; species Arachis ipaensis. The sequence continues at coordinate 87,839,515 of NC_029792.2, read as the reverse complement.
GTGAATTTAACATAAAAACTAATAAAAACATCCCTAAAAGTAACTAGATCCTACTAAAAACATACTAAAAACAATGCCAAAAAGCGTATAAATTATCCGCTCATCAACGACCCAGTGCACTTGCTGGTTAGTTTTGTGGAGTTGTGACAAAGAGTTGAGATTACAATTATGCGTACCAAGTTGTTGGCGCCATTGATGATCACAATTTCGTGCACCAACGCATGGTTTTGAAAACATGAAAAACCAAGTCCTTATCATACACCCTCAATATTAATTCACCCTTTTCCACATCTATTAGAGCTCTCCTAGTAGCTAGGAATGGTCTTCCTAGAATGATGGAGGCATTCTCATCCTCTTCCATTTTAAGAATCACAAAATCTGCTGGGAGAAAAAACTTCTCCACTTTGACCAACACATTCTCAATTATTTCATGTGCATGATTTATTGATCTATCTGCCAATTGGAGAGCTATTCTTGTGGGTTTCACCTCTTGAATTTTTTGCTTCTTCATTATGGACAAGGGCATCAGATTGATATTTTCCCCCAAATCACACAATGCTCTTTCAAAGGTGGCGATCTCAATGGTGCATGGGATTTGAAAACTCCCTAGATCTTGCATCTTTCTTGACAAATTCCTTTGAATAATTGTACTATATTTCTTGGTCATTACCACTATTTTATCTCCTTTTAGAGTCCTCTTCTTAGATAGAACCTCCTTCAATTTAGTATAAAGAGGCATTTGTTCTAAAGTTTCTACCAATGAAATGTTGATGTGAAGTTTCTTGAATACCTCTAAGAATTTAGAGTATTGCTTCTCTTGGTTCTCCCCCTTGAGTTTTTGAGAGAATGAAATTTTTGGTTGGTAAGGAGCTACTGTTTCCCTTTTCTTTGGAGCTTTAATTGTTGGTGAATAAACAATGCTTTTCTTTTCTTTCTTCCCCTCTTCCACGTCTGCTTCATTAGATACCACTGTTTGGTCTTCATTCTTTTTGCTAATCACCCTTCTGATGCCTAGGCATCTTAGGCTAGTTTCACAAGTCTCTTTCATTTGTTTTTACTTGGTTTCATGCACTTTCATAGGCAATAAGTAAGCATTTGGATGAGAAATATACGCATGTCTTGATTCAATCAAACATTGTTAATTATGAGAATTTTCATAAGATTTATGCAAGAATTACTTGATGCAATGAATGATGCATTATCTTGTGATTATGGCAATACTTTGATGTATTTTGTTTGGTTGATGATAGGTAAGAAGAAGCAAAGGAAGGGCAGAGAAGAAGCAGAGGGCATAGCGTTAGCGGCCAAAGTTAGTGCACTAATGCTATGGCTAACGTTGCAAAGAAGAAGGAGGCAACATTGGTGACCAAAGTTGGCTCACCAACGTTGCCCATCAACGTTGCCCATTAACGTTTCAAAGGTAACAAGTAACGTTGGTGGCCCCAAAGTTAGCTCACCAATGTTACCAGTAAAATATGGTGCCAACATTAGTGTGCTAACGTTACTTCATGTTAGCACACTAACGTCTTCGACAAATTTTCAAGTTGAATCTGGAAAAATTGGCTGTGACACGTATGCGTGAAAGTGGAATATTCACAAGCCACGCATGCACATAGAAGACGCACACGCTTGAGAAGAGCATTAACACGCTAACGTTGTGTCATTAACGCCAGTCACGCGCACGCATGATCGATGCACACGCGTGACATGGCCAAAGACAGTGTTGACACGCACGCGTGGGCGACGCATACGCGTGACTGGAAGAATGTTAGTGCACCAACTTTGATGATCAACGCCAGTGGCAACACCCAAAGTGGCTTATGCATGCAACGTTAGTGCCACCGTTAGTGCACTAACATTGGTGACTAATGCTAGCACCAACTTTCATCCCAAATGGCACCCATGCAAGCTTATGAATGTGAGTGAATTTCTATGTGAGCCTCGGAAGGGGAATCATAGAAATTAGAATTGAAGCTCTATGCCTCACAATTCTCTTGATCAACGCCATTCGGGAGGAATTGAGATCTTGAGAACTTGTGTGGCTTATGGATAAAAGAATGCACTTAACCTCTTCTTATGATAATTAAATCAAGGAATTGGCAAATTGATTGTGTTTAGAGAGATTGGGTTGCCAAGGAATTGGGACTCAATCAATTACAATTCGCCATAGATCTACTTCATATGATTGAGAATGAAGTTGAGACCCATTGATTCATGATGGTTTATGATATCTCCAATCCCTAATGAATCTTTCTCTTTGATATTCTCCATTTTGATTGCCTTGAGTTCACTTTAATTGCTTTGAATTTACTGTTTCCTTTAATTCCCAGCACCCAAACCCCTTTTACAATTCTTGCAACTTACTTTCCATTGTCATTTACATTCTTGCCTTTACTTTCTTGCAATTTAAGATTCATCTCATTTACATTTCTTGCCATTTAAGTTTTCGTCCTTTACTTTTTAGCATTTAATTTTCTAGTACTCTACATTTTTTTCCATTTAAGTTTCTGTCCTTTACTTTCCAACATTTAAATTTTTAGTACTCTACATTTTGTTATTTTACTTTCTTGCAATTTATATTCTGTCCATTAAATTTCACCAAAACTCTTTCAATATTTATCTTGACTAGATTCATCACCCAACTAAAGTTGCTTGATCCATCAATCCCTGTGGGATCGACCTCACTCTTGTGAGTTTTACTACCTGATGCGACCCGGTATACTTGATGGTAGTTGTGCGGATATAACTTCTCCGTCATTAAGTTCTTAGCACCGTTGTCGGGGATTGATTAAGATTGACAATGATTAAGTCAGTGATAGTCTCGATTAAGCATTTTCTTTTGTTTTCTTTAAAGCATACTAACTGTTTGTCACATTGTGTCTGCTAACCTTAACTCTCACTCTAGCAATATAGTGTTCTTATGTCATTTGGTTTATTTTGTGTTGTGTATGCTAGGAGGAAGAAGAGGTGCATCCACTTCCTTTTATAATGAACCTGAGAGAACCTTCCTGAGACTAAGAAGAGAAGCAAGAGGGAAGGGAGGGATTGGAGAAGAAGTTTCAAAAGAAGGAGACCAAGACATGGAGGACAACCTCCACAACCGACCTGAGGATGTTGCCAACAACAATGGCCAGCCTCCAAGGAGGGTGTTAGCTTCCTATACCATTCCTAATCCATGAAATTGTGGGAGCAACATCCTTACTCCAAATGTTCATGCCCATAACTTCGAACTCAAACCACAGCTCATCACTCTAGTTCAGAACAATTGCCAGTATGGTGGAAGTGCTTCAAAGGATCCAAATCAACATCTCTCTATTTTCTTGAGAATCTGTGACACTGTCAAAACCAATGGAGTGCATCCTGACATTTACAAGCTGCTCCTATTCCCATTTTCTCAAAGGGACAAAGCCATTCAATGGTTAGAAACCTTCCCAAAGGAAAGCATCACCAATTGGGATGACTTGGTTAGCATGTTCTTAGCCAAGTTCTACCTCTCTCAGAGAATCATCAAGCTCAAGACTAAGGTGCAAAACTTCAGACAATTGGAGGGAGAGTCACTATATGAGACTTGGAAAAGGTACAAGGCATTAATCAGAAAATGTCCTGCTGACATGTTTAGTGAATGGGTGAAGCTCCAAAATTTCTTTGAAGGTCTTTCTCTGAAGGCAAGAAAAGCTTCGGACTACTCTTCAGGAGGGTCATTGCAAATGATGAAGACTCCACAAGAAGCACATGACCTCATAGATATGGTTGCCAATAATCAATACTTCTATTTCTCGGAAAGACAAGTAGCTCCAAAAATAGGTGTTTATGAACTTGAAGGTGTGGATGCAATCCTAGCTCAGAACAAGCTCATGCACCAGCAACTTCAACAATAGATAGAGGTGATGTCAAAGAGGATGGATGGATGGATGGATTGCAATTAATTGCAGTGAGCACAACCAGCCAACCTCCAATGGTGTGGGGGCAGAGTGAAGAGAGCATTGAAGCATACAATAGTGAACAGCAGCCTGAACAAGTCCAATACATGCACAACCCAGGTTCTGGCTAAAATGACTTCCATAGGGACACATACAACTCCTCATGGAGGAACCATCCCAACCTGAGATGGGGTGAAAACTAAAATCAATGGCAGAGGAATTCTAACCCAAATAGCTTTCGCAACACAAATAACCAAAACCACCAACCCACTAACCACAATCCATATAGAAAACCACAAAACAATCCTCCTACATCCACCTTCTATCCATAAAACAAACCCCTCAATTAACCAAAATAACTTCTATCAATCATCAACATCCCACACTTAACCACAACCACATCAAGAATCCCAAAGAATCTCAAACTTGGATATGATGATGGAGAAACTCATAGAGAATCAAGAGATGGCCAGCAAGAATTATGAAGCATATATGAGGAACCTTGAAAGGCAAATTGGACAACTGTCTAAGCGGCCTGTTGAGAGACCAAGCAATTCATTCCCAAGTGACACCATTCCTAACCCAACGGAGGAATGTAAGGCCATACAACTAAAGAGTGGGAAGACATTCGAGGATGATACCAAAGTTACCAGCAAGGAACAAACAGAGGCTGACAAGAATGACAAAAAGGACTCTAACATGGATGGAGAACCACAAATTCCAAAGGGAGGGAAGCATATCTCAGAGGCACAACCACAAGAGCAGAGAAAGGAGGTGAAGCCATATGTCCCTCCACTACCTTACCCTCAGAGGTTGCACAAAGAAATGAAGGACCAGCAATTCTTCAAGTTCCTAGAGATTTACAAGAAGCTAGAGATCAACCTTTCACTTGCTAAGGCCTTAGAACAAATGCCACTCTATGCAAAATTCTTCAAGGAGCTCATCAACAAGAAAAAAGCTGAAAATTAAAAAAAACTATGATTCTAACCCAGGAGTGAAGTGTTGTGATTCAAAAAGGCCTACCCCCAAAACTCAAAGATCCTGGGAGTTTCTTCATACCATGTACCATTGGGAACATACCAATTGACAAAGCCTTGTATGACTTGGGATCCAGCATCAATCTGATGCCACTTTCTATGAAGAGAAAGCTATCTATAGAGGAGGTGAAACCCACAAGAATGTCATTGCAACTAGCTGATAGATCCCTCATAATACCCAATGGAATGGTAGAGAACTGGTGCACGAAATTATAATCACACTTTTCACAACTCCGCACAACTAACCAACAAGTGCACTGGGTCGTCCAAGTAATAAAACCTTACGCGAGTAAAGGTCGATCCCATGGAGATTGTCGGCTTGAAGCAAGCTATGGTCATCTTGTAAATCTTAGTCAGGCAGATTCAATTGGTTATGAGTTTTGATAATTAAAAGATAAATAAAACATAAAATAAAATAAAGATACTTATGTAATTCATTGGTGGGAATTTCAGATAAGCGTTTGGAGATGCTTTGTTGCTTCTGAACCTCTGCTTTCCTATTGTTTTCATCCAACCATGCGTGCTCCCTTCCACGTATGATCCTCTCGGATGAAAAATACCAGGTACGGCTTCTGCACGGCTAATCAACTGTCAGATTTCTCGTCTCGGATGAAAAATACCAGGTACAGCTACCACACAGCTAATCATCTGTCGGTTCTCACTAGCGTCAGAATAGGATCTCTCTATCCTTTTGCACACTATCACTGCGCCCAACATTCGTGAGTTTGAAGCTCGTCACAGTCTTTCCATCCCAGATCCTACTCGGAATACCACAGACAAAGTTTAGACTTTCCGAATCTCAGGAATGCTGCCAATTGGTTCTAGCCTATACCACGAATATCCTAATCTCACGGACTCGGTCCATGGATTAGAGAATGAAGAACTGAAGATTGATGGTTTAGAGGTTATAGTAAACTCTCGTTGTAAGTATAGTTACTAAACCAAGCAATCAACCTTTCTTATAAACGTTTTGGTTGTCACAAGTAACAAACCCCTGAATAAATTGTTAACCGAAGTATTCAAACCTCGGGTCGTCTTCTCAAGGAACTGCAGGGAAGTATGTTCTTATTATTGGTTATGGAGATTGTAAATTCGGGGTTTCAAGAATGAGGAACAAATACGACAAATAATTTAAATGGTAATTAAAAATAAATAAATACTGTAAAGCAGGCTTTTGGCAAGGGATGAGAAATTGGAAGTCCAGATTAGTTACCCTTCTCAATAATAAAGAAGATTGAATCTTAATTCCACTTATTTGACCTTTACTAAAGCAAAGGAAAGTCAAGGGACTAATTAGCTTGATCTTCGAATCGTATTTATTTCCTAAGAAAAGGTTGGGATTATTAAAGTTCAGTTCAATTAGCAAAGATAACAGTTATTAATTATATTGAGCTAAGATAACTCCTGAGTTACTGATTTCTTAACCAAGACCAAAAGGGGAAAAGTAAATCTATTGGAATAAAGATGTCTTCAGGTAAAAGCAATAATAGCATAAATAAAGGAAAGCAATATTAAACTGAAATACCTCAATTAACATTAATTCAAATAATCTAGAACATAGAAGAATTCATAAATTAAATGGCAAAGTAAATAATCGACTAAAGTAATGGAATGAATAAAAGTGAAAAGGAAGCTTAAAATAAAGGAACATTAAACCTGGGATTGAGAGTCACTCCTAAAACTAAGAGAAGTCCTAAATCCTAGGAGAGAGAGGAGAGAACCTCTCTCAAGACTAACCTAAATCATGGAAAGTAACTAAATTGGCGAGCTCTGTTTGATTGGATGCATTCCCACACTTTATAACCTCTGGTCTATGCCTTCTGGACTTAGATTTGGGCCAAAAAGGGCTTCAGAAATCGCTGGGAGTGTTTTCTGCAATTTCTGGTGCGAGGCCTCTGTCACGCGTCCGCGTGGGTCATGCGGTCGCGTCATTCGGATCTTTTCTTGTCACGCGGTCGCGTCAGTCATGCAACCGCGTCATATGTGTTTTGCTTAAGGCGCGCGGTCGCGTCAGTCATGCGACCGCGTCGCTGTTGATTCGCGCTTGGCATGCGTCCACGTCGCCCATGCGATCGCGTGGATGCCAGTTTCTTTAAAAACTCCATTTTGTGCTTTCCTTCCATTTTTGTATATTTCCTTTTCCATCCTTTAAGTTATTCTTGCCTTAGTAGATCTAAAACTACTCAACACACTAATCACGACATCGAATGGAAATAAAGGTAATTAAAATAATTAATTTTAAAGCATAGGAAACATGTTTTCACATGCATCACAAAATAAGCAAGGAAAAGTAAAACCATGCAATTAATATGAATAAGTGGGTGAAGGGTTGAATAAATCACTCAAATTAAGCACAAAATACATCATAAAATATGGGTTTATCAACCTCCCCACACTTAAACAATAGCATGTCCTCATGCTAAATCCAAGGTAAAAAGTAAGGTTAAAGTGGTGGAATATCATGCAATGCAATCTAATCTAAATGCAACTACCTAGATGAATGATGCATCATGCAATTCTAATTTTTATTCACTTGAATATAAAGCTTGCATGTAGTTAAATTAATTCACATTCTCAAGGAGTCATGTATATATATATATAGCCAAACCTTAGATAGTGATAAAGTGCCTTTACAATTGAGATGTGAGAGAAAAATATTTTAAAAACTTGTAAGACAATTAATAATTTAAACAGAGATAAATGTTAATGAGCTATTGAACCCTCACTAGATTTTGTGTTTACTCTCTAATCACTCAGTGTTTACTGGGTTAATCACTCTATTCTTCTTTTTATTCTTTCTTTTTATAACTTTGTTCTTCATCTAACCAATCAACAATTATAGAATATAGACATACCAAAAATCATGAGGTCTTCAATTAAGGTTATAATGGGGCCAAGGTAAAGGTAAGGGTATATGTATAAGGCTAAGTGAGCTAATAAGTGAATACTTAATTAGACTAAGATCTCACCTAACATACATACTTTCTAAATCAAAGTTTCTTTACCTATTTTCCATATTTTCTCACTTTTGATGTTACATGCTCATATCTCAATATTTATTTTTATCCCATGTGCATTGCTTTATTTCCTAATTGGGGAATTCTTTTTGTGTCCCCTTTATTCATAACACTTCTTTTTTTTTTTAATGCACATGGTAATTCAATTATAATTGATTTTACATGAGCATGCTTTCCAAAACTTTTTATTTGAGTTATTTTATTCTTTTCAACTTTTCTACCTTTTATTTTAATTATCCATGTTCCCAATAGGTTTTCCCACATTTAAACTATACATAATTTTCTATCTTAAGCTAACCAAGGATTCAACTTGGAATTTTATTTTGTCTTTCTGCTTAAGGCTAGTAATGTGGCTAATAGAATAAAAGGGGATTTAAAGGCTAAAGGGGGCTAACAAGGGTGATGTAAAATGTAGGCTATTTTGGGATTAAGTGAGCTAAAATCAAATAATGGCCTCAATCACTCTCTTGGTATGTATCTACATTCTATAATCGGACATAAAGATTAAAACAAAGTAAAGAACACCAGAATATAAAAGAAGGGCGGAACACACAGAATAAAAATTATGGTTTGAATGTAACCATACAATTAAGCTCAAAACTCACAGGCTATGTGTTCTCTAGCTCAAAAATCATTTATCACTTATGTATGTCATGCAGGTTTAGTTAAAAATTCCCATTATTCTCAATGTAAAACTTATATTGAATGGCTTTAAATTTCTAGTGTTTCTCCTTGATGAAGTGTTATTAACTAACATGTAATGCTATATATACAAGGTGTGGGTTGTTTTGATTCTGTTAAAGTCTCTAGTTTACTTCCTTTTTCTTTTCAATCTATTCCGAGTTATCTTATGCTAAAAAGGGTAAACTATACTAATCAATCCACAATTTCTATAACTAATAAGTTAGAATTGCAACTAAACTAAGTGGCTAAAATATGAACTAAAAATGCAAAATGCAGAAATGGAGTATAAATACATAAAAAGTAGCAATATATAAGTACTGCAAAATAGAAATAAAAAGAAAAATACAGAAAAATAGCAAAATAAATAAAAAGAGTATGTAGTGGTTCACCAAAAAAACGCCAGAGATGGCGACCTCCCCACACTTAAAATGTAGCATCGTCCCTAATGCTCACTCAAGCAGAGTGTGAAGGGGTAGCATCACTGGAAGGGATGGTAGCTGGAGTCTCTGAGGTGGTGATCTGAGGGTTTGACTGCTGTGGAGGAGGTGCTAACTAAAGAGGGATCTCAGGGTCTGCAGCCTGAATCTGAGGCGGAGCCTCCTGATGGTGCGCTGCCTGCTGGGTGCCTGCCTGCTCTGCCTCTTGCTGTGGGTGGGCCTCTGCCTCGGGCGCATTCGCCTCCTCCTCAGATGCCTCGGATGGTGTGTCAGGCTCGGAAGGGATGTCGCCAGATCGTATCATCAGCTTCAGGTGCTCATAGCGTCACTTGTTGCGACGCTCCATCTGGTCAAGCCGTCGAAACAGGCAGTGCACTAGATGATAGATGGGCTCTGGGGCAGGTGGAGGTACAGTGGTGGTGGAAGGTGTAGCTGTAGAGGAAAAGGGGCTGGCAGATGGTGTGGCAGTGTCACCAGGAGCAGTGAGGACTGGAGGTCTGTAGCCCAAGGCCAGAAAGTTCCTGCTGTGCGGGATAATCTTCTTGCATTCTGCAGCATGTGGCCTTTTATCAGCATCCTCCCAAGGCACGTCAGCTCGACGGCCTAGCTGTGTAATCAAATATGGAAAGGGAAGAGTGCCTCGGACGTGGACCCTGGCCATGTAGAACCAGATAAATCATGGCAGGTACAGGTCTTTACCCTCCATCACACACCATAGGAGGGTGATCATAGCGGCAGGTATATCGGTCTCGTGAGTACTCGGCATAATGAAGTTGCTAAGTATCTGATGCCACAGTCGAGCCTCATCATTCAAGTATGCCCGCTTGATTCCCTTGGGCATGGTGGTGTTCTGACCCATAATCCAAGGAACGGTTGGGTCAAGGGCAATCCTCGCCTTGACTGCATCCCAATCAAACTTCAGAAAGCGCATGTCTTCCTCAGCATTCTGATAACCATCTGGCTGATCAGATTTAGGCAGAAGCTTCAGAACCTCTTCTATTACCTCTTCAGTAACCAGAATCTGCTTTCCTCTGAGGTTCACTGCATCTAGGGAGGTCTTGAAGTAATTGAGTAGAATTCTCTAACCCAAGATGCATTGACCACAGTCAGGGGTCTCTCCAGGAAGAACCAGCCTCTTTGTTTGATCTGATCAGAGATGTATTGCTGGAGTTCTCCTGGGATCTTCAGAGTCCTCTCCAGGTATAGGTTCCTGGAGTTTGCAAACACCGGATACTTCAGCTCACAGTATCGGTTTGCAAACTTCACTGGGTCATTAGTAGGGAGCAACTGGTCGGCCTTCTCCTGTGGGGTGATGTTTTTCTCCTGCCAGGAGGCATCATGCATGAGATCTATGATAGACATAGATGATTCTCCTCTTTTACGTTTGCCAGTGGTAGCCTTTCCTTTTCCCTTTCTCTGGGAATCTGACATCCTGAAAAATAGAAAATCAGGATATAATAAAATTAGGAAAACAAATAGGCAAATAGTCAAAAGAAACACAAAGTGGCAAATGAGAATTAGAATGAGGTAAATGAGTTAAGTAAATGTGCATTAAGGATTTATAGGAGTTAAAAGTCCAAAAAGAAGAATGCACAATCCAAAATGTAATTGAATTCATGTTAAATAGAAAAATTATCATTATGCCATGGTTAGAAGGTTAAAAGAAAGTGAAAGAAAAGCAGAAGAGAAGTTTGAAGGGTTAGGTGGGTTAGAATTGAAAAAGTGTTTAGAAAGTTAAAATTAGGGGGTTAGTGAAAAGTGGGTTAAAGTAAGTGGCATAATGAAAATATTCCAAGTAACAAGGATTCACAGGTAGGGACTATAAGTAACTCATAACCAAACAAGGGAAACAGGTTGATGCTGATTCAAATAGATATAGAGAAAGCAAAAATTGGAATCAAACATCAAAAATGCGATATATGAACCAGGAAATCAAAGAGAATAAGAATGCGTGCCTGGAATTCATGAATGGGTTTGGGTAAAGCAGAGGCAAGCAGATTTCAAAATGCCAAAACTAAAACATGAAGGAAAAACTTTTACAGAAATTTGGGCAGCATTCCGGCTAAAATTGGATTGTCCCAGAAAATAAACAGCAATCAAATAGTTCATATGAATTAAAATTAAAGCTTGCAATTACATATAAGGAATATAAATATGAAAATTCAGTGTAAAGAGCAGCATGAAATAAGAAATCACAGTATATGAACATTACAAACATCACAGCAACACCAGAATTGCAAATTGGATAAAACAGAAACATGAACAGTGCAAGTAAACAGGCCTAAATCCACTAACCACATCCTAGGCTACCTAACAACCTAAAATCCACTACAACATGCATATCTAACTAGCCTAAACATGAACATAAACAGAAAATAATGAAATAGCGACTAAGGATAGAAGGGTGGCGTTCGTCGGAACCTGTTAGGCCGAATAAAGAGAGTGGACAGAAAGGGGGCTGGGGGTGGTGGTGACGG
>NC_029792.2:87784205-87827938 GCF_000816755.2 Arachis ipaensis | reverse complement strand
GGGTGGAAGAAGAAGAAAGAAGAAGAAAGAAGGGGGAGGAGGAAGGGGGGTAGGTGGCGGCGGCGTCTGGGAGGTCGGCGGCATCTGGGGGTGGCGGTGATGGTGGCTGGATGGTGGTGGTTGGGTTGGAGGGGAAGAGAGGGAGGAGAGGGTTTCAGGGGGGGCGACTGATAGGGTTCGCGTGGTTTGGGGGTTATAAATTTGAATCCACGCGGCCGCGTGAAGCACGCGATCGCGTGGCTGGAGCGAAATGAGGGGTGACGCGATCGCGTGGGTGACGCGATCGCGTGGAGGGTAAAAAGATTGAATGACGCGATCGCCTGGGGCATGCGATCGCGTCGCTGGAATTTGTGAGAAACGCACGAATCCAGTGTCGTTTCCGCGCAACTCTCTGTCTCCTTCTGGGGCGTTGTGCAATCTATGCGACGCGATCGCGTCGCTCACGCGGTCGCGTGGGATTGGTTGTGTGCAAGGGACGCGATCGCATGGGGCTTGCGATCGCGTGGGCATTTTGTGCAAAACGCACAATGGCCGCACGATTCCAGCCCAACTTTCTGGACGTTGGATCCTTACACCGATTTCCATATCACGCGGCCGCATGGATGATGCGGTCGCGTGGGTAGTGTTTTTCGCAATATGACGCGATCGCATGAGTGATGCGGTCGCGTCGCGCACCCTTTTTTTATGCAGTATGCAGAATGCAATGATTAATATGAATGCGATACAAAATTCTATTTTTAATAGAATAAAATAAAACTCAAAAATAAACAAAACTAAATAAAATTAAAAGTGCAAAAGGAACGATCATACCATGGTGGGTTGTCTCCCACCTAGCACTTTTAGTTAAAGTCCTTAAGTTGGACATTGGAAGAGCTTCCTGTTATGGCGGCTTATGCTTAAATTCATCTAAAAATCTCCACCAATGCTTGGAATGCCAATAGCCTCCGGGGTCCCAAACTAGGCATGTAAAGCTCCTGAGCAGCTTCAAACAAATTTTTATGCTCCTGGGATGACGAATGTCAGAATAGATTCCAGGATCCCAAACTTTGCTTTTAAATCTGCCTCCATCTTGATCTATATTTTTCCATCCGGGCAGTTTAGAAAGTAGATTCTCACCATGGTGACCAAACGTTTTCCGAGATCCATTCAATTGAGCATGATACCAATCCGTGCACTTTAAGTTGAAGCGTGGAACCTTATTGAACCTTATGCACCAGCTCTGAGCACAAGCCATTTTCCTCTTACTCTTAGAGCCGCAGAGAGCTCTAAGCTGGCCATCTGTTTCAAGCAAACCGTATTCAAGTGAAAAAGTAAAGTTAAAGGTTAAGGATTGTACCCACTTGAAGCTTGTATTGGGTGGTAATAGCCTTGGGGAAGGTGTTTCCGGTGGTTCTGTAAGTTCTACTCCCTTGTGCTCTTCTGTGAATTCCTCCACTTCTTTGCAAGATTCTTCAAATGCATCTGTGTCCTGGTCAAAGTCTTCTGTGTCTTTCTCATCACTTAAGTCATAGATTGGAGGTTGGGAGAAATCTACCTCTGCATCATCTTCGTATTCATGTGGGGAAGATTCTTCGATCTCAGAGAATTCACTTGCGGATGCAAGTTCATTACTAAGAGAGCTTGACTTGTGACTATCATTATCAAGGGAATTTGTGTCCTGGGTTATTCCGTCTAGTTCTTCATAAATGACTTGCCTTGGGGATTGTGTAATGCCCTCCTTAGCATCAACTGTAACATCCTTGACGGAGTTCTCTTCAGCTCTGAATTCCCATGAAGGTTCAGCGTCTCCTAGATCTTCAACCAACTCTTCTTCTTGCGTAATGACAGCTTCTTCTACTTGTTCTAGTATGAATTTATTCTCTGTCTTGTCCACTGGAGTTTCTAGTAATCCATTCATGCTACGCTCTTCGTTAGATTGTTCACATGGGACTGTGGTTGGTCCTTGAATGTTTGAACGTCTAGAAGCTAATTGAATTCTGCTCCAGTTGTCGAATAGTTGTTTGAAGTTTATTTATTGTTTCCTTGAGGCGAACCTCTGATTCTCGGGGTGATGGATTTGGACATGAAACATAGGAAGGTGGTGGTGCTTGGGAGTGATTTGATTGGTACTGGGGTAAATAGGGATCATGTGGTGGCGAATGGTGAAGAGAAGCTTGTGAGTGTGGTGGTTCGAGGTTATGTTGAGAGGATGGTCTATAGGCACGGGGTGGGGCTTGTTGATAGTTACAAGGTTGTCCACCATATCTATCAGCTGGGTATGAGTTAGAACCAAACTCAAAGCGAGAAGGGTGAGAGTTCATAGTAGCAAATAAAATTAAAAAGGAAAAACAGAAATAAATAAACAAGTAAAAGAAAAATATTTACAATAACCAATAATAAGGACACGTTAGCAGTTCCCCGGCAACGGCGCCATTTTGAAGAACTGAAGATTGATGGTTTAGAGGTTATAGTAAACTCTCGTTGTAAGTATAGTTACTAAACCAAGCAATCAACCTTTCTTACAAACATTTTGGTTGTCACAAGTAACAAACCCCTGAATAAATTGTTAACCGAAGTATTCAAACCTCGGGTCGTCTTCTCAAGGAACTGCAGGGAAGTATGTTCTTATTATTGGTTATGGAGATTGTAAATTTGGGGTTTCAAGAATGAGGAACAAATATGACAAATATTAAATGGCAATTAAAAATAAATAAATACTGTAAAGCAGACCTTTGGCAAGGGATGAGAAATCTGAAGTCCAGATTAGTTACCCTTCTCAATAATAAAGAAGATTGAATCTTAATTCCACTTAGTTGACCTTTACTAAAGCAAAGGAAAGTCAAGGGACTAATTAGCTTGATCTTCGAATCGTATTTATTTCCTAAGAAAAGGTTGGGATTATTGAAGTTCAGTTCAATTAGCAAAGATAACAGTTATCAATTATATTGAGCTAAGATAACTCCTGAGTTACTGATTTCTTAACCAAGATCAAAAGCGGAAAAGTAAATCTATTAGAATAAAGATGTCTTCAGAGTAAAAGCAATAATAGCATAAATAAAAGAAAGCAATATTAAACTGAAATACCTCAATTAACATTAATTCAAATAATCTAGAACATAGAAGAATTCATAAATTAAATGGCAAAGAAAATAATCAACTAAAGTAATGGAATGAATAAAAGTGAAAGGGAAGCTTAAAATAAAGGAACATTAAACCTGGGATTGAGAATCACTCCCAAAACTAAGAGAAGTCCTAAATTCTAGGAGAGAGAGGAGAGAACCTCTCTCAAGACTAACCTAAATCATGGAAAGTAGCTAAATTGGCGAGCTCTGTTTGAATGGATGCATTCCCACACTTTATAACCTCTGGTCTATGCCTTCTGAACTTGGATTTGGGCCAAAAAGGGCTTCAGAAATCGCTGGGAGCATTTTCTGCAATTTCTGGTGCGTGGCCTCTGTTACGCGTCCGCGTGGGTCACGCGGTCGCGTCATTCGGAGCTTTTCTTGTCACGTGGTTGCGTCAGTCATGCGACCGCGTCATATGTGTTTTGCTTAAGGCGCGCGGTCGCATCAGTCATGCGACCGCGTCGCTGTTGATTCGCGCTTGGCATGCGTCCGGGTCGCCCATGCGATCGCGTGGATGCCAGTTTCTTTAGAAACTCCGTTTTGTGCTTTCCTTCCATTTTTGTATATTTCCTTTTCCATCCTTTAAGTCATTCCTGCCTTAGTAGATCTGAAACTACTCAACACAGTAATCACGGCATCGAATGGAAATAAAGGTAATTAAAATAATTAATTTTAAAGCATAGGAAACATGTTTTTCACATACATCACATAATAAAGAAGGGAAAGTAAAACCATGCAATTAATACGAATAAGTAGGTGAAGGGTTGAATAAATCACTCAAATTAAGCACAAAATACATCATAAAATATGGGTTTATCAGAGACCCAAGAGAATATATTCCGGCTATCATCCAATGACTACGTTGAACATCATGTAGACCGCTTCTGGTTGTCAGGCACGCAGATCTTGGCTAAGCGAGTAACGAAGATAATGGGTGATTGCCACGGGTCACCCCTTCATTCTGACTTAACTGAATTAATACGAGAGTATATCTTGGAGAAGAAGTACGCGTGAATTAAAAGAGAAACAATAGTACTTGCATTAATTCATGAAGAATAGCAGAGCTCCACACCTTAAGAGAAAAAGGTCTAGGCATGGCTGAATGACCAGCCTCCCAAATGTAACATAAAAGTGAAAAGAGGGTTTCCAACCATACAAATACAATAGTAAAAAGTGCTATTTATACTAAACTAGTTACTAAGGATTACAGAAAATAAGTAACTAAGTGCAGATAGTGCAGAAATCCACTTCCGGGGCCCACTTGGTGAGTGTTTAGGCTGAGCTTTGAAGCTTTCACG
The DNA here is from genome assembly GCF_000816755.2 of Arachis ipaensis. NCBI lineage: Eukaryota > Viridiplantae > Streptophyta > Magnoliopsida > Fabales > Fabaceae > Arachis > Arachis ipaensis. The sequence continues at coordinate 87,823,536 of NC_029792.2, read as the reverse complement.
TGCATAGCCCATCCTTGGAGTTAAACGCCAGCTTGGGTGCCAGTTTGGGCGTTTAACTCCAGTTCTAGTGCCAGTTCCGGCGTTTTACTGCAGAAAAAGGTCTCTGGCTGGCGTTTAGACGCTAGTTTGGGCCATCAAGTCTCGAGCAAAGTATGGACTATTATATATTGCTGAAAAGCCCAAGATGTCTACTTTCCAACGAAATTGAGAGCGCGCCAATTAGGCTTCTGTAGCTTCAGAAAATCCACTTCGAGTGCCTCTGAATCCAATTTTAGCATCTGCAGTCCTTTCTCAGCCTTTGAATCAGACTTTTGCTCAGATCGCTCAATTTCAGCAAGAAAATACCTGAAATTACAGAAAAACACACAAACTCATAGTAAAGTCCAGAAATGTAATTTTTGCATAAAAACTAATAAAAATATAATAAAAAGTAACTAAAATATACTAAAAACTATGTAAAAACAATGCCAAAAAGGGTATAAACTATCCGCTCATCACAACACCAAACTTAAATTATTACTTGTCTCCAAGCAACTAAAAACAAAATAGGATAAAAAGAAGAGAAAATATAATAAATCTCAAAAAAATCAATGAAGATTAGTTTCAATTAGATGAGCGGGACTAGTAGCTTTTTGCTTCTGAACAGTTTTGGCATCTCACTTTATCCTATGAAGTTCAGAATGATTGGCATCCACAGGAACTCAGAATTCAGATAGTGTTATTGATTCTCCTAGTTCAGTATGTTGATTCTTGAACACAGCTACTTTATGAGTCTTGGTCGTGACCCTAAGGATTTTGTTTTCCAATATTACCACCGGATATATAAATGCCACAGACACATAACTGGGTGAACCTTTTCAGATTGTGACTCAGCTTTGCTAGAGTCCCCAGTTAGAGGTGTCCAGAGCTCTTAAGCACACTCTTTTTGCTTTGGACCACGACTTTAATCGCTGAGTCTCAAGCTTTTCACTTGACACCTTCACACCACAAGCACATGGTTAGGGACAGCTTGATTTAGCTGCTTAGGCCAGGATTTTATTCCTTTGGGCCCTCCTATCCATTAATTCTCAAAGCCTTGGATCCTCTTTACCCTTGCCCTTTAGTTTAAAGGGTTATTGGCTTTTTCTGCTTGCTTTTTTCTTTTTCTTTCTTTTTTTTTTTTTGCCATTTTTTTCCGCAAGTTTGTGTTTTTCACTGCTTTTTCTTGCTTCAAGAATCAATTTTATGATTTTTCAGAATATCAATAACATTTCTCTTTTTTCATTATTCTTTTAAGAGCCAACAATTTTAACATTCATAAACTTCACTATCAAAAATATGCACTGTTCAAGCATTCATTCAGAAAACAAAAAGTATTGCCACCACATCAAAATAATTAAACTATTTTCAAGATAGAATTCGAAATTCATGTACTTCTTTGTCTTTTTCAGAAAACATTTTTCATTTAAGAAAGGTGAAGGATTCATAGGACATTCATAGCTTTAAGACATAGACACTAGACACTAATGATCATGTAATAATGACACAAAATAGACAAAACATAAAGCATAGAATTCGAAAAATAGAAAAATAAGAACAAGGAACATAAAGAACGGGTCCACCTTAGTGATGGCAGCTAGTTCTTCTTCTTGAAGATCCCATGGAGTGCTTTAGCTCCTCAATATCTCTTCCTTGCCTTTGTTGCTCCTCTTTGATGGCCTTTTGGTCCTCTCAGATTTTATGGAGGATAATGGAGTGCTCTTGTTGAGGTCCATGAGTGGGCTCTCTTGTTTGCTCCATCCTCTTTCTAGTGATGGGCTTTTGAGATGAATTTCTCCATCTCGCATGACTCAGAGTTGGAAGCAACTGCCTTCCCTTTCCTCTTCCTAGAGGTTTCTCCGGCCTTAGGTGCCATTAATAGTTATGGAAAAACAAAAAACTGAGCTTTTCCACACCAAACTTAAAAGCTTTACTCGTCTTCGAGCAAAATAAGATAGAAGGGAGTAGAAGAAGGGTGATGCAATTAATTTTGAGAACATATTAATGTATACAAGAAAAAGAGTTGAAAAGAATTTGAAAAGATATGTGAGTTTTGAAACGTTTTGGAAGGAATTGAAAATAATTAAAAAGAGAATTAAAAAGAATTGGAAAGATTATTAATTTTTGAAAATAGAAATTGAAAGAATTAGTGACGATGGCTAGTTCTTCCTCTTGAAGATCCTATGGAGTGCTTGAGCTCCTCTATGTCTCTTCCTTGCCTTTGTTGCTCCTCTCTCATGGCCTTTTGGTCCTCTCTGATTTGATGGAGGATAATGGAGTGCTCTTGGTGCTCCATCCTTAGTTGCCCCATGTTGGAACTCAATTCTCCCAAAGAAGTGTTGAGTTGCTCCCAATAGTTATTTGGAGGAAAATGCATCCCTTGGGGTATCTCAGGGATTTCTTGATGAGGAATTTCCTCATGCTCTAGTTGAGGTCCATGAGTGGGCTCTCTTGTTTGCTCCATCCTCTTTTTAGTGATGGGTCTGTCCTCTTCAATGAGGATGTCTTCATCTATGACAATTCCAGCTGAATTGCATAGGTTACAGATGAGATGAAGGAAGGCTAACCTTGCCAAAGTGGAGGGCTTGTCCGCCACCTTGTATAGTTCTAGAGGTATGATCTCATGAATTTTTACTTCCTTTCCAATCATGATACTATGGATCATGATAGCCCGATCCACAGTTACCTCGGACCGGTTGCTAGTAGGAATGATAGAGCATTTGATGAACTCCAACCATCCCCTAGCCACGGGCTTGAGGTCAAGCCTTCTCAGTTGAACCGGCTTGCCATTGGAGTCACTCTTCTATTGTGCTCCTTCCACACAAATGTCCATGAGGACTTGGTCCAACCTTTGATTAAAGTTGACCCTTCTAGTGAAAGGGTGAGAATCTCCTTGCATTATTGGCAAGTTGAATGCCAACCTCACATTTTTCGGACTGAAATCCAAGTAATTTTCCCGAACCATTGTGAGCCAATTCTTTGGGTTCGGGTTCACACTTTGATCATGGTTCTTAGTGATCCATGCATTAGCATAGAACTCTTGAACCATTAAGATTCTGACTTGTTGGATGGGGTTGGTAAGAGCTTCCCAACCTCTTCTTCGAACCTCACGTTAGATCTCTGGATATTCACTCTTTTTGAGAATGAAGGGGACTTTGGGAATTACCCTTTTCTTGGCCACAACTTCATAGAAGTGGTCTTGATGGACCTTTGAGATAAATCTCTCCATCTCTCATGACTCGGAGGTGGAAGCAATTGCCTTCCCTTTTCTCTTTCTAGAGGTTTCTCTGGCCTTAGGTGCCATTAATGGTTATGGAAAAACAAAAAGCAGAGCTTTTTCCCACACTAAACTTAAAAAGTTTGCTCGTCCTCGAGCAAAAGAAGAAAGAAAGGAGGAGAAGAAGAAGAAATGGAGGAGATGGAGGGGTGTGTTGGATTCGGCCAAGGGGGGTTGAAGTGTTTATGATGTTTGAAATGAAGGTGGTAAGGAGGGGTATTTATAGGGTAAGAGAGAGAGGGAATTCGTGTAAGAGGGGGTTGTGTTTGGGAGGGAAATATTTTGAATTTGAATGGTGAGGTAGGTGGGGTTTTATAATGGATGGATTTGAGTAGTGAAGAGATTATGGGGAAGAGTGTTATGGAGAGGTGTGAAGAGGGGAGAGAGTGAGTTAGGGTAGGTGGGGATCTTGTGGGGTCCACAGATCCTGAGGTGTCAAGGAATTCTTCTCCCTGCACCTTTTTGGCGTCTAAACAACCTCTGTGTGCCATTTCTGGCTTTTAACGCCATCTCTGCTACCTTTTCTGACATTAATGCCCCTTTCTGGCGTTTAACGCCCACCAGACTCCCTTTTCTGGTGTTAAACGCCAGTCTGTCTGCCAATTCTGGCATTTAACACCAGCCAGACACCAGACACCCTTTTCTAGCATTTAACGCCAGTCTGGCTGCCAATTCTAGCGTTTAACACCCAGAATGCTGCCAAACTGGGCGTTAAACGCCCATTCTGCTATCCTTATTGGCGTTTAAATGCCAGTAAGCCTATCCTCCAGGGTGTGCTATTTTTTATGCTATTTTTGATTTTGCTTTAATTCTGCAGCTGTTTTTTTGACTTCACATGATCATCTACCTAAAGAAAACATAACATGACAATTGAAAACAAATGTCTATAAAATTAAATATAATTAAATAACATTTGGTTACCTCCCAATAAGCGCTTCTTTAATGTCAATAGCTTGACAGTAAGCTCTTAGAGAGCTTCACAGAGACTCAGAGCTTAATGGTGGCCTCCCAACACCAAACTTAGAAGTTGAGTGTGGGGGCTCTGTTTGACTCTGTATTGATAGAAGCTTTTCATACTTCCTCTCCATGGTTACAGAAGAAGATCCTTGAGCCTTAAACACAAGGTAGTCCTCATTCAATTGAAGGACTAACTCTCCTCTGTCCACATCAATCACAGCCCTTACTGTGGCTAGGAAGGGTCTTCCAAGGATGATGGATTCATCCTCATCCTTCCCAGTGTCTAGGATTATGAAGTCAGCAGGGATGTACATGCCTTCAACCTTCACTAAGACATCCTCTACAAGTCCATAAGCCTGTTTCATTGATTTGTCTGCAATCTCTAGTGAGATTCTTGCAGCTTGTACCTCAAAGATCCCTATTTTCTCCATTACAGAGAGTGGTATGAGGTTTATTCCTGACCCCAGGTCACACAGAGCCTTCTCAAAGGTCATGGTGCCTATGGTACAGGGTATTAAGAACTTTTCGGGATCCGATTTCTTCTGAGGTAACTTTAATTGCCCCAAAGCATTCAGTTCATTGATGAGCAATGGAGGTTCATCCTCCCAAGTCTCATTACCAAATAACTTGGCATTCAGCTTCATGATTGCTCCTAGATACTGAGCAACTTACTCTTTAACAATATCTTTATCCTCTTCAGAGGAAAAATCTTCATTAGAGCTCATGAATGGCAACAGTAAGTTCAGTGGAATCCCTATGGTCTCTGTATGAGCCTCAGATTCCTTTGGTTCCCCAATAGGGAATTCCTTAGTGGTTAGTGGACGTCCAGCAAGGTCTTCCTCACTGGAAATCACAGCCTCCTCTTCCTCTATAGGTTCGGCCATTTTGGTTATATTGATGGCCTTGCACTCTCTCTTTTGATTCTCTTCTGTATTACTTGGGAGAGTACTAGGAGGGATTTCAGTAACTTTTTTACTCAGTTGACCCACTTGTGCCTCCAAATTTTTTATGGAGGACCTTGTTTCAATCATGAAACTGAGAGTGGTTTTAGATAGATCAGAGACTATGGTTGCTAAGTCAGAGAGGCTCTGCTTAGAATTCTCTGTCTATTGCTCAGAAGATGATGGAAAAGGCTTGCTATTGCCAAACCTATTTCTCCCACCATTATTATTATTGAAGCATTGATTGGGCTTCTGCTGATCCTTCCATGAGAAATTAGGATGATTCCTCCATGAAGAATTGTAAGTGTTTCCATAGGATTCTCCCATGTAATTCACCTCTTCCATTGCAGGATTCTCAGGGTCATAAGCTTCTTCTTTAGAGGAAGCTTCTTTAGTACTATCGGATGCAGCTTGCATTCCAGTTAGACTTTGAGAAATCATATTGACTTGCTGAGTTAATATTTTATTCTGAGCCAATATTGTATTTAGAGTATCAATCTCAAGAACATCTTTCTTCTGAGTTACCCCATTATTCACAGGATTTCTTTCAAAAGTGTACATAAACTGGTTATTTGCAACCATCTCAATGAGTTCCTGGGCTTCTGCAGGCGTCTTCTTCAGATGAAGGGATCCACCAGCAGAGTGGTCCAATGACATCTCCACCATTGTTGTTGGGTTCGGCTGCCATATCTACTTCTTTTTCAAAAATTTCTGTAAGGTCCTCTCCGGAGTGATGTGCTTTAGCTTCTCTTAGCTTCCTCTTCAGAGTCCTTTTAGGTTCAGGATCAGCTTCAACAAGAATACCTTTGTCCCTGTTCCTCTCATATGAAAAAGAAGAAAAAGGAAGAGAAGAGAAATCCTCTATGTTACAGTATAGAGATTCCTTTATGAGAGTATAAGAATAGTAGAATAGAAGGATGAGGTAGAGAGAGAATAAGAAGAATTCGAACGCAGGGAGATGGAGAGGGTTCGAATTATGAGTAGAAGAGAAGTATTAGTAATTAAATAAATAAATAAAAAGAGATGAGAGAGAGAAGAAAAATATACTTCGGCTGTCATCTAATGACTACGTTGAACATCATGTAGACCGCTTGTGGTTGTCAAGCACGCGGATCTTGGCTAAGCGAGTAACGAAGATAGTGGGTGATTGTCACGGGACACCCCTTCATTCTGACTTAATTGAATTAAGTACGAGAGTATATCTTGGAGAAGAAGTAGGCGTGAATTGAAAGAGAAACAATAGTACTTGTATTAATTCATGAAGAACAGCAGAGCTCCGCACCTTAATCTATGAGGTGTAGAAACTCCACCGTAGAAAATACATAAGAGAAAAAGGTCTAGGCATGGCTGAATGGCCAGCCTCCCAAATGTAACATAAAAGTGAAAAGAGGGTTTCCAACCATCTGAATACAATAGTAAAAAGTGCTATTTATACTAAACTAGTTACTAAGGATTACAGAAAATAAGTAACTAAGTGCAGATAGTGCAAAAATCCACTTCTGGGGCCCACTTGGTGAGTGTTTGGGCTGAGCTTTGAAGCTTTCACGTGCATAGGCCATCCTTGGAGTTAAACGCCAGCTTGGGTGCCAGTTTGGGCGTTTAACTCCAGTTCTGGTGCCAGTTCCGGCATTTTACTCCAGAAAAGGGTCTCTGGCTGGCGTTTAGACGCCAGTTTGGGCCATCAAATCTCGGGTAAATTATGGACTAATATATGTTGCTGGAAAGCCCAAGATGTCTACTTTCCAACGCAATTGAGAGCACGCCATTTGGGCTTCTGCAGCTCCATAAAATTCACTTCGAGGACAGGAGGGTCGGAATCCAACAGCATCTGCAGTCCTTTCTCAGCCTCTGAATCAGACTTTTGCTCAGATCCCTCAATTTCAGCCAGAAAATACCTGAAATTACAGAAAAATACACAAACTCATAGTAAAGTCCAGAAATATAATTTTTGCATAAAAACTAATAAAAATATAATAAAAAGTAACTAAAACATACTAAAAACTATGTAAAAACAATGCCAAAAAGGGTATAAACTATCCGCTCATCAAGAATCTTCTAGTCAAGGTGGGCAAGTTCATCTTTCCAGTAGATTTTGTGATTCTAGACTTAGATGAAGAAGGAAGTGATTTAATCATACTGGGAAGACACTTTCTAGCCACAGCAAGAGCCATCATTGATGCTGAAAAAGGAGAGATGATCTTGAGGGCACACGATGAATAAATAACTCTTAATGACTTCAAAGAAATGCAACCTCCTGCTGAGAAGAAAGACTGCATGAGGATTGAGGATGAGAACTTAAATTAGAAGGAAAAGCCAAAGGAACCATCTCTAGGACTCACAAATTCACCCTTGGGAAAGAGACTTGAGATTGAAGAAAAGCAGAAGGATCAAGAGGACAGAAAAGCTGAAAAAGAGATACAAGAAAAGATACCAGAAGGGACAGTGAAGAAGAAAGCTCCTGACATTGAAATCACCAAGAAGGGAGAGTCATCAAGAAAAGGGAAGACGAGTAAGCGAAAGGTGCCTAAGGGGTGGAGGAACAGGAAAATTCCAATTGAAGGGTTCTCACCGGGAGGCAAAGTGAAGTTAATTTACCAACAGTTGGAAACACCTCCACATTCTGCTGAATATTACACTGTCAAAAAGATCCTTTCATTGGAGCATATAGAAATCATCAATCAAGACACAGGAAGGAAGCTTACAGTGAGAGGAGACAAACTTACTGCTTTAGTGCTAATAATAAATAGTTTTCTAGCATGAAGTCAGACTTTCATAAACAAATTTGACAGCTGCATTTGGTATTTTTCATGAAGCATATGATTAACTTCTAAGTTTGGTGTGCCTAGAGGCACCCTAAGATGATTTTAAACATGAGGATCATATAGACATCTTAGGATATGTACTCAAGCATTTTCTTGAAGTATATAGCCAAACATTAAGTTTGGTGTTCTACATATGCTATGAGTATAAATGATGAGAATCAAATTTGTTTTAAGTCTTGAATTTTATGAGAATTAAACCATGCTCTGCATCCTTTTTTATTTTATGTCTTGAAAGTAGAAAATAAAGTAGTCCTCATGATGATTGAAACAAAGGTGACAAGGATTTCATTGAACTTTTACATGAATCATATGGTGGATGGTGCACGAAATTGTGATCCTTAACAACGGTACCAAAAACTTGGTGCTCAGAACGTAATTCACACACTTTGTCACAACTTCGCACAACTAACCAGCAAGTGCACTGAGTCGTCCAAGTAATAAACCTTACGTGAGTAAGCGTCGATCCCACGGAGATTGTCGGCTTGAAGAAAGCTATGGTCACCTTGTAAATCTCAGTCAGGCAAATTCAAATAGTTATAGAGAAGTGATAATTAAAACATAATTAAATTATAAACTAGGATAGAGATACTTATGTAATTCATTGGTGAGAATTTCAGATAAGCGTATAGAGATGCTTTCGTTCCTCCTGAACCTCTGCTTTCCTGTTGTCTTCATCCAATCATTCCTACTCCTTTCCATGGCAAGCGTTATGTAGGGCATCACCGTCGTCAATGGCTACATCCCATCCTCTCAGTGAAAATGGTCCAAAATGCACTGTCACAGCACGGCTAATCATCTGTCGGTTCTCGATCATACTGGAATAGGATTCAGTAATCCTTTTGCGTCTGTCACTACGCCCATCACTCGCGAGTTTGAAGCTCGTCACAGCCATCCCTTCCCGGATCCTACTCGGAATACCACAGACAAGGTTTAGACTTTTCGGATCTCAAGAATGGCCGCTGATGAGCGGATATTTTATACGCTTTTTGGGGTTAATTTCATATAGTTTTTAGAATGTTTTGGTTATTTTTTAGTTTATTTCCATTAGTTTTTAGGAAAAATTCATATTTCTGGACATTACTATGAGTTATGTGTTTTTCTGTAGTTTCAGGTATTTTTCTGGCTGAAATTGAGGGAGCTGAGCAAAAATCTGATTCAGGCTGAAAAAGGACTGCTGATGCTGTTGGATTCTGACCTCACTGCACTCAAAGTGGATTTTCTGGAGCTACAGAAATCGAAATGGTGCTCTTCTAATTGCGTTGGAAAGTAGACATCCAGGGCTTTCCAGCAATATATAATAGTTTATACTTTGCTCAAGGATAGATGACGTAAACTGGCGTTCAACGCCAGTTCTCTGCCCAATTCTGGCGTCCAGCGCCAGAAAAGGATTAAAAGTTGGAGTTCAACGCCAGAAATGGATCCAAACCTAGCGTTCAACGCCCAAAACAGCCTTATGCACGTGAATTGCTTAAGTCTCAGCCCCAGCACACACCAAGTGGGCCCCAGAAGTGGATCTCTGCACCATCTATCATAGTTTACTCATTTTCTGTAAACCTAGGCTACTAGTTTAGTATTTAAACAACTTTTAGAGACTTATTTTGTTCTCATGACATTTTTGATCTAAACTTTGTACTCTTTGACGGCATGAGTCTCTAAACTCCATTGTTGGGGGTGAGGAGCTCTGCTGTGTCTCGATGAATTAATGCAAGTATTTCTGTTTTCTATTCAAACATGGGTGTTCCTATCTAAGATATCCATTCGCGCCTAACTATGGAGAAGGTGATGATCAGTGACACTCATCACCTTCCTCAATCAATGAATGTGTGTCTGACAACCACCTCCGTTCTACATCAGATTGAATGAATATCTCTTAGATTCCTTAATCAGAATCTCCGTGGTATAAGCTAGATTGATGGCAGCATTCATGGGAATCCGGAAAGTCTAAACCTTGTCTGTGGTATTCTGAGTAGGATTCAGGGATTGAATGACTGTGACGAGCTTCAAACTCGCGAGTGTTGGGCGTAGTGACATACGCAAAAGGAGGGTGAATCCTATTCCAGCATGATCGGGAACCTCAGATGATTAGCCGTGCTGTGACAGAGCATTTGGACCATTTTCACAAGAGGAGGGGATGTAACCATTGACAACGGTGATGCCCCAACACACAGCTTGCCATAGAAGGACGTGCGTGCGTGAATCAGAGCACAGAGGAAAGCAGAAATTTAGAAGACAAAGCATCTCCAAAATTCCAACATATTCTCCATTACTGCATGACAAGTAACTTTTAACCCATGCTCTCTTGTTTATTCGCAATTCAACTGATAAATATAATTGACTTCCTGACTAAGAATTGCAAGATAACCATAGATTGCTTCAAACCAACAATCTCCGTGGGATTCGACCCTTACTCACGTAAGGTATTACTTGGACGACCCAGTGCACTTGCTGGTTAGTGGTACGAGTTGTGAAAAGTGTGATTCACAATTCGTGCACCAAGTTTTTGGCGCCGTTGCCGGGGATTGTTCGTGTTTGGACAACTGACGGCTTATTTTGTTGCTTAGATTAGGAAAAATTTCTCTTTTTAGTTTAGAGGCTCTTATTGTTATCGTGTTAGAATTTTAGAATCCTTATTTTCCTTTTCTTAAAATCTTTTTCAAAAGAAAAAAAAATAATTTTTATATTAAATCTTGTGCCAAACTTTAAGTTTGGTGTTTTCTTGTTGATTTTTCTGTGTTTTTCGAAAATTTTAGTTTGGGTTTCTAAAAATTTTAAGTTTGGTGTTCTTCCTTCTTGTGCTTGTGTTCTTGTGAGTCTTCAAAGTGTTCTTGAGTTTTCCTTGTGTCGTGATCTTAAAATTTTAAGTTTGGTGTTCCTTGGTGTTTTTCCTCCAAAATTTTCGAAAACAAGGAGCATTAGATCTAAAAATTTTAAGTCTTGTGCTATTTTATTATTTTTCTCTTTCCTCACTAAATTCAAAAATATCTTTTCTCTCTAATTTTAAAACAAATTTTCGAAAATCATTTTTTTTAAAAAAATTCAGATTTTTTTTAAAATTTAAAATCTTTTCCAAATCATATATTTTTCAAAACTTCCTTACCACTTTCTCTCCCCTCATTTTTTTCGAAAATCTTCACCTATTTTTATTTATTTTATTTTAATTTATTTTATTTTCAAAATATATAAATAAATAAATAAAAATAAAAATATTTCTTTTCATCATCTCCCTTTCTCCATCATGGATCTAAGTGGAAATGAACAGTCCAGGAGGACTCTGGGGTCATATGCTAACCCCTCTAGTGCTTCATATGGGAGTAGTATCTGCATACCCTCCATTGGAGTCAGTAGCTTTGAGTTGAATCCTCAGCTCATTATCATGGTACAGCAAAATTGCCAGTATTCCGGTCTTCTACAGGAAGAACTTACAGAGTTTCTGGCACAGTTTTTATAAATTGCTGACACAGTACATGATAAGGAAATAGATCAGGATGTCTACAGACTATTACTGTTCCCATTTGCTGTGAAAGATCAAGCTAAAAGGTGGTTAAATAACCAACCTAAGGCCAGTATAAGGACATGGAAACAGCTGACAGAAAAATTCCTGAATCAATACTTTCCCCCAAAACGGATGACACAGCTAAGGCTGGACATCCAAGGCTTTAAACAAGGAGATAATGAATCTCTTTATGATGCCTGGGAGAGATACAGAGAGATGCTACGAAAATGCCCCTCTGAAATGTTTTCAGAGTGGGTTTAGTTAGACATCTTCTATTATGGGCTTGCAGAAGGAGCTCAGATGCTCTAGATTACTCAGCTGGTGGATCTATCCACATGAGAAAGACAATTGAAGAGGCTCAAGAGCTCATTGATACAGTTGCCAGGAATCAGCATCTGTACCTAAGCAGTGACCCTTCCATGAAAGAAGAGGTTAAAACAGCAACTGCTGAACTCAGTCCTGTAGAACAAGCTGCTGTATTCAATCAGCAATTGGACTTTCTAACAAAGCAGTTAGCCGAATTCAAAGATAGACTACAAGAGACAAGGATGGCTAATATACATATAGAAGAACAGTTTAAGCAAACAAAGCAGCAGCTGTCAAGGCAAATAACAGAAGAATGCCAAGCAGTTCAATTAAGAAGTGGGAAAACATTAAATACCCAACCTCAAGGCAGCAAAAAGCTAAGAAATGAGCAAACCACCCAAAATTCACCTGAGGACAGTAAGAGCCCAGGGAAAAGTAATTCTGGAACTAAAACGCCAGAAATTTGGTGGAAGGCTGGCGCTGAATGCCCAGACCATGCTCAGGACTGGCGTTCAACGCCAGAAACAAGGCAGGACTGGCATTCAACGCCAGAAATAGGCAAGAATCTGGCGTTGAACGCCCAAAATGGGCAAGATCTGGCGCTAAACGCCCAAAATGGGTACAGTTCTGGCGTTCAGACGCCAGGAACAGACAAGGAGCTGGCGTCCAATTTCACTCTAGCTTCTAACCCTGGCACTCAATTGCCAGTGAGGGATTAGACACACACAAATGCTGATAACAACCCCTCTAAGAAGGCTTCTTCAACCACTTCTGTAGGCAATAAACCTGCAGCAACTAAGGTTGAGAAATACAAAGCCAAGATACCTTATCCTCAAAAACTCCGAAAAGAGGAGCAGGATAAGCAATTTACTCGCTTTGCAGATTACCTCAGGACTCTTGAAATAAAGATTCTTCAACTTGCTGATGGCTCCACTAAATACGCATCAAGCGTGATTGAGGACATGATTGTCAGAGTTGGGCCATTCGCCTTTCCCACTGACTTTGTTGTGCTGGAAATGGAGGAGCACAAGAGTGCTACTCTCGTTCTAGGAAGACCCTTCCTAGCAACTGGACGATCCCTCATTGACGTCCAACAGGGGGAAATAACCCTAACAGTCAATGATGATGAGTTTAAGTTGAACGCCGTCAAAGCCATGCAGCATCCAGACACATCAATAGACTGCATGAAAGTTGATCTTATTGACTCCTTGGTAGAAGAGATCAACATGGCTGAGAGTCTCGAATCAGAGTTGGAAGACATCTTTAAAGATGTTCAGCCTGATTTGGAGGATTCAGAGGACATGACAGAGCCTCTGAAATCTCTTCTAGAAGAGGAAAAACCTCCTAAACCCGAGCTCAAGCCATTACCACCATCCTTGAAATATGCCTTTTTGGGAGAAGGTGACACTTTTCCAGTGATCATAAGCTCTGCTTTAAATTCACAGGAAGAGGAAGCACTTATTCAAGTGCTGAGGACACACAAGACAGCTCTTATGTGGTCCATAGGTGAATTTATTTGTTTATTTGTTTATATAAAGTTCACTGACACTAAGGTAAAGAATCAATTGCATAAGTTCACAGGGTTACAGAAGAAATCTGCACACAAAACAGAGAAAAAGAGCTCACTGGTAAGAAAACGCCAGTAAGAGCCTATTTTGGGCGTTCAGCGCCCAAAAGGGGCAGCCATTGGGCGCTGAACGCCAGTAATGATAGCAATCTGGCGTTCAACGCCAGAAAAGGGCAACAACTGGGCGTTGAACGCCCAGGAGAGCAGCATTTGGGCGTTGAACGCCCAAAACAGGCAGTGTTTGGGCGTTCAAACACCAGGATAGTGGGGAGGAGCTCTCCTTCTACCCATCTCCTTTCTTTTCTTTTGCTTGAGGACAAGCAAACTTCTAAGTTTGGTGTGCTTATCCGTGATTACTAAGATCATGGCCCCTAAAGGAAAACAACCCACTCCAAGAGGCAAGAAAGAGAGTATTCCAAAACCACTTTGGAATCAAGGGAAGTTCTTAACCAAGGAACATTCATGACCACTTTGAAAAATCTTAAAAATGATTCTTGAAGTAAGAAAAAGCAGCAAAGAACAAAGCTTGCAGAAAAAAAAAAAAAGAGAAAGAGAAAGCAAGCAGAAAAAGCCAAAGCTCTTAAAACCAAAAGGCAAGAGCAAAAAGCCAATAGCCCTTAAAACCAAAAGGCAAGGGTAATAAAAAGGATCCCAAGGCTTTGAGCATCAGTGGATAGGAAGGCCTAAGGGAATAAAATCCTGGCCTAAGCGGCTAAACCAAGTTGTCCCTAACTATGTGCTTGTGGCGTGAAGGTGTCAAGTGAAAACTTGAGACTGAGCGGTTAAAGTCAAGGTCCAAAGCAAAAAGAAGAGTGTGCTTAAGAACTCTGGACATCTCTAATTGGGGACTTTAGCAAAGCTGAAGTCACAATCTAAAAGGTTCACCCAAGTATGTGTCTGTGGCATTTATGTATCCGGTGGTAATACTGGAAAACAAAGTGCTTAGGGCCACGGCCAAGACTCATAAAATAGCTGTGTTCAAGAATCATCACACTGAAATAGGAGAATCAATAACACTATTTGAATTCTAAGTTCCTATAGATGCCAATCACTCTGAGCTTCAATGGATAAAGTGAGATGCCAAAACTGTTTAGAAGCAAAAAGCTACTAGTCCCGCTCATCTAATTAGAATCTGAGCTTCACTCAAAAACTCTGAGATATTATTGCTTTTCAACCTATTATTCTTCTATTTTATTTGTCTAGTTGCTTGAGGACAAGCAACAGTTTTAGTTTGGTGTTGTGATGAGCGGATATTTTATACGCTTTTTGGGGTTAATTTCATATAGTTTTTAGAATGTTTTAGTTAGTTTTTAGTTTATTTCCATTAGTTTTTAGGAAAAATTAATATTTTTGGACTTTACTATGAGTTACGTGTTTTTCTGTAGTTTCAGGTATTTTTCTGGCTGAAATTGAGGGAGCTGAGCAAAAATCTGATTCAGGCTGAAAAAGGACTGCTGATGCTGTTGGATTCTGACCTCACTGCACTCAAAGTGGATTTTCTGGAGATACAGAACTCGAAATGGCGCGCTTCCAATTGCGTTGGAAAGTAGACATCCAGGGCTTTCCAGCAATATATAATAGTTTATACTTTGCTCAAGGATAGATGACGTAAACTGGCGTTCAACGCCAGTTCTCTGCCCAATTCTGGCGTCCAGCGCCAGAAAAGGATTAAAAGTTGGAGTTCAACGCTAGAAATGGATCCAAACCTGGCGTTGAACGCCCAAAACAGCCTTATGCATGTGAATTGCTTAAGTCTCAGCCCCAGCACACACCAAGTGGGCCCCAGAAGTGGATCTCTGCACCATCTATCATAGTTTACTCATTTTCTGTAAACCTAGGCTACAGTTTAGTATTTAAACAACTTTTAGAGACTTATTTTGTATCTCATGACATTTTAGATCTAAACTTTGTACTCTTTGACGGCATGAGTCTCTAAACTCCATTGTTAGGGGTGAGGAGCTCTGCTGTGTCTCGATGAATTAATGCAAGTATTTCTGTTTTTTATTCAAACATGCGTGTTCCTATCTAAGATATCCATTCGCGCCTAACTATGGAGAAGGTGATGATCAGTGACACTCATCACCTTCCTCAATCCATGAACGTGTGTCTGACAACCACCTCCGTTCTACATCAGATTGAATGAATATCTCTTAGATTCCTTAATCAGAATCTCCGTGGTATAAGCTAGATTGATGGCGGCATTCATGAGAATCCGGAAAGTCTAAACCTTGTCTGTGGTATTCCGAGTAGGATTCAGGGATTGAATGACTGTGACGAGCTTCAAACTCGTGAGTGTTGGGCGTAGTGACAGACGCAAAAGGAGGGTGAATCCTATTCCAGCATGATCGGGAACCTCAGATAATTAGCCGTGCTGTGATAGAGCATTTGCACCATTTTCACAAGAGGAGGGGATGTAACCATTGACAACGGTGATGCCCCAACACACAACTTGCCATAGAAGGACGTGCGTGCGTGAATCAGAGTACAGAGGAAAGCAGAAATTCAGAAGACAAAGCATCTCCAAAACTCCAACATATTCTCCATTACTGCATAACAAGTAACTTTTAACCCATGCTCTCTTGTTTATTCGCAATTCAACTGATAAATATAATTGACTTCCTGACTAAGAATTGCAAGATAACCATAGATTGCTTCAAACCAACAATCTCCGTGGGATTCGACCCTTACTCACGTAAGGTATTACTTGGACGACCCAGTGCACTTGCTGGTTAGTGGTACGAGTTGTGAAAAGTGTGATTCACAATTCGTGCACCAGCCGCCAATAATTCTAGCCTATACCACGAAGACTCTGATCTCATGGAATGGAGGGCTCGGTTGTCAAGTGAGGCAACCATGCGTCATGAACCAGGAGGCTAAGAGATATGTACTCAAGCTATCGCAAGTAGAACGGAAGTGGTTGTCAGGCACGCGTTCATAGGTGAGAATGATGATGAGTGTCACGGATCATCATCTTCCTCAAGTTGGAGAACAAGTGTATATCTTAGATAAGAAATAGGCTTGAATTGAATAGAAAAACAATAGTATTTTGCATTAATTCATGAGGAACAGCAGAGCTCCACACCTTAATCTATGGTGTGTCGAAACTCTACCGTTGAAAATACATAAGTGATAATGGTCCAGGCATGGCCGAATGGCCAGCCTCCCTAAGTGGCATATGAATTCAAAAATAGGGAAAAAGGAACCCCGAATACAATAGTAAAAAGTTCTATTTATGCTAAACTAGTTACTAGGGTTTACAAAAATGAGTAAATGATGCAGAAATCCACTTCTGGGTCCCACTTGGTGTGTGCTTGGGCTGAGCATTGAAGCTTTCACATGTAGAGGTCTTCCTTGGAGTTGAACACCAGTTTGTAACCTGTTTCTGGCGTTTAACTCTGCTTTGCAACCTGTTTCTGGCGTTTAACTCCAGAATAGGGCAGAGAGTTGGCATTGAATGCCAGTTTACGTCGTCTAAACTCTAGCAAAGTATGGACTATTATATTTTTCTGGAAAGCCCTGGATGTCTACTTTCCAACGCAATTGAGAGCGTGCCATTTGGACTCCTATAGCTCCAGAAAATCCACTTTGAGTGTAGAGATGTCAGAATCCAACAGCATCTGCAGTCCTTCTTCAACCTCTGAATCTGATTTTTGCTCAAGTCCCTCAATTTTAGCCAGAAAATACCCGAAATCACAGAAAAACACACAAACTCATAGTAAAGTCCAGAAATGTGATTTTTATTTAAAAACTAATAAAAATATATTAAAAACTAATCAAATCATACTAAAAACTATGTAAAAACAATGCCAAAAAGCGTATAAATTATCCGCTCATCAGTGGATTACAAGTTTGGTGTGCAAGGCACCTAGGATGATGCATAAGGATCATGATATGTACATCCTAGGAATTCAATCAAATTCTTTGTACCACATGACAAAACACTGAGTTTGGTGTTCACCAATGTCACATATATTCTTACAAGGAGTCACATTGGTTGTTGATTCATGAGGAACCCTTAGTTTTGGTCAATTCTCAAAAATTCAAAAGTTAGTTAATACACTTCATTTTTGCCACCATCAATTGGATTTAATTTTTGTCTTGAGTAGGGGGACGAGATTGATGGAGAATGACAAGTCAAGCAAGGGGGTTTTGGCTACTCTAGTCACAAGTCCTTGGAAAGTGCTTCTTAGAAGGCACAACCTTGCATACATTGGGTAGCTAGGTGTATCATAAGAACACCTTGATGACCGAATCCACCTACCTCATAAAAAAGCAATCCTTGTCTCCATTCAATCTTACATGCACACCCTTCATTTCTACCATCTCAAATGCATCCCCACCATCCATTTCTTCACCACCTTTCTTCATAAATAGCCTTAAGTTGGTTCGGACCTCATGCTTAAAGCTACACATTCTTGCATTCACATTTCACTTCTTGTATTCCTTCAACTCCAAGTCATACCCGTATGCTCTTCTTTGTTCAAACCACTCTTGTTTTTACTTAACTAATCACATACCTTCATCCTCAAGCCACACTCTCATTCTACCTTGCATAAGCCATACTAGCCACTCTTCCCCATCCTTTCTTTATCTTCTATTTGGTTCATTCAAAGCAACCAATGGCAGCCTCATCAAGTTCTAAAAGGAGAAAGGGAAAAGAGCCTGTTGAAGACATTCCCTTTGATAATTGGAGGTTCAAGTCTGTATTTCATGAAATAAAACTTGAATGGATGTGACCTAAGGAGATACTACCCGAGATAGCATTCCAACTTCCTGAGGATGAGTGCCAAGAAATCAAAGACAAGATTGAAAGAAGGAAATGGGAGCTTCTCACTAGTCCACTAACAAGAATAAATGCAAATCTTGTTAGAGAATTCTATCCCAACACGGTGAGGCAAGACACAAGCATTGACACCTTTTACAAGAGCTATGTAAGAGGAGTAGAAGTTGATTTCAGTCCAAAGGCCATCATGAGGGTTCTTGGGCTTAGAACAACACCTTTTGAAGAAGCTAGTTATCATGAAAGAGTGAGTAGTGACCTTGATTGTGAGCAAATTGTCAATGATATTTGTGTAATTGGGGCTGACTGGGTGAGGGATTCCAAAAGAATGCCAAGATTTATTAGAAGAGGAAAGCTCATCCCGGAAGCCAAAGGATGGTAGGAGATTATAAGGAGATTGATAAACCACTATTTTATGGTTTATCTTGTGCTCAATTGAGTAGTTTCTATCAACTCTTTACCCACTTATTCATACTATTTGCATGGTTTTACATTTGTCTTCCTAATTATGTGCTTTGATTGAAAATATGCTTCTTTGGCCTTAAGTTTCCTATGTTTAAATCCTATCTTATTACCATTAGATGCCTTGATAAGTGTGTTAAGTGATTTCAGAGATTACAAGGCAGGAATAGCTCAGAGGATGAAAAGGAAGCATGCAAAAGTGGAAGGAATACAAGAAGTTGGAGAAATTGCTAAGATGTCCAGCCTGACCTCTTCGCACTCAAACGGCTATAACTTTAGCTAAAAAGGTCCAAATAATGCGGTTTTAGTTGCGTTGGAAAGCTAACGTCCGGGGCTTCGATTTGATATATAATATGCCATAGTTTCCCTAACGCTAGGCGACGTGAACGCGTGCTCCACGCGGACGCGTCGCAGTGGCGAAAATCAGCGTGGCAGATTTCTTCTCCAGCGATTTCTGGGTTGTTTTCGACCCAGTTTGCGGCCGAGAAAACACAGATTAGAGGCTATAAAGTGGAAAAATCCATTCATTCAGAAGAATAAGCTCATAATTCATAATTTTAATTTAGATGTAGTTTTTAGAGAGAGAGGTTCTCTCCTCTCTCTTAGGTTTTAGGATTAGGATTCCTCTTAAAGGATTTAGAATTCAACTCTTCATCAGGTTCAATATTTCTTTTACTTTATATTTATCTCTTATTTTTCAGATACTTTGATGCTTGTATTAGTTATGTTGCCTAATTGGCTTATGAACTTTTCCATGTTAAGATTTGAATATTTTATTTAATATAATTGAGGTATTTCAGATTTATCACTTCTTCTATTGTTTGTTGTTAATTAACGCTCTAAGTTGGATCCTAACTTGATTTTAGAGTTGATTAATATTCGGAGACCCTTGAGTTGAATTACTCAAGAGTTAAATTGTAATTGGGTTTATCGTTGGCTGGCTCTCTAGTCACTAACACTAATCCTTCCCAAGGGAGAGGATTAGAACTTGTGAATAGGAGTAGACTTCCAACTTACTTGACTTTCTTTTACTTTACTTGGTAAAGGATAACTAAGTAGAAGCAACCTTCAATTATCAATTGATCTTGAGAAAAATCCAACAAGGATAGAACTTCCGATTAATCTTCTCCGGGTCAAGGTTTTTAATTTAATTACAATAAAATTTCTTATTTATTTTTATTGCTTTAATTTATAAATATACCTGTGCACATTGCCCAAAGTCCAAAACCCCAATTTATAAACTCATAACCAATAATAAGAACATACTTCCCTGCAGTTCCTTGAGAAGACGACCCGAGGTTAAATACTTCGGTTATCAATTTATTTAGGGGTTTGTTACTTGTGACAACCAAAATGTTTGTAAGAAAGATTGATTGCTTGGTTTAGAAACTATACTTGCAACGAGAATTTATTCTAAATTCTAAACCATCAATCTTCAGTTCTTCAAAATGGCGCCGTTGCCGGGGAATTGCAAACGTGTGCCTTATTATTGGTTATTGTAAATATTTGCTTTTTGATTTGTTTTTATTTTTGTTTTTATTTTTGCTTTTTTTTAAATTAAGAGGTTATTGGTTTTTATTTAGTTATTAAAAATTTTTCAAAAATTTGTTCTTCGTGTTCATCTTGACCTTCAAGTTGTTCTTAGTTGCTTTCTTCGTTTTGATCTAAAAATTTTAAGTTTGGTGTCATTTTATTGTTTCTCTCTTTCCTCATTTAATTCAAAAAATATCTTTTCTCTTTATTTTAATTGAATTTTCGAAATTTACAAAAAAAAAATCATATCTTTTTCAAAATCTTATCTTATCTTATTTCAAAAATCAAATTTCAAAATTCAATAATTAAAATTCAAAATTTCAAATTTCAAAATTTCAAAATTTAAAATTCAAATTTCAAAATTTAATTTTCAATTTCAAAATTTAAATTTCAATAACCTTTTAATTTAAATTTTTTTATTTTCGTTTTTAATTTTTATTTGCTATTGTGAGTTCTCACCCCTCTCGCTTTGAGTTTGGTTCCAATGCTGTTGCAAGGAATGAAAATTATAATAGGAACATGCATCAAGGTCAAAACAATCAGAGATGAAAGAAACCACGAGGATCTGATCAATCCTTTAGGCAACATCACCTTCCAAGATACCATGGATAACGGCCATCCTACAATGCATGCCAAGACAATAGTTATGGTGGACCCTTCCGTGACAACCAACAACCACCAAACTACTTTGGTCAAGAGCCATCCTAGGGAGCATACCAAGATGATAGATATAATGGACCCCCATCATATACTTATGAACCACCTCCCCAACATACCTTTGAACCACCAAACTCACAAGCCTCTTTACACCATTTACCTCCATATGACCCTAACCCACATCCACCATACCAACCACCCAATGAACCAAATGAACCATACATAGATTCACCCCAACCTCCATTGGATAACAATACACTCATCTCTAACATCATTGGTCTCACCTCTACACTCCAAAATCTTATATCCCCCATGAACCAACCCTCTACCTCCAATATTCAACCCTCAAGCTCTAGTGCACTTCCTTTTCAACCACATAATGATCTTTTCATCCCATCACCACCCTCCATGGGAGAGCACCGACATCCATCAATCCAAGAGCAAGATGATCCCAATTATGCTATTGATACGGAATAGGAAAGAAGGAATCATCTTCGCGAATCCATACTTCATAAGGAGCTAGAGGAGGCCCTACGGGTAAAGGTAGGAGAGACCCTTGAAGATGAAAGAGTAGTTGAAAGGAGTTGTCATGGAAAGAAAATCATCAAGGATGAGTACGATTTTATATTAAAACTACTGGACAAAGCAATAACTATTGAAGAAGAAAAAGTGGTTGAAGACTTGCGAGATGTTGAACCTCCATGGGAAAGTCAAGACATAGAGCCTCCTTCCAAGACGGTTGCATTTGATGTTGAGGAGGGTGTACAACCTCCAAGGCATACCCTGGTTGAAGACTTGGAAGAGGTTGATCAAGAGATGGAGATTCAAGAAAAGGAGGCACGACCTCCCATGTCCTTGGTGAGAAATGAAAAAGAGATTGAATTGGAAGAAAGCTACCAAGAGGAAGAGGTTGAAATTGAAGAAGCTTGCAAAGAGGTGGAAGATGTCAAAGAAGAGCACAAGGAAGTGGAGCTTGCAAGTCCATTAAAGACACCTCCCCAAAGGCCATTACCGTCCAACACAACATTCAAGTGGGTAAAATTCTCATCCTTGACCTTTACTTTTCCACTTGAATATGGGCTACTAGAGACGGATGGTCAACTTAGAGCTCTTTGTGGCATTAAGAGTAAGAGAAAGATGGTCAGTGGTAAGAATTGTCCTGCAAGATTCATTATGGTTGGAAGCTTTAAGTTTAAACACAGAGGTTGGTGTAGAGCTCAATTGAATGGGTCTGGGAAGTTGTTTGGACGCTTCAGTGAGAATTCTAAAGCTGAACCACCCGGATGGAATCATGATAATCAACTTGAAAACGGGTGTAGAAACAAAATTTGGGATCCAAGAATATATGAGGATCAACTTTGGGAGCTCAAAGCTTGTGAACAACCCCATCAAAGCTTGAGGAATTTACTTAGTATTGATAGAGCTTATTGGAAGTCCAAGCATTGGTGAAAGTTTCAAGACGAGTTCAAGCACAAGCCACCATAATAGGGAGCTCACCAAATGTCCAACTTAAGGACTCTAACTAAAAGTGCTAGGTGGGAGACAACCCACCATGGTATGATCGTTCCTTTTTCATTTTTATTTAGTTTTATTTGTTTTCGAGTTTTATTTTATTTTATTGTATTGAACCTAGAGTTTTGCATAACATTCATATTGGCATTGCATTCTGCATACTGCATTAAAAAAAAAGAAGCACGCACGCGACGCGGCAGCGTCGCTGACGCGTCCGCGTCACAAGTGCATTAGAAGAAAAGAAAAGTGAACAGAGAGTCACGTGAGAGCGTGGCTGGAGGCGTGCCTGTGGCACAAATTGATCCACGCGACCGCGTCGCTAACGCGTCCGTGTCATTTACGAAAAATGCCTCCCACACGTCTGCGTCACTCACGCGGCTGCGTGACCTGGAATTCGACGTAAGAAGGGTGCACGACCGAAAGTTGTGCTAGAGTGGTGCTGGAATGGTGCTGAACGCACAAACCTTACCACACGGATGCATGGCTCATGCGTCCGCGTCATATCCCAATAATGGCCACTCACGCGATCGCGTCAACCATGCGACCGCGTCACCCTGGAACTTGGCAAAAAGAGTTTCGAACAGAGAGTTGCACAAACGCGAGGCTGCACTCGCGCCAATCACACAAATCAGGTCACGCGATCGCGTGACCCACACGTCCGTGTCATCTGACCTTATCGCGTACCACGCGAACGCATAACCCATGCGATCGCGTAGCCTGCGCTGCACAACTTATCCAGATCAACGCCAATTATCTTATCTTTTCTTTTCTAATCCTAATTTCTTCTATCTTTTCTTCTTTCTTCTTTCTTTCTTACTTACTTCTTCTTCATCTCTTTAATTTAATTTATTTGCATACTTTCATTCATTGCATTTTAATCTTGTACATATTTTTATTTTCTTTTCTAACTTTATTATTCCATTGGTGTTAAAATTTTTCAACTGTTGCATCTTTTCTTGCATTATTCTGGTGCTTCATGACTTGTTTTATTCTGATTGGGTATTATTATTCACGAGTCAATGCTAATTTTTCTAATACTGATATTCCTTTTGCATTGATATGCACTTACACTATCTTACATTACCCATACTCTCTTCCCTATTGTTGTAACTTTTATATGCCATCTGCTTCCCCTATTTTCTCACTTGCATGTTGTAGCTACCATGTAATTGAGACCTTTATTATTTGGCATTAACACCCATATTTTATTTATGTTCTCATCTTTATTTCTGGGTTGCTTTCCTTCTTTTTCTCTTCTTTCAGGATGGCCACCGAGGAAGGGTAAGGGAAAGCTTCTAACTGGGGAAACAGGCAAGTCAATCTGCACAATCTATAGAAAAAGACATCAGTTGGAGCAGCCCATCCACTTGTACATCTTAGCATGCACCGAGGATGGTGCAATCTTTAAGTGTGGGGAGGTCGATACCGATCTCCATGGGTTAGCTAGTATCTTCTTTTCAACACCATTGTTTTATTTTCTTTGTTTGTTCATTATTGCATTTGCATGTTTCATTGCATGATTGTTTGATTTTATGCATTTAGCCACTGCTTGGTTAAAATAATAAGTTTCTTTTTAAGATCCTATTTTTGAAAAATTTCACTAATTTAAAATCAAAATTTTTGTGTTAAACTTATCAGAAGTTGTATTTGGAACATGGTTTTTGAGCCAAAGAACACACAACCTGTGAGATTTTGAGCTTATTTACATGGTTACATTATTTAACCATAAATTTTTATTCTTGTGTGTTTTCTTCTCTATAATTGCAATCTTTGCTTTGTTCCATTCTATATGTCCATTATTTAGTGTATTTACATGCTTGCATATGATTGAGGCCATTATTTGTTATTAGCTCACTTATCCCAAATAAGCCTATCTTTTACATCACCCTTGTTAGCCCCCTTGAGCTTTTTAATCCCCTCTTGTTCTATAACCACATTACTAGCCCTAAGCAGAAAAACAAAATAAAAATCCCAAGTTGAAATCCTTGGTTAGCTTAAGATAGATATTGTGTATAATTTAAGTGTGGAAAATTTTATGGAAACATGGGATGATAGAAAAAAAAAGGGGAATTAAATTGAATAAGTTATTTCAGAAAATTTAGGAAGCACGCTCATGTGAAATCAAAATAATTAAATTACCATGTGCATTGAAAAAAAAAAGATATATTAAATAAGGGGATACATAAAAAAAGAGAAAAAAAAAAGAAAAATAATATTACCCCAAATGCAAAATAAAAAGAATAAATACACATGGGATAAAATTCAAAAATAAGTTGATACTTGAGCATGTAATACAAAAGTGGGAAAAATTTGGGTAGCTAGGTAAAGTATTTTAAAATTGTATAAAGTATGTATATGTTAGGTGAGATCTTAGACTAATCAAGGATTCACTTTGTTAGCTCACTTAGCCTTATATATATATATATCCCTACGTTTACCTCAGCCCCATTACAACCCTAAAAAGACCTCATGATGTTTGCATTGGTACATTAAATTTTTGTTGATTGGTTAGATGAAGAACAAAGTTTAAAA
Organism: Arachis ipaensis; assembly: GCF_000816755.2. Taxonomy (NCBI): domain Eukaryota; kingdom Viridiplantae; phylum Streptophyta; class Magnoliopsida; order Fabales; family Fabaceae; genus Arachis; species Arachis ipaensis. The sequence continues at coordinate 87,798,679 of NC_029792.2, read as the reverse complement.
AGCATGACTAGGGAAGAGTAGAGTGATTAACCCTAGACACTTGAGAGTTAGAGTGATATACACTACCAGTAAGGGTTCAGTGCTTAATTCTATGTTCCCTGCTTTCATGAGCTATCTTCTTACAAGTTTACTTGTCTTTTATTGTATAATTTGAATTAGTGAAATCTGATTTATGTATATTCTTGGAGAATTTGATTTACTTTTAACCAATTAGGTAGAAACATTTTTGCATGTAGTTGCATTCATATAGGTAGGTTGCATTTCATACATTCTATCATTCCTCTTTACTTTTATAGCATCTCTTGAGCTTAGCATGAGGACATGCTAATGTTTAAGTGTGGGGAGGTTGATAAACCACTATTTTATGGTTTATCTTGTGCTCAATTGAGTGGTTTTTATCAACTATTTACCCACTTATTCATACTATTTGCATGGTTTTACATTTGCCTTCCTAATTATGTGCTTTGATTGAAAACATGCTTCTTTAGCCTTAAGTTTCCTATGTTTAAATCCTCTCTTATTACCATTAGATGCCTTGATAAGTGTGTTAAGTGATTTCAGAGATTACAAGGCAAGAATAGCTCAGAGGATGGAAAGGAAGCATGCAAAAGTGGAAGGAATACAAGAAGTTGGAGGAATTGCTAAGCTGTTCAGCCTGACCTCTTCGCACTCAAATGGCTATAACTTTAGTTACAGAGGTCCAAATGATGCGGTTCCAGTTACATTGGAAAGCTAACATCCGGGGCTTCGACTTGATATATAATATGCCATAGTTTCATTGACGCTAGGCGACGTGAACGCATGCTCAACGCAGACACGTCACAGTGGCAAAATTAGCGTGGCAGATTTCTTCTCCAGCGATTTCTGGGCTGTTTTCGACCCAATTTGCGGTCCAGAAAATACAGATTAGAGGCTATAAAGTGGGAAAATCCATTCATTCAAAGAATAAGCTCATAATTCATAATTTTAATTTAGATGTAGTTTTTAGAGAGAGAGGTTCTCTCCTCTCTCTCTTAGGTTTTAGGATTAGGATTCCTCTTAAAGGATTTAGGATTCAACTCTTCATCAGGTTCAATATTTCTTTTACTTTATATTTATCTCTTATTTTTAGATACTTTGATGCTTGTATTAGTTATGTTGCCTAATTGGCTTATGAATTTTTCCATGTTAAGATTTGAATATTTTATTTAATATAATTGAGGTATTTCAGATTTATCACTTCTTCTATTGTTTGTTATTAATTAATGTTCTAAGTTGGATCCTAACTTGATTTTAGAGTTAATTAATATTCGGAGACCCTTGAGTTGAATTACTCAAGAGTTAAATTGTAATTGTGTTTATCGTTGGCTGGCTCTCTAGTCACTAACACTAATCCTTCCCAAGGGAGAAGATTAGAACTTGTGAATAGAAGTAGACTTCCAACTTACTTGACTTTCTTTTACTTTACTTGGTAAAGGATAACTAAGTAGAAGCAACCTTCAATTATTAATTGATCTTGAGAAAAATCCAACAAGGATAGAACTTTCGATTAATCTTCTCCGGGTCAAGGTTTTTAATTTAATTACAATAAAATTTCTTATTTATTTTTATTTTTTTAATTTATAAATATACCTGTGCCCATTGCCCAAACTCCAAAACCCCAATTTACAAACTCATAACCAATAATAAGAACATACTTCCCTGCAGTTCCTTGAGAAGACGACCCGAGGTTAAATACTTCGGTTATCAATTTATTTAGGGGTTTGTTACTTGTGACAACCAAAATATTTGTAAGAAAGGTTGATTGCTTGGTTTAGAAACTATACTTACAACGAGGATTTATTTTGAATTCTAAACCATCAATCTTCAGTTCTTCAGAGATCTATCTTACCTAGTGCCAATAATTCAGAAGTCAAAATCAAGAGAGCCACCATGGTGCATTGCATTATGATAGGAGGAGAAATTAGAGTCCATGAACTCATAGCCAAGAACATTCAAGAGATATCAGAGAAGAGTGATCCTGATTCTTGGCTCTACTATCCAAGCACCATCCTTCGCCTATGCAAGAAAGCCAAGGTGGTGTTTGAGGATGTAGACCCTGATTGGTTGAACCCGGGCAAGCCAATCACTCGTCAAAGGATGTTATATGTCACAGCTGCCCAAAGCCAAAGAAGGCCGCAAAGGAGGAGAAGGAGGGAGGAACAACGAGAAGAGGAACACCAAGAAAGGGAGCAGCAAGAGGAACAACAAGCTCCAGCACCAACCACTATGGACATGAGCCAAATCCAAGAGGCTATTGATGGCATATCGAGACAATACTTGGAGAATCAAGAGCAACAGAGAAACTTTCAACTCCAACTCATGGACCAGCAAAGGGGATTCCAATCCCAAATGATGGATCAACAAAGGGAGCTACATATGCAACTCATGGAGCAGCAAAGAGACCATTACTCCCAACTAAGTAAGACCATCCATCAAGTGGCTGAGAACACAAGTCCATCAAGAAAGGTGCATACAAGAGCTCAATCAACGCCGAAATGTCCACATGAAGACTTTTCATGAGTATAAGGTTCTCAATGAAGGGAGGCATTTAGACAAGGTTGAGTACGACATGAGTACTCAAGCTAGGCTTAATTATTTGGTTGGTTTTCTGCCTCAGTTAAACCCAGGAATACCAAAGTATGAGAACATTAGCGAAAGAATATAGTCAAGAGAAGTAGAAAGAGCTCGATGCAATGAAGCCAAGCTAAGAAAAAAGATGGTGGATGCTAGCTTTTGGAAGAAGCTAAAAGAAAAAAGAAGTGTAAGCAGCCAGCAAGAGGGAGACCAAAAAGGAGAGAAGAAGAAAGAAAAACAACTGAAGGAGTAAAAGGTGGTGCCACTCCTTGTTCATGAAATCTAATAAGGAAGAACATGCTTCCATTTTTACTTCATGAGTTTATTCTTAGTTTTTGTCATTTACATTCTGTTTGTCTTTCTTTTACTGTCATTTTAGCTTGCTAGTCTAAGTGCTTTGATCATGTCATATTGCTTGAGTTGTATGCTTTGTTCCCTTCGCTTAAATAAAAGAAAATGTTGTCAAACAAAGAAAGAGTAAAACTCCATTATGGTAGAAGATAGAATAAGGTTAAGTGGTGGTGCATGCTTGAAAACTTAGAAAGTTCACTAATAAAGTGGAAGGGTAGAATGTCCTTTAAGCATGAACTTAGTTGCTTTATATGAAACCTTTGTGAATAAAGATCCTTAAAAGAAAGAAAGAAAAAGAAAGAAGAAAAAGCCAATGTTAGTGGCAAAGTTAGGCCACTAACGAGCAGCACTAACATTGGTAACATAGAAAGAAAGAAACAAGTAATAAGCTAGGCACCTATATCTTGAACCCTAAGATATATGTTTGTGGTGCTCTTGTACTAGGATCTGCTTGGATGATTAGGTTCTAAGGAGTATTTTAACACTTGGTAACTTGGGTTAACTAACTCGGGATTATCAACCAAAAGTCTACTATCAGGTGCAACCTAACTACAAAGCATTTAGTGACCCAAAGAGGTACTGGGCATCAATTTCTTTAGGTTGAAATGCAAGCCAAGTGCCTATGGTGTGTATGTGTTGAGGAGAAGTTTGAGTTAGTAAGTCTGAGGGGTGCTTTATCACCCAACACCTTGAGCCAACTGGGTCGGGAGTGTTGACTGAAAGCTTACCATAAAAAGCTGCCTCAATAATAGAACACTAAGCTTCAAATAAAGAATAAGTTTCTAGCAAGAAAAGAGAAAAACACCAAGGATCAAAGAATAAAAAGGTTTCATAGAAGCACTAGGATTTGTGCTTAAGGGGATGTTGTGGCTTGGAAATCAATAAGAGTTGAGCTTTAAAGATATCATGCATGAAACCCCATGAACCAGGATTAAATGTCTTCCAATAAGGACCTATATTCCTCTCTATTTTCATTCATTCTTCTTATGTTTACTGCTTGCTTGGAGACAAACAAGATTTAAGTTTGGTGTTGTGATGCCTAGGCATCTTAGGATAGTTTCACAAGCCTCTTTCATTTGTTTTTACTTGGTTTCATGCACTTTCTTAGACAATAAGTAAGCATTTGGATGAGAAATGTATGCATGTCTTGATTCAATCAAACATTGTTAATTATGTGCATTTTCAAGTGATTTATGCAAGAATTACTTGATACAATGAATGATGAATTATCTTGTGATTATGGCAATACTTTGATGCATTTTATTTGGTTGATGATAGGTAAGAAGAAGCAAAGGAAGGGCAGAGAAGAAGCAAAGGCCATAGTGTTAGTGGCCAAAGTTAGTGCACTAACGCTATGGCTAACGTTGCAAAGAAGGAGGAGGCAACGTTGGTGGCCAAAGTTGGCTCACTAACATTGCCCATCAACGTTGGCTTAAGAAGAAGGGGAGCAACGTTGGTGGCCCAAGTTGGCTCACCAACGTTGCCTATCAACGTTGCCCATCAACGTTGCCAAGGGAGAGTGAGCAACGTTAGTGGCCTAAGTTGGCTCACTAACGTTGCCCACTAACGTTTCAAAGGTAACAAGCAACGTTGGTGGCCCCAAAGTTGGCTCACTGATGGTAATGTGTGAGGAAACCCCAAATTGCATATGTGGATTAGGAACTCGGTTATCCGAAATAGAATTAGCGTTGTAAGTATAGTCCTAACCTGACAAATTGGGACCTCGATCCATCAAATTGGAAATTCACAAGATATATCACAAGCAAAACCAAATTAAAACCGAGAGTATTAGACTCCCGAGTCGTCTCCCTAGGAGCACTTTAGAACAATGAGTGTGCCAATCCGGTTGTAGTGATCAAGGGATTGTGAATGAAGAAATAAACATATAAAGCAATAAAAGAACATGCAAATTTATAATGATTGAACTAATTAAGAAATTAAAGAACCGACTATGTAATATAAACAAGTAAAGTATAAAAGAGATCAACATATAAAGGTATGAAAGATCAAAAGCATAAAAGAGAGCCTTGGCTTGGAGTGAGCTAAGGGTTCTTTCCTTGTTGGAACCACAACTATGACAATTATGATGGACTAGTCTCACTTGATCAACCCTCACATCGGAAGATAAGTTAAATGAGCATAAGTGTCCTTAACCCACAAATCCTAAATTGCTTGCTAATTGCCTTAGCAACAACTTAGCGTTAGTGGGAACAAGAACAATTAACAATCTAAGAATTGAAACTAAATGTTGGACATTCCAACTATAGAAACCCAATTTCTCACTTTACCCAAGCCAAGAACCAAAAATTTAGCCTAAAACCATGTTTGACATTTTGTCAAACACTTGGTGGGCAACAAGCTTAAACATGTAGAAAATGAGAAAAGATGCATCCTTTATTTACTCTTTCTATTTCATATTTTTTTTATTTTTATTTTTATATTCTTTTTTTTTAAATTGAACTATGAATGCATATGTTTTAATTAATGAAATGCATGAGTATTACCTAATTTGCCAAAAATTTTCACAATGAGTACATGCCTTTATCACCAATGCTTCCCAAAATTTCCCCACACTTAGACTTTACACACTAATCCACCCAAGCTAATCAAAGAGTAATTCAGGGGCATCAATAGTTTTCCGCTTAAGGGGAGTAACGTGCTATCATCAGAACAAAAAGGGATTCATAGGCTCAAAGGGGTTCACAAAGGTGAATGCAAGGGTCAGCTATATAGGTTAGTGAGTTTATCTTCGAAGATGGCCTCAATCATGTTAAATGCATCCAAACACAAATACAGGACATAAAGAATCATGCAAATCAATGATCACAATAAAAAAGGAGTATAATCACACATAAGAACAACATTATGGTTGAAAAGTTCAACCATCTATTAAGGCTCAAATCTCATAAGGCATGTTGTTCGAGCTCTTTTTTCTATGTTCTACAAACAAAATACTCCAAGCAAGTTGGTAAACGTAATTTTTCTTCAATTCAATCAATGGTATGCCCTTAGAAAAAGATGTCATGGAAATTCTTTGGTGTTTCACTGCTTCTTCATCATATCATGCAACATGAAAACATCTAACTACTAAATATCTATAAACGATAAAGAAATATTCACAACAAACCAAACAAGATACAATAAAAAAACTACTCAAAATGAAAGAAAAGTACTACAAGAAACATTGCAAAGTGTCTTTAAAGAGAAACTTTTACCCCTCTTGAAGTCATCGATCCTCCCCTACACTTAAGTTCTGCACGGTCCTCCGTGCATGCTTACGATCCGGGAGGATGAAGAGGGGCCACCTTAAGCTGATGGGCTCAGAAGTGGGATGGTCAACTGCGTCATGTCCCTCCCCAGCTAGCTCGGATTAAGCTCCAGAAATCAGGCTGGGGTCTCTTCCTTCTAGCTTTGCCGCTATCCACTCAAAATGCTTCTGCTCCAAATGCTCCATGTGGTGGATATCATGCAAGATGTCACGGAATAGATCTGGAAGAGGTCGGAGAAAAGGTAAAGCAGTTGATGACATTGGTAGACTTGATGGTGGTGCTGTGGATGTCTTCCTCTCGGAGGGGATTGTTTTTGTTGATCTCTCCAAATCTCCCCTCGGAATGAACTTGTTGCCTCTAGGAAACTCAAGCATTATATCCATTGGTCGCCTCTCTACCCCCACTGTGTTTGCTAAGTGCATCACCATCGATGGAAATGGAATGCTCACATTCTTCTTCTCAACCAATTTTCAAATCTATTTGAGCAATAAAGGCAAGATGGCTATATGCTTTTCTTGCATAATAGCCCACAATAGCAAAGCAGTTCTGAATCTCACATGGGTAGTGTGGGTGCTCGGGATAATGTAGTCTGCCACAATCTGATGGCATATACGAGCTTCAGCATTCAAATCGGAGTATGCAATACTAGTGGAAACAGAATTCCTCCCTTTGCTGTACTCCCAAGATGCACTAGGACGGCCTATTCTCTCAAGAATGGGAGTCAGAGATACTCTTCCTTTAAAGACATCCACTTTTATCTTGACATATTCATCCTTCTCAAGTGGAATGTGGGGGATGTTGAGAATAGCTTTGAGAGCTTGATTGGATGTATCTAACATCTTCCCCCTAAGGAAGACTGACTTTGTTTCCCAAGCTTGGTAGTTTGCGTAAAATTCCCGCACCATAGTCTGATTGACTTCAATGGGTTCTCGCTCGAGAAACTCCCAATGAAGCAAGGCGATCCTTTGGTGAATAATCGCCTTGTATTGACTTGGAACCTTCAATGGCCGCTCCTAATGAATTGTATGCTTCTCAATAGCTTCGTATTGAGAGTGGGCTCTTCGGTTAACCAAGGTGTTTGGTTTATCACCTTGGCGATTTCACCAAATATCAGGAGAGTGAGCGGTAGTTTGCTCAACCGGCGAAGTAACCGGTGCCTTACCCTTGTTTCTTATCCTGAAAATACAAACAAAAGAATTTTGAGACCATAGGGCAACAATAAAGGAAAATCATTGAGGAAACACGAACAGGGTTAAAAGAAGCTTATATAGATAGTGTGATTTACAAAAAACACGGTGTATATATTCCAATGATGTGCGCAGTTGGAATACACACACCGGCCGGATATCACGGCAATCACACTCTTAAGGCAATTCACAACTCAAAGCTTCATGACTTAGTGGTCAAGTTGCAATCATTATACAGAGAAAAGCAAGCAACTTCAAGTAAGCACCAAAAGAGAATTGTCACTTGTTCATTCTCAAAAAGTGGCAATCACACATGCAATTGTCTTTAATTGAGTGCAAAGCATGTTTGATCAAGACATCATCTAAAGTTGAACGATTGTATAGTGATTACCGAGTCAAAATTCCGAGATGAATCAATGATAAATGATCTCACACAACACAATGCATTTGCAACCAAGAGTAATATATCAATAAACAAGGGAATGCATTGGTGAATGTACTTAACAACCATCAAAAGTTGTAATAGAAAGTGCACAATTCATACAATATGCCTAACAAGAGATATATTGGAGACATATGATGGCCAAGTTATATGAATCAAACAAAATATTCATTGAGGCATTATATCGAACATGTGGTATGTAATGTGCAAGTCCAACACAATTAAGCTCAAAATTGATCATAACCAACCCAACAATCAAATAACAACACTTTGCAAATCAGAGAAACAACAAAGAAAGCAACTAATTTAGCCAGGCAACATAAAAGAAATAGAAACAATTGCAAAAATTTGAACATAAAGAAAGAGGAGAAATAAGAACCTGAGGTGTAGAGGTTGAAAACAACAAGAATGAGGTAGGAACAATGGCACTTCTTATAGCCACTGCGAAATCACGGTGGTTGGGTTCATCGAAAAAAGGTAGCGAAAGAGATAACTCACCGGTGGTGAATCAAGAAAAGAGAAGATGAAGGAAGAAAGAAAATGAAGGAGAAGAGAAGTGAGAGAAAGAGAAGGAGAGGGGAAGTCGCCGGCGGTGGGCTGACGGCGGCGGCAGCCAGGACCGGTGGGGCGAGGCGGAGAAGAGAAAGAGAGGGCAGCTATGAAAAAGAAAAGAGAGAGCTGCCTCTCAACAGGGCAGGTCACCCTGTTATTGCCCAGAACGCGTCACATGCAGACGCACAGGGGCCTGTGCGGATGCACAGAGATGAAAACTTAGAGAGTTATGAACGCACACAACGTGCGATCGCTGCTACCAGAGAGATTCTATACAGGCGTGCGGACGCATACAGGCATGCGTCTGCACCGGAAGGCTCTTTTTTTTTTAACTTGAGGACATGATCAGGTATGCGTGCGCACACAGGTCTGTACGCACGCATAGGGGCGAGAAATGGGGGAGGTTGTTCAGGTGCACAGGCCGTTCCCTCGGTCCCACCAAGAGGTTTACAATTAGTGTGCGGGCGCACACGTCTATGCGGCTGCACAGGTGAAGCACTAACGGGAGCGTGTGCGCACGCACAAAGCCGTGTGCTCGCATAAATCAAGGAAAACTGGGCAACGCGCATGCACAGGCTGTGCTGGCACTGCCACCAGAGGGAATATCAAGGGAATAAGTGTGAGTTTATGTGATGAAAATTCATTCAATTCTAACAAAAAATCATCATCAAATATGGATTCATCACTCACCAATGTTACCAGCAAAATATGGTGCCAACATTAGTGTGCTAACGTTACTTCAAGTTAGCACACTAACGTTTTCGACAAATTTTCATGTTGGAGCTAGAAAAATTGGTTACGACGCGTACGCGTGAAAGTGGAAAATTGACAAGCCACGCATGCGCATGGAAGACGCACACGCGTGAGAAGAGCGTTAACACGCTAACGTTGTGTCATTAACACTAGTCACGCGCACGCGTGGTCGACGCATACGCGTGACATGGCCAAAAACAGTGTTGATGCGCACGCGTGGGCTACGCGTGACTGGAAAAATGTTGGTGCACCAACGTCGGTGATCAATGCCAGTGGCAACACCCAAAGTGGCTTATGCATGCAATGTTAGTGCCACCGTTAGTGCACTAACATTGGTAACTAACGCCAGCACTAACTTTCATCCCAAATGGCACCCATGCACGCTTATGAACATTAGTGAGCTAACACCTATGTCAACGTCAGAAAGAGCCACTCTTAACTTGCTTCAACTAAGGCCAAAGCCCACATCCAAAGACTTGAAGATTGATCTAGAAAGTGTAGAAATAGGATAGATTTTGAAGTGAGAAAGGAGGCTGGAAAGCAGGGACCCTAATTGGGAAATCCTGAATCATTTTCTTTTGTACTTTACTTTGCTTTCATGTACTTTTCTTTTCCTTTTTGTTTTGCTGAGCAATGATGAACTAAATCCCACATCATTAGGGGGAAGAGCTCTATTGTAATTCACATGATTGAATGAAATTCTTCTTCTTCTCAATCCGCTTGTTGTAGCTAAGGGACAACTTCTATGTTTATTGTGATCCATTCACTCTGAAAGGGGGTTTGGATCTAGTGAATTTCTATGTGAGCCTCAAAAGGAGATTCATAGAAATTAGAATTGAAGCTTTATCCCTCACAATTCTCTTGATCAACACCATTCTGGAGGAATTGAGATCTTAAGAATTTGTATGGCTTATAGATAAGAGAATGCACTTAAGCTCTTCTCTTGACAATTAGATCAAGGAATTGGCAAATTGATTGTGTTTAGAGAGATTGAGTTACTAAGGAATTGGGACTCAATCAATTACAATCCGCCATAGATCTACTTTATATGATTGAGAATGAAGTTGAGACCCATTGATTCATGATGGATTATGATATTTCTAATCCCTAATGAATTTTTCTCTTTGATATTCTCCATTTTGATTGCCTTGTGTTCACTTTAATTGCTTTGAATTTACTGCTTCCTTTAATTCCCAGCACCCAAATCCCTTTTATAGTTCATGCAATTTACTTTTTATTGTCATTTACATTCTTGGCTTTACTTTCGTGCAATTTAAGATTCAGCTCATTTATATTTCTTGCCATTTAAGTTTCTGTCATTTACTTTTTAGCATTTAATTTTCTAGTACTCTACATTTTGTGCCATTTAAGTTTCTGTCCTTTACTTTCCAGCATTTAAATTTCTAGTAATCTAAATTTTGTTGTTTTACTTTCTTGCAATTTATATTCTGTCCATTAAATTTCACTAAAACTCTTTCAATATTTAGCTTGACTAGATTCATCACCCAACTAAAGTTTTTTGATCCATCAATCCCTGTGGGATCGACCTCACTCTTGTGAGTTTTACTACTGGATGCGACCCGGTATACTTGCCGGTAGTTATGCGGATATAACTTTTCTGTCAACACCTTCCATTCCTCAAGCTAACGGCCTTGCATTATTCTCTTGGATTGAGAATTGTATCACTTGAAAAAATGTTGGATAGTCTCTCTGTGAGTTGCTTGGCAATTTGCCCTATTTGTACTTTCAAGTTTATAATAGACACAACTTGATTTTAAAAGTTGGCTCTTGCTTCATCCATGAATATTTGAATTTGTTACATAAATGTGGAGGTGGTTTGGGCTATTGTGGTAGTGTGTCGAGTGAGTTTTTCCAGGGCATTTTCAAGAGAAGAAAATTTAGTTTCAAGGAAAGAGACTTTGGTTTCCATGCAAGAGATTATTTAATGTATTTGTGATTGTATTATGGGAGCTTGTTGTTAATGTGGTGTATTGAAGCATCTTTGTTCTTGGTTTAATTTCCCACTCAAAGTTTGGTGATTTTTCCATTTCGAAATGTATGGGTCATTCTTTGGCTTTGAGAAATATCCCATGTAGTTTACTTGGTCTAGGGGTGATTCAAACTCTGTTATTTCCTTACACAAGAACACAAAATAGAATTAAACACACCTTGAGGAGTTAAGGAAAAGAAATAGAGAGAAATAACACAAAATGATAAACAGAAAATAAAATAAAGATAAAGTAAAATAAGATAAAATAAAGATCTACTTTAGTAATTCGTAAAGCAAAAGAAAAAGTCTAATTTAGAGAATCAATTATTATGGTAGTTGTAAATCTCAGTTAATCCCTGGCAATGGTGTCAAAAACTTGATGCTGAATTTTGCAAAACCACAACTCGACAAGTGTACCAAATCATATCAAGTAATACCACGGTGAGTGGGTTATCATTCCCATGAGGATTGATAGAATAAGCAACAATGATTAGTTGACTATTCTAATTAGACAAACCAAAATCAGAGCTTCTAACCTTAACAGAGGAGATTAGTTGCTCATAGTGCAAAAGGAAAACCTAGAATTATTAATTGAAAAACGGCCAAAGGGAAGAAGAAGAAGAGAAGAAGCCATGTGTGTCTCTTTTCCTTTTGATACAAACCCTTAAAAACTAATTCAAAATTCAAACTATCTCAGAAATAAACTAAATCAAATCCAATATAATTAATTAAGTCTTAATGACTGTTAATTAGATAATAATCTTCTTTGTAATTGAAATTCAAAACTTTGTGTTAAATCATGGGCTTGAAACTTCAATCTTGGGCCAACGAAACACTTGAAGGTCTTGGAAGGTGGCCAAGCCCACGTTATATGCATGGCATAGCAAATAGTATGCACGACTTTCAATTTGGAGAATTTGGCCTTTGTTTGGCTTCTCACGTATAACGCATAGAGTCTCACATTATACGCATGGTACTTGGTAGCCTTGGAGTGCTTTCTGTGACATGAGTGTGGCTACCTTAGTCGCATGTCCACTATAGACTATTATATATCGTTGGAAAGCTCTGGATGTCAAATTTCTAATGCTGCTGAAATCACTTCATTTGCACTTATCTAGCTCAGTTATGCTCGTAGAAGTGGGAAGAGGTCAAAGGGGTTTAATTCCTATGTTATACGCAGGACGCCCTACGTTGTACGCATGAATTCAGGGTAGTCCTTGAATGCTTTTTGTGGCTTGAGTGTGACTATCCTAGATGCATGTTTGCTATAGACTATTATATATCGTTGGAAATCTCTAGATGTCAGCTTTCTAACACTGCTGTAACTGTATCATTTAGACCTCTCTAGCTCTCGCTATACTCATTCGAGTATGAAGATGTCAAAAGAGCTCAAGTAGTACGCATTGAATTTCAAGTATAATGCATGGCTTCATTTGGTGTCTTCAGCCTCTATTTGCTCTTCAAGTATAACACATGGCTTCAATTGGTACTCCATGTTTAGTCACTTTCCTCCTTGTTTGTGGTTGTTTCTCTTATTTGTTTCTCCTCTTCTTTATTCTTGCTTATTTTCAATACTTTGCTACACATACCAAAGCTCATAGCAACTTCAAGAAATATTGATTAAAGCACCAAAAATCTCAATTAAGAATAAGAAATTCACTAACTTTATTGAAAGAAATACTACAAAAAACAACTAAAGATGCTAATGCATGAATTTGTTTCAAGTTATATTGTATGTATGTTATATTTTTATCACATATGGATTTTGTCTAATGCTACTTAAGCATTTTAGTCACACTCTTTTTTCATCAAAGGTGCTTCTACCATTACTTAATTAGTGAGACCAGATTTAGCCATGAAGTTCAACCTTTGGACTTTGTGTTTGACAATATATTGATATTTGCATTTATGGAGCAATGGAGGCCCAAACTGATACCTTTCATCTATCATGGGGTGAGTGCACTATCACCTTGTAGAATGTGAAATATCTCATCGACCTACAAATTGATAGGAAGTCAGTGTGGGGTGCATGAGAAATTTTTAGACATAACACCAACATCTGACATGATAGTTGGTGAAGGACCTACTCAATGCCAGACCTCCCATCTAGCCACAAGGAAAGAACAAGGTGTTCACCATCAAGTTGACGTGACTCAGAGAAAGAATTCAACATATTCCTCATGGGACTGATAAACAGTATGCATAATGCTACATCATGATGCTGATTGGGAGTTACTTTAAGATAGACAAATTGAACCATCTTATTCAAGTTAGGTGGCTCCCTTTATTAGATGACTTTGATAGACTTCGTCAATTATCTTAGGATTTGGGTGTTTTTGCATGAATGTACCACATTCTCTGTGTAAGAATCCAGTATTTCAAAAAAAAAATTAATAAATAAATAGTATAACATTAAAAAGAGTTTATCTATCTGGTGCCCTAAGGACACATGTTAAAATTACAAAACAAGAAAGATTTTATTGAAAATATAAAAAATTCAAGTTTTTAATGTATTTATTTTGTAGTCATTAAATAAAAATGTTTAAAACTTTTGACTAGTAGTAAATAAGAAGAGATTAGTGACAATAAATAATTAGAAGCATTAAATACAACAATAATAATAAATGCTAGTGGAGTAATAAATGCTAGTGGGATAATTAATGCTAGAAATTAATCATTAACGACTACCAATATGTAAGTTAACCAGTAAATAAGAGTATGACTAGACTCACTTCCTTTTCTAAGTTGTTTTTCATCACATATTAATTTACCACACAGTAAATTAATTAAGATAATTATGAGTGAGATTATCGTATCCTAGTTATTCATGACTCATACTTCCTTTTACCACATGATTAAATTTTACCTCGATGACCAAGTAAATAACTAGTGGATAAGCATAACACCTAAGGAAGAGTAATTGAAATTAATCCAACGTTATCTCTTCACCTCTTCCAACATGCTCTCCCCTTCCCCTGTTATTAGTAGGGTTTCTCAAGACTCAAGTTCAAGAAGGTGAGAATCCACCTCCTCTTTTCCCTCATGGTTCGGCCATGAAGGCTTCATTTGACTAAAGTAGCATATTGTATTCTTAGGAGATATTTGGAGCCAAGACGAACTAAGAAAGTGCATTGAGAAACTCGACTCACAAGGTAAGGGTTAGGACTAGTGAGAAATCTTCTTGAGTGTGCAAAAAGTGTTTTCTTTGATACTTGATGCTATGTGATTGTGAGGAATGATTTCTAGCTAGGTGAATACATGGATGTTTATGAGAAATTGTGCCATATGTTATTATATGAAAGTTTGATTGAAATCATGTGATAATAATGAGTGGC
>NC_029792.2:87771938-87780988 GCF_000816755.2 Arachis ipaensis | reverse complement strand
GAAAATCTTTAAATAATAATATTTAAACTAAGCTAAAGACACAACTAGAAAATGGATTAATACAGACAGATTTACAGACAGATTTAGTCTTTATTACAGACGGATTTTTGGATACCGACAAAATTACCGACGGATTTTGTCCCTCTGTAAAAGCCCCGTCGGAAAATTACAGACGGATTTTTACTAGTTACCGATGGATTTTCCCTCTGTAAATTTTCTATCCATTTCCCAAAGGCGACGAACTTTCCGACGGATTTTTCGTCTGTAATTATAGACGGATTTTTCGACAGATTTTTTGTCTGTAATTACAGATGGATTTTTCGTTTGTAATTACAGACGGATTTTCTGATGGATTTTTCGTCTGTAATTACAGACAGATTTTCAACGAATTTTCCGTCTGTAATTTGAACCTTGGAAAATCATCTCACACTATGATTACAAACACAAAATCCGTCTATAAATCCGTCGGTAAAGTAAAATAGAAATTTTTTAAATTTTTCCATTGCAAAATGAATAATTTAGGTTTATTTTTTAAATTTCCTCCATCAAACACACTGTAAATTGAAAAAAAAGAGGCCAAAAATCATATAGATAAATATAATATTCATTACACGATACCTATAAAATTTGATGTTATTTTTCAACATTATTGGCCAATATCTCCCTATCTCAATAAAAAGATACCCAAAAAAAATAAACCATTGACAGAACTATAACTATTTACATTACTCATTGACACTACTAGTTCCTTCATTTTCAACAATTTAAAGAAACAAGATTTTATATTGATCCTACTCCTTTTAGATTGCATGATGGTGACTTGCTCAAAGCCATTGACAAATACACCTCCTGGATCTCCTTGTGGTTGTGTGTGGCCACTTCAAGTTAAACTCCACATCAGCATTGCAATATACAAGTTCTTCCCTTTGGTTTTCAAGCTAGCTGAGGAAATTACAACTAGTCTTTTGGTGAGTCGCAACCAGGTTTGCATTGTTGGAGCTAATACAGCAAATCATCAACTAGAGAAAACCACTATTCTCTTAAATTTGGTGTCTCAAGGAGTTAAGTTTGATGATACAACAGCATTCTTGATATACAAGAAATTCTGGCACAAAGAAATTCTCACTGATGCTTCCCTTTTTGGCACAAGAAATTCTGGCACAAAGAAAATCTAATGGCTTATTCAACCAGAAAAAGAATATATTTCAAGGTACCTAATTACTTTTATGGCTTATAAGGCAACTCGCGAAATCTTAAAAACCAAATCCTTGTGACATTGATTAATGGAAATACTGAGATAATATTCTATATATTCTATTTATTTTAATCAGCAAAGGGAAGAAAATACACTTTGTATTGACACAGCTCTCTTCTTTATTTATAGAGTTTGCTGATATAGAGAATCCACTTAAGAGAACCTATGTAACTTTTTTGATAACCTACACCTGAATCCACTAAAGAGAATCCAATAAGATCATGACTTAGTATAGATACTGTTTCATAGTTTGTATCTGTGCATAGATACTATTTCATGACTTAATTGGAATGCCGCCACACTTCTGCACCTCAATGAAAAATTCTTTAGTATTTTATGACATTCCATAATCATAAGAAAATAAAACGAAACAAGATTTATTACCACATATAATTTTGGCACGAAGTTTAGCATCCAATAAGATGTTGCTGGCTTTTATACCTCTTTGAATTGTCCTAGTTTTTGAATTTTCATGCAGGTAAACCAATCCAATAAGATGTTGCTGGCTTTTATACCACATACAATTATCTTGCTTTGGTTCAAAGCTTAAGCAAGTTTTCACCAATTTAAATCAATCAGTCTTAGCACAACTAACTAAGTTCACATGTTGGACAAGAGAGGCATTACCTGTAGCCATAATGCTACTAGACCCCAAACACTTGCAGCTGTTTTCCACAACAGAACCAATTGTCATTCAAGTGAATTAAGTATATATAGTTATAGTTTCTCTTGTGGTTTCTATAGTTCCTTCACCTATTCTTTTGCATAACATATGAAATGACATAGATCCTGTTACCACTTGTTAGGATTAAATTAATGTGTTATGCACCTCCTCCAAAGGCTATATCAATTGATGGAATTCCCACATGCTGCACAAAAGGTTTATAATCTGATCCTCCACCACCTAATCTTCCAATCTTTCCATGTAAAGAAATTAGTTACCATTCAAAAGACAAGTTTTCTCCCCGGTATCTTTGTACTGATGGAGACATTGGTTTAGACGGAAAAGATAAGGCAAGACAAGCACTAAAGGGATTGTAACAGAGTGACTGCCACACACAGAATCAGCTTCCAACCAAGCAATTGTGGCAACCTACAAGGGTTTTGGAAAATAGATCCCCTAATTAGAGAAGTCAATCAAGCATCTTGAGAGCCAAGAACAAAAGATACAAGTCTAGAGACTAAAAATTTTAACTGTTAATGAACAAGCTCTATGGAAAAGGAGAATGGTAAGAATGCTTAAATTTGTAGACAAATTACAAATATCAATATTATATAGAGTCCACAGTGCTGGTTTTTTTCTCGAAAATGAGCAAAAGCTTTTATTTCATTAGACAGGAATAAACTAACTAATGCATGTGTTAAAACTCACCTGTATCATAAGCTCAACTAGTTCCTTCACGGATATTTCATTGTCTGGGTTTCCCATATTGAATATCTATCCGTTTGCTCTTTTAAGATTATCCTGTGACAAGTTAACATACACATTATCTGAAGCTCATGGCAACTCGAAAAGTCAGGTTAAGGAAGTCATGCAGTGATCCATTTCTATGAAACTCATAGACTAAGAGGTGCTGCCCATACTCTGAACAATAACCAATATAAATGGAAGAATAGAAGAAAGGAAGAAAAAATTATATAACAGATACAATGAAGAAGAAAATAAAAAATAGAGAGAAGAGAATACCAGTTTCAGAGGCTACGAGGAATAAGAGAATCAAGCATGGAAGTAAGAAGGAAGATTTTGCCATTCTGAAAGTAATTAGTTGTGGCTATGGTATGAGTTTGAGTGAAGTGAAGAAAGATGAATGAGGATTGGGTAGTGTAAAGTGGATGGGATGGTGTTACTATATATATATAGTTCAGCAACGGTGAAGCTACTTTATGGTTGTGGATACCCAACAACTAGATAGTGAATCACAACAAGCAATTAGTTTTAGTTTTTCATGTCCCAGCCTTGGATATTTATAAGGAAAGGAAAAATGGACCATTGTTCAAAAAGACTAACTACAGTTAGAAAATGTCAAAAAACTCACGACAATGAAGTCACGGTTACAGAAGACTACAAAAGCTCAGGCACTAGTTTTTACATGGTGCTCCTTACTCCAAAGAACCACAAATTAAAATATTAGTAAATCTGTATATTATTAAGCGTACCAACATAAGCATTTATTATCATGGCATGCAATTGTGTCATTCAATCCATGTAGTTAAACCCCAATTAGTAAAGAAAAAATAACTCACAAAAGAAGGATTTGATCCATTGTAAGCAAGAACAAGATTAACAGCTCCTTCACCCCTGTAAACCCAGTTAGCTGCATCTTCTTCCCTTAGAGTTTGCTCCATTAGTTTTCACCTGAAAAAAACTCTCATTTTTAGTTCAGGCATTTTATCAAACATCAAGAAGACACCCAATGAAAAGCTTCAAAAAAACCAAACTTGAGTTCAATTTGAAGAATGAAACTTGTGAAAAAATAAAACGGTACCTCTGATTTGTCAGCGAAATACAGAGATAAATCCATACACATTTAACAATCAAAGCAAAGCCAATGATAATGACAAAACTACTTTTTCCGAACAATCAAAGCCGGCATCCACTTTGTTCCAGACAGAAAACCCTTTCTTAATATCATAAAAGTCATAGTCTCTATGTATTTAAGGACAAGGTATAATATATGTAGCTATAGTAATATAAGAATCTAATAAGCAAATAAAAACTTTAAGAAACTCATCAGTCATCATCATGATATATATACCTTTAATAGTTGAAATTGGTTCGATGGAGAGAGTTTCATAAAAAGGAAGTGAAGGATAACACTCCATGTCTTGTATTGAAAACTCGTGTGCCCAACATTCCAGTGGTGGATATTCGTTACTGTTTCCATTGAAATATAGATTGAGCATAAATAAATGCAGCACAGTGGCAAATAATTCACAAAAAAAGTATATATAGAGTGTTGTAACAATTTAATCTAATTAGATTACCTGGAATAATAGTAATAATCATAATCATATAAGAAAAATTGAATGGGAAGTGGGAAAGGATATTCATCTATTTGTTGAGGGTTGAAAAAGTAGTTGCAACAAGCCATGGAGATGATGATGAGTGATGAGGGAGAGAATTGATGAAGCGATGGATATAGTAAGTGAGTGAGGGATACGAAGAGAAGTTGGCAATATATATACGGATAAGGATGAAACGAGACAAATCCATACACATTTAACAAGAAAAGAGTTTATCACCTTGAGAAATGCTATAATTCATATCCAGAAAATTTGGAGAGGTAAGTTGTCTTCTCATAACTTTCTGTCTTCACATAAATTTGGAGAGGTAAGCTGTCTTCACAGAACTACTAAATAATTAATAATGGAGAAAACATTTAAGATAAATAAGGATACAGAAATTGAACTAGGCAAAGCAATTACAACTAGATGCGAATACAATATACCTCTAGTACACATATCTGCGCAACATTATCAACAAACTTCCTAGAAACCAGAACTGCATCCAAAAGAAAGAAGCCCTTGTCAGTGCAACAGCAATTTCTAATCCATATTGATTTAGGCACCACCTAACTGAGCATCAATTCAAGACATCTCACCTTTACCAGATTTGCCCACAATGGATGCAGCAAGTACAACCTATATAGGTGAAAAAAATTTAGAACATAAACTCAAAGTTGTATAAGATAATTCAAGCAAATAGAAAGAAAGACTAAAGTATTCCCCAACCCAGTTAAATGCATCATTTTGCAAAGGAATCTAGCACTGCCCCAACCTCACAATTTTGGCTACGCTCAATGGGGCAAGTAACTTGCATATAATCTAATTCATCACCAATTTTGTAAGAAATAGAATTTACAGCAACCTATCATAGCTAAATTTGAGGAGAAAGAAAAATAACACCGGGTATCATAAGCTAAATCAGAAGATCCAACAGTAATCTTGAAGAACATTCAAATACAAACCTCACCATGAATAGATCTCAATTATAAGGCAAGTGTGTACAATTATACAACACGAAGCCCATGTAATGTATCACAGATTCAAATTACATGCACATATCAAAATTGTAGCTGATAGAGAAGCCTAAAATAAATATCGAAGTGCGGGATTGTGAGGAAACAAAAGGATTACCATGTCTGCGTTCGATCTTTGAAATGATGGAAGTGATTATTGTCTCAAATTGAATCTGACAAGAAAACAAAGTCCGTAACAGTGTTAGGAGCCATGAGATCAGATCGTGAGACAAGAAGAATGTGCAGTGAGGGCAAGTGAATGAAGAACTCGAAGAGAGAATACAGAAAAAAAAGAGAAATAGAGGTTACCAGAACACGATCTGAAATTCAGAAGCGCAGATCTAAATGGAGGGGACTGAAACACAGCTCAAACAGAAGCAGGAAAATAGAGCTCGTAAACGATGGAGCTTCTTAATGGATGGAGCTTCTTCATGGACGGAGTGATGGGGAGAGCGGCGGCGGTGAAAGAAGCTCCTGCGATGGGGAGAGCATGGACGGAGCGATGGAGAGAGCGTGGATGGAGAGAGGAAGAAGCTCCTACTAAACTTGTGTGGAGTGTGAATAGATCGAGAGAGGGTAAGATCTGAGCTAGGGTTAATCTAATATTTACGACGGAAAATTTAAATTACGGACGGAAAATTCGTCTGTAATAATTTAATAAAACGCAGCGTTTTGTCTATTTAATTACAGACGAATTTTCCGTCTATAACTATTTTTCATGGAAAAAAATTAATTTTTCCGACGGAATTATAGACAGATTCTCTTTTTCGTCTGTAATTTATGCTAATCCATTTTTTTTTATTTTCCAACAAAAAATCCCTCTAAAATTCCCTCTGTATTTCCGTGGGATAAAATCCGTCGGTAATAACTAGTTTTCTAGTAGTGAGAGAACAAAATATTAAGACGCTAGGGTTGTAGTGCTTAAGAAAATCAATAAGAGGAATAGATATGATATAATAATCTATAAAATAATATATGGTGCATCAATCTTTAGGCCTAATGATGACTAGAGAGTAAGGTAACTAGGGAGTACACTAATAAGAGAAAGAAAAGTCACAAGATAAGACATAGTACGTCTAGCAATAAAAAGAAAGTACTTATACAAAGATTAGACCATGACTAACGACCATGGAAATAACTAGAGGTATACTTAGAGTAAGCAAGGTCAAAGGGTGATAATACTGATGTAATACGCTTACAAGTTAAAAGCAAGGAGTTAAGGGTAAAATGATAAAAGACAAAATCTAAGTTAGTAGTTAATTAATTAGGTACACGATGATCATTTAAGAATAATCATGAGACAAATATGGCAATGAAAGAATAATAGAAATACTCATATAGGGAGTTGCTGAGGGCAACAGAGTAAAACAGAGTAATGATAACTTAAAGGCTTTAAAAGAAAATAAGAATTTAAAAAGAATGAAAAATGGCAAGAAGGTCCCTTAGAGAGATGAAAGTAATTTGATAATAGAATGACTAAGGGCAAGAAGGTCCCTTAGATGTACCAAAGTATGTGAAGGTAAAGAAAGATGTCCCAAGAGGCCCTAAGAAAGACTACCTAGAAAGCGAAAGGATTTTCTCGCTTGGCTAGTGTTGGAAAAGGTGGGGATGCCCACAGATAAATCTGTTTCTTACTATAAACCTATAGTGGCGTCAAGCTTTGCATCGATTTCCTTGTACAGGGTGATGACAAGTCATCTTAGCCTAGTTTCACTAGCTTTTTTCTTTTGTTTTCAATTGAATTATGCACTTTCTTGAGCCATAAGCAAGCCAATTGAGTAGATTTTCATGCTTCCTTTGATTTAATCAACCATGTATAAATTCATGCAATTTCATGAGGTTTTATGCTATAATTGTCACATATTATGAAAGAATGAATATCTCATGATTTTGAGCATAGCTTTGATGTGTTTGGTTGATTAATGATAGGTGAAGAAAGCTTGGAGAAAGGTTGAAGCAAGAAGGAATGGTTAGGAGGAAGAGAGGACAAAAAGTTTGAGCAAAAGTTTGCCTCAAACTTTTTGTCAAACTTTTGGAATAAGTTAAAATGAACCAGGGAGCAAAAAGCTGGACCAAAAGTTTGCCTCAAACTTTTGTGCAAACTTTTGGGCAAAAAGCTGGAGCAAAAGTTAGCCTCAAACTTTTTGGCAAACTTTTGTCATCACAAATCAACACCCTGGAGAGCAAAAGTTTGCGCCAACGTTAGCCCCTAACTTTTTGGCAAATGTTGGCGCATGAACAACACACCCTGGAGAGCAAAAGTTTGCGCCAACGTTAGCCTCTAACTTTTTGGCTAACGTTGGCGCCATGAGTGTGCAAGGGGAGGCCAACGTTGGAGCAAAAGTTTGACCCCAAACTTTTGCCCCAACGTTGATATCAGCAAAAGAGGGTGGCTGATGTGAAAAGTTGGAGTAAAAGTTTGCCTCAAACTTTTACTCAAACTTTTACTCAAGCTTTCATGATTCCAAACCCGGTTCAATTCGGTTCTTCTCCAAACACCAAGAGCAATCAACCAAGGCCTCTATCAACCCAATTCCATCAAGAGCAAAGTTGGTTATCTAGTCTCTTGGGTCCTGAGATCTGAATTCCAATTTTACATTCCTCTGTTTAATGCTTTTCAATCTCATTTACATTTCTGTTTTTAGATCCGATTCAATCCAAGTTATCTTCTACTTCTCTGCTCGTTGCAATTTACTTTTCCTTGTTTAAATTCTGCAAATCCAATTCCCAATTCCCTTTACAATTCAAGCCATTTACATTTCTTGCAATTTAAGATTCTGCAATTTACATTTCTTGTGTTCTAAGTTTCTGCCATTTAATTTCTTGTTCTTTAAGATTCAGCACTTTAAATTTCAATTCTCTTTACTTTCATGCAATTCACCCACTCCCTTTACTTTCTCTGCAATTTAAATTCTGCAAATCACAAATCTCTCAACCAAATCTTGATTCGCTTGACTAAATCAACCACTAAGCTAAAATTGCTCAATCCTTCAATCCCTGTGGGATCGACCTCACTCCCGTGAGTTATTATTATTTGATGCGACCCGGTGCACTTGCCGGTTAGTTTTGGGTGTTTTGGAGAAATTCGTTTTTCCACAAAAATACTCATCAAGTTTTTGTTGGATTGAATCGGATCTAAAAACAGAAATGTAAATGAGATTGAAAAGCATTAAACAGAGGATGTAAAATTGGAATTCAGATCTCAGGGCCCAAGAGACTAGATAACCAAGTCTAGATCTCAATGCCTTCCTAGATCCAACAAGAACAATAGCAAAGGAAATGTAAATTGAAAAGAAAATAGATGAAGAAGCAATTAACCGAAACTGAAATTCAATTAAGCAGAAAATTAAACAAAAGAAAGAAAAGAAAATACAAAGACAAAAAGAACATGGCCCAAGGCTCTGAGCATCAATTACTAGGCAGAAAAGAAAGAAGAAACAATGACTCAAAGAGTTGTTAGCCTAGTAAAATGCTTGTGGTTGAGTTGTGTCAAAGAAAGAGGCTTGAGCAAGTAAATCCTTAGGGGTGCTTCAACACCTAATACCTTAAAACCAACTGGTTTAGGAGTATTGATTGAAAGCTTATCTAAAGAGCCGCTTTGAGACATGACATTTAGAGTCAAAGCCAAAGCAAAGAAACTATAAGCTGCTTCAAGGTGATTACATATAAAGAGATCTCTATGATACCATTTGGATGAAAATCCTAAGACCTAAGACTCCCAATATGTGAGGACTAGTAAGCACTGAAGCCCTTGTATGAGCATATAATTTAGAGTT
>NC_029792.2:87767792-87768149 GCF_000816755.2 Arachis ipaensis | reverse complement strand
CATGATTCCAAACCCGGTTCACTTCGGTTCTTCTCTAAACTCCAAGAGCAATCAACCAAGGCCTCTATCAACCCAATTCCATCAAGAGCAAAGGCCCAATTGAAGGCTTGAGGACCATTTGAAGAAAGTGTATAAATAGCATAGGATTTAAGTTTTTCGGAGAGCTTCCTTTTTAGAAATTTTCAATACTTGCAGCAGAGAGCTCATTTTACATTCTAGCATTATTATTTTAATTCAAGAGAATTGGGGAGGAGAATTGATCTCTCTTCTTCCTTCTTCTTGCCCAGCACTCTTTAATTTTCTTGCTTCGGATCTTGGGTGGAGAATTGAAGAACTTCTGTTTCAATCTCACCTTGG
>NC_029792.2:87755723-87757792 GCF_000816755.2 Arachis ipaensis | reverse complement strand
GGTGCAGTAAAGTCACCAAGCATCTTCCTTGCATTATTATTATTTTCGGCTGCCATCTCCTCTGCCTGTTCGAAAATTTTTGAAAGGTTATCTCTGGATTGTTGTATTTTAGCTTCTCTTAATTTTCTCTTCAGAGTCCTTTCAGGTTCTGGATCTGCTTCTACAAGAATGTTCTTATCCTTGCTCCTGCTCATATGACAAAGAAGAAGGCACAGAAAAATAATAATAATAATGGAGATCCTTTATACCACAGTATAGGGATCCCTGTGTGAGTGGAAGAAGAGGGGGAGACAAAGAATGTACTATAATGGAAGAAACACAACTGTGAGGAGGCTAGAGATGTGAGATGAGATGTTAGGATATGAATGAATAAATAGAATGAGATGGGGGAGGGATAATTTTCGAAAATATTTTTGAAAAAGAGTTAGTGATTTTCGAAAATGGTTTTTGAAAAATGTTAGTATTTTTTTTTTCGAAATTTTTTTTCTTTTTTTTTTTTAAAATCAAAAATAAAAATAATTAGTTAATTAAAAAGAAATTTTTGAAAAAGAGAGAAGATATTTTCGAAAATTAGAGAGAGAGAGTTAGTTAGGTAGTTTTGAAAAAGTTAAGAAACAAACAAAAAGTTAGTTAGTTAGTTGAAACAAATTTTCAAAAAAATAAGAAGTTAGGAAGTTAGAAAAGATATTTTGAAAAGATATTTTTTTTTTGAAAAAGATAAGATAAGAAGATATTTTTGAAAAGATATGATAAAAATTAGTTTTTGAAAAAGATTTGATTTTTAAAATCACAATTAATGACTTGATTCACAAGAAATCACAAGATATGATTCTAGAACTTAAAGTTTGAATCTTTCTTAACAAGCAAGTAACAAACTTCAAATTTTTGAATCAAAACTTTAATTGATTATGTTATTTTCGAAAATTATGATATAAAATAAGAAAAAGGTTTTTGAAAATTATTTTTTTGGAATTTTCGAAAATAATCATGAATTTTGAAAAAGATTTTGAATTTTGAAAAAGATTTTGAAAAAGATAAGATTTTCAAATTGAAAATTTGATTTGACTCATAAGAAACAACTTGATTTTAAAAATTTTTTAAAAAGTCAATCCAAATTTTTGAATTTGATGAGAAAAAAAAAAGGAAAGATATTTTTTGATTTTTAAAATTTTTATGAAAAACATGAAAATTATGCAATGCATGAAATTTTTAGATCAAAACATGTGATGCATGCAAGAATGCTATGAATGTCAAGATGAACACCAAGAACACTTTGAATGTCAAGATGAACATCAAGAACATATTTTTGAAAAATTTTTAATGCAAAGAAAACATGCAAGACACCAAACTTAGAATTCTTTAATGCTTACGCACTAAGAATTCAAGAATGCATATGATAAACATGAAAAGACACAAAACAAAAAATCATCAAGATCAAACAAGAAGTCTTACCAAGAACAACTTGAAGATCATGAAGAGCACTATGAATGCATGAAATTTTCGAAAAATGCAAGATGCATATGCAAGTGACACCAAACTTATAACATGACTCAAGACTCAAACAAGAAACAGAAAAATATTTTTGATTTTTATGATTTTCTAATTTTTTTTTTGGATTTTTATTTTATATTTTTCGAAAATTATTTAGAAAAGAGAAAAATAAGGATTCAAAATTTTTAATATGAATTCCAGGAATCTTATGCTCTAAAGCTCCAATCAAAGGGTCAGGCATGGCTTAATAGCCAGCCAAGCTTTAGCATGTAAGTTTTTTCATGTATAGAACAACTAAGTGTGTGAGAATCTCTTGTGATGATAAGTTGAAATCCCAGTCCAAAAGATTGGACATGGCTTACAGCCAGCCAGGATTCAACAAATCATCATGAAACACTAGAATTCATTCTTAAAAATCCTGAAGAAAAGTATATTTTTGAAAATATTTTTAATTAAATTTTTTTTTTTCGAAAACAAAGGAGAAATTTTTGAAAGATTTTTGAAAAATTTTTGAAAACAAAACAAAAAGAAAATTACCTAATCTGAGCAACAAGATGAACCGTCAGTTGTCCAAACTC
>NC_029792.2:87755016-87755574 GCF_000816755.2 Arachis ipaensis | reverse complement strand
ATTCAAATGATATTCAAGCCTTGAGTTGGGCCTTTGCTCTTGGTGGAATTGGGTTGAAAGAGGCCTTGGTTGATTGCTCTTGAAGTTTGGAGAAGAACCAAAGTGAACCAATTGAACCGGTTTTGAGGTTAGCAAAAGTTGGACCAAAAGTTTGAGCCAGTCTAACTTTGGCTCCAACTTTTCATATCAGCTAGCACAATTTGCTGATATCAACGTTGGTGCCAACGTTAGGGGTCTAACTTTGACCCTAATGTTGGCCTTGCCTAATGTGCTTGTGGCGCCAACGTTAGCCACCAAGTTAGGGGGCTAACGTTGGCGCAAACTTTTGCTCCTCTCCCTTGAATTTTCATGTGCCAACGTTAGCCTCCAAGTTAGGGGTCTAACGTTGGCGCAAACTTTTGGTGCCCAGGGGAAAATTCATGTGCCAACGTTAGCCTCAAAGTTAGGGGGCTAACGTTGGCGCAAACCTTTGGTGCCCAGGGGAGAAATTCATGTGCCAACGTTAGCCTCAAAGTTAGGGGGCTAACGTTGGCGCAAACTTTTGGTGCCCAGGGGAGA
>NC_029792.2:87754659-87754809 GCF_000816755.2 Arachis ipaensis | reverse complement strand
TTTCACTTATCTCTCTTCACTCCTAGCCATTCCTTCTTGCTTCAACCTTTCTCCAAGCTTTCTTCACCTATCATTAATCAACCAAACACACCAAACACATGCTCAAAATCATGAGATATTCAATCTTTCATAATATGCAACAAATATAGC
>NC_029792.2:87740827-87749650 GCF_000816755.2 Arachis ipaensis | reverse complement strand
CTGTGAATTGTAACAGTGATTGCAACCGTTTACGAGTATTCACCGGTGCAATCTCAGGTGCAATTGAATCAATTACACCGGAGATTGCAATCTTCCCCCCTCTTTGCGGTTGCAATCACTGTAAGTTGTAACAGTGATTGCAACCGGATTCCTCTTTGTATGGTGCAATTGAACCAATTGCACCCTCGATTGCATTCTTCGTTCTCACCAGCTGTTGCAATCACTGTGGGTTGTAACAGTGATTGCAACCTTCGTTGGTGTATTGGGGGTTCCTTGGTGCAATTGAAGGTGCAATTGAAGGTGCAATTGAATCAATTACACCTTCGATTGCAACTACTCACTTTCTTTGTGGTTGCAATCACTGTAAGTTGTAACAGTGATTGCAACCCCTACCGATTCGTACCGGTGCAATCTTCGGTGCAATTGGATCAATTGCACCTGAGATTGCACTCTGTATCCCCGTGGAACCTTGCAATCACTGTTACAACTCACAGTGATTGCGAGAGCTTCCTACCGTTCGGGTGCAATTTCTCGGTGCAATTGATTCAATTGCACCCGAGATTGCACCCTTGTTTCCCCCGAAAAGTTTCAATAACCCTTACAATTCAGAGTTATTGCACACGTTTCCTGAATCTCCGTTGCAATCACCGTTGCAAACACGGTGATTGCAACTTCAATTGCACCGAAAATGAATCCTTGCAATCACTCTTTCAACTAACAGTGATTGTAAGAGCTTGAGTATAAAAGTGATTTGCAATTGTGGGGATTGCAGGATTCGATTTCAGAGACGGGTGAAGTGTTAAAGAGAGACGTTCATTTCGGTTCGGGTTTACTTCTTCTCTTGATGAAGTTTGAGTTATAGGTTTCCGGGTTCTGAACTTCTCGGTTGATCTTCGACTCTTTTTATCATATATATCCTCATCGAAACTTAACAACTCCTCAAGACCTTACAACCTTTTCTTCTTAATGAGAGACATAAGATGTAAGAGACGTAAAAGATCAAAATACTAGATAAGAGGTAGAAACAAAAGTAAAAGATCTCGATACTTGTTGATTTGGGGAAAGTAACCCAATCCCTCGAGACAACATTAAACTACCTAGTTATGATCAAAAGTAATCTAACGTTGGCTCAACTTCCCCTCTCCACGTTAGAGTTCTCGTTGACTTAGTTAACGTGACTCTTAACGTGGTCAATGATAGCTTTGAGAGCGTTATTGGCAATCACTTTTCTCATTAACTTTTCAAGTTACCTCCCATTCATTGCTTCCTTTGGTCCTGAAATCAAGCAATAGAGCGCATCAAAGTTCTAGTCCAAGTCATGGGCAATGCAGAATATAATTTGTCACTAAACTCATGCAAAATCCTCATGAAATAATGTAAAATGCACAATGTATGCTTGAATCAAGGTGGAAGTGAATATCTATCCAAAACTAGCTTATTTCCTAAGGGAATGCATGAAACTAGCCTAAAAACAGTAAAGAAAAGGTCAGTGAAACTGGCCAAGATGCCCTGGCATCAATACTTCGGTTATCAATTTATTTAGGGGTTTGTTACTTGTGACAACCAAAACGTTTGTACGAATGGATTTTTGTTGGTTTAGAAACTATATCTACAACCCGACTGTTTTACTAAAATTCTTTACTAGCAAAAATCCTAACGTCAGGGAGCTACCAACTAACATCAATAGGATCATGAGGAGGAAGCTAATCAAGGATGCCAAACACTACATCTGGGATGATCCTTATTTGTTCAAAAAATATGCTGATGGAATCCTAAGAAGGTGTATACCCCATGAGGAAGGGCAAGAAGTATTATGGCAGTGCCATGGATCTGCATATAGAGGTCACTTTAGTGGAGAAAGGACAGCAGCAAAAGTGCTTCAATCCGGATTTTACTGGCCAACAATGTTTAACGATGCCAAGGAAATGGTGTCAAGATGTGATGAATGCCAAAGAGCTGGTAATCAAACCGAGAGAAATGAGATGCCACAGCAATTCATACTAGAGTTGGAGCTGTTTGATGTATGGAGGATTGATTTCATGGGACCCTTCCCAACCTCCTACTCAAATAGCTACATATTGGTGGGTGTTGATTATGTCTCAAGATGGGTAGAAGCCATAGCCACTACAACAAATGACCACAAGGTTGTGATAAGCTTCTTGAGAAGTAATATTTTCAGTAGATTTGGAGTCCCCAGAGCTCTCATTAGTAATGGAGGGACACACTTCTGCAACAAACAACCCGAGGCACTCCTTCTCAGATATGGGGTGAAGCACAAAGTGGCAACTCCATACCACCCACAGACCAACGGGCAAGCTGAAATTTCCATCAGAGAGCTAAAAAGAATCCTTGAAAAGACTGTTGGAAGCTCAAGAAAGGATTGGTCTAAGAAGCTAGATGATGCACTATAGGCCTACAGGACAGCCTATAAGACTCCCATTGGGATGTCTCCATACCAACTGGTATATGGCAAGGCTTGTCACTTGCCAGTTGAACTTGAACATAGAGCCTTTTGGGCTCTAAAGATGTTAAACTATGATGAGCAAGCTGCTGGAGAAAAGAGAGTAATGCAACTCAATGAGCTGGAGGAGTTTAGGATTCAAGCACATGAGAATGCAAAAATCTACAAAGAAAACACAAAAAGGTGGCATGACCAAAAGATAGCAAGAAGGAAGTTCACTGAAGGACAAAAAGTGTTACTCTACAACTCAAGACTCAAATTTTTCCCTGGAAAACTGAAGTCTAGATGGTCAGGACCTTTCACCATACTCAAGGTGTTTCCCTATGGTCATGTGGAGCTCATGGAGTGATGCCAGGGCATTTTGGCCAGTTTCACTGACCTTTTCTTTACTGTTTTTAAGGTAGTTTCATGCATTTTCTTAGGAAATAAGCTAGTTTTGGGTAGATATTCACTTACATCTTGATTCAAGCAAACATTGTGCACTTTACATGATTTCATGAGAATTTTGCATGAATTATATAATAAATTGGATGATGCATGATCCCATGATTAAGAGAAAGACTTTGATGTACTTTGTTTGATTGATTTCAGGCCAAAAGAAGAAGAGAAGAAGCCACGTTAGTGGCTACGTTGGTTACACTAATGTGGGCACTAACGTAGAAGGAAGGAAAGCCCCAACGTTAGTGAGAAAAGTTAGTGGCATTAACTTTGAAGAAAGAGAATTTGAGCCAACGTTAGTGACACTTAACATTATCACTAACGTTGGCCAACGCTCACAAGTGGCCACGTTAACTTTTGTAGAGCAATGATCAACTAACTCTTTACATTGGGTTAGAGAGCTCTATTGTGATTCAATGGATCAATTGTAGTTCTTATTCTTCTTCTCCTTTCTTTTCTCTTGATTTTACTTGAAAGCTTTTGGTCTTCATCCAATTGGGTAGTTATCTTGGAAAAGGAGCTATTCAGACTTGGATCTCTTTTGAACCTTGAAAGAGGAATGAAGAGATCAAGCTAGAAATGCTTTCTCATGCTGGACTAAATTGGGTTTGGATGGATATGTGACTATAATCCTCTCAATACCTGGTTTGGGAAATGCATGTGGTATAATCAGTGACCACACTTCATCTCTTCTCATGAGCAATTGACCAAGGAATTGGCTATTGATCAAGATTTGAGAGATTGAATTTCAAGAAATTGTAATTCGATCAATTAAGATTGCCAAGGAGATCAATGAGTGCATTGATTGAGGAAGAGATGAGAATGAACTTGATCCGGAGGATTGCAATATCTCTTGATCCCAATGTTTATTTTATTTTTAGTTCTTACATTTACTTTTCTTGCCATTTTACTTTTCTGCACTTTATTGCTTTCTTTACTTTTCTATCAATTTACATTTCCTTGTTACTTATCACTCCATTATGATTCGTCTAACTAGGATAATCAATTAACCATTGATTGCTTAATCCGTTAATCTCTGTGGGATTCGACCTCACTCTATTGTGAGTTTTACTTGACGACAATTTGGTATACTTGCCGAAGGGAGATTTGTTGAGAGACAAGTTTTCCGTGCATCAAGTTTATGGCATCGTTGCCGGGGATTAATCGTGATTAACAAACTACCAGTTGATTGATTTACTAGATTAGACACTTTTCTTTTGTCTTTATTTTCTTTTGCTTCTTTATTTTCTTTTGCTAACCAACTGTTTGTGATATTGCCTCACTGGGAATTTCCTCATCTGTGACAATGGAGATTCCAATTTCTTTTGGTGATTATTGTTTGAGACAGAGCTTTCTGCAGGAAAGAAAGGAGCATCCATCATATTTTAGTCAATCAAATTTCATGGGAAACTCTTTACCACCACAGAATGATTCACTTTACTATGCTCATGGTGGGTGGGAGTATCAAGAACATGAAATGGGGTACTTTCTAGAGCCGCAGAATGGTCCATATCTTGGTGAAATTGATCACTACTCAAGTTGTGGCTGGGAAGATCATAATCAAAGAGATTTCACTCATTCATACCCCATTCATCAAGAGCCATCACCTCTCAATTATACAACCTCACCTCCAAGTTTCACATGCCTAAATCCTTCATCATTTGAGTATGCCTCAGCACAAAAGTCTATCAAAAATCCATACAATTCATTTCACCATCCACAAAACTCAACCCACTACCCACAAGAGTCATACCACTTTTAGAACACACAACCACAAAACAACCAATTCCATTCACAAACCAACCCCGCTCAACCATTACAACCTACCCAACCACCTTTAGATAGACTTGCTAGGATGAAACTCTTCATGGAAGAGCTCAAAAAAAGTAGAGAAGAAGAGAGACTCACTAGGATAGAACTCCTCCTTGAAGAAATAATAAAGACAAATGAAGAGGAGAAAATAGCAAGAAGGGACCATGAAGAAAAATTGAGACAGAATGCACAACTCTATTCTGAAGAACAATTCATTGAAAAGCTGAGAGCACGAAGAGAGACCACTTCACGCTCTCCAGAAACAGAGGAGTTCATTCAAAGGTCAAGAACAAATGAGGAAGTCAATCAAGGGAGCCCATACTCCAATGAAATAGAAAGTTGCATAGAAGGTGAGTTCATTGAACCATTAATTCAAGAAATTCTTGATGAAGAGGATGCTCCACCCATCATACAATACCCAAGTCCTGAAATCAAGGTGGTAAAGGCAATCAACATGAACACTAACAAAAGGATGGTGACCAAGAAAAGAAGGACAATATTCATGAAGAAGAAAAGGTCAACCAAAAGCCATCCCACCCCTACCCCAACAAGCAAGTTTACTCAAGCTAACAACAGAAGAAGGCTTGCTGGGGAGAGGCACTCAAAACAAGGGGCATTAACTGGCTCCTCTTTCCTCTTGAGGTCATTCCTCTTAACAAACTGGAAGAAGAGGAAGAAAGTCGTGAACAACATGTCAAGCTAATGACATTAAAAGAGCGCTTGTTGGGAGGCAACCCAACCGTAGGTAACATTTCCTTGCTTTGCTTAGTTTACTTTCAATAATTTGGCATATGATTGCACTCTAAGTTTGGTGTTGCCATGCAACAATTTGATTTTCAATCTTCACTGGGTACTTGCAACATTCTAAATTGACAGTGGCACACTAAGTTTGGTGTTGCCACTTAACTTTCATGCAAAGTACTATGCCAACACCACTCATTAATGCAATCACATTGTCTCTATTTTACTTCTTGTGCTTTTGTTGTATCCTTAACCTTGCTTGCTGAAACACATGCATACTCACACTTTATTCTAAGACATTCATGATCCATCATGAACCCCGTCACCACTGTTTTAATTGTTGCTTAAGTATAAGCAATCATTCTATGTCTGGTGTGGGAAGGGAAAGAATAGGAGGGAAAGGGCAACAACGATGAAGATAAAATATAAGGTGGTAAAGTTCCTTTCTCCTCTTACTTATTTCCAACACTTTAATTTGCATGATTTTCTTCTATGTTCTTTGTATGTATGTGTGCTTTCTCCTTGAGAATAAGCATGTCGATTCTGTCTTTGAAACTTTTTATTGATTAAGGCTGTGTTTTCTAGCCTGAATGTCATTACTGCATCCTTACTTTGCTTACTAGTATGCTTGTCCCTTTGAATCAAATGAAAAGAGAATGATAGTTTTTAAAGACCAGAGAGGAGTTCATACTATGGAGTAAGTTCATGAGTTTGTGGTATGATCATAAGTTAGCTAAGTTGGTTCAACCACAAGGTGGGAAGACAACTATCTGTCCTGAATCATATGCTTGAAACACACCCCATGAGACTAGCTAAATAATAAGATCCTAATAATGATTAGGGGTTCTTATTATTGGTTATGAGTTTTGTAAATTGGGGGTTTTGAAAGTAAGGAAGCAAGTAATTTGAATTGTAATTAAAATAAGTAAATGACTGTAAAATAAACTTTTGGTAAGGTATGAGAAATTGGAAGTCCTGTCCTAATTATCCTTATCAATGGTGATGATAATTGTGTCTTAAACCCACTTAGTTAGCCTTTACTAAATCAAGGGAAGGTCAAGTGGATTGATTAGTCTGATCTTCAGGTTCTAGTCAATTCCTAAGAAAGGACTGGAATTATTGAAGTTCAATTCAATTAGCAAAGATAACAATTATCAATCACGTTGAGTTTGATAACTCCTGAGTTACTGATTTCTTAACCAAGACCAAAAGAGGAAAAGTAAATCTACTCGAATAAAAATATCTTCAGATTGAAGGTAACAGTAACATAAATAAAAGAGAGCAATCATAAACTGAAATACCTCAAATAACATTAATTGAAAGAATAATCTGTAACATAGAAAAGTTCATAAATTAAATTGAGAAAACAATTAATTAAAAGGAATGTTGAACCTGATAGAAAGGGGCAATCATGAAAGCGAGAAAAATCCTAAATCCTAATCCTAAGAGAGAGAGGAGAGAAAGTCTCTCTAAAAACTACATCTAAATCATGAAAAATGAATAATTCGAGACTCTCCTTTTGACTGGATGCATTCCCCCACTTTATAACCTCTAATATGTGCTTTCTGTACTTGGATCTGGGCAAAACAGGGCTTCAGAAATCGCTGGGAGCATTTTCTGTAATTTCTGGTGCGTGGCCTCTGTCATGCGTCCGCGTGGGTCACGCGGTCGCATCATCTGGAGTTTTCCTTATCACGCGTTCGCTTCGGTCATGCGTCCGCGTCATTTGCGTTCTGCTCAAGGCGCGCGTTCGCGTCATTCACGCGTTCGCGTCGCTGCCAGTTTCTTCAAAAACTCCATTTTGTGCTTTCCTTCCATTTTTGTATGTTTCCTTTCCATCCTTTAAGTCATTCCTGCCTTTAGAATATCTGAAACTACTTAACACACAAATCACGACATCGAATGGTAATAAAGAGTAATTAAAATAATTATTTTTAAAGCATAGGAAACATGTATTTCAAATATATCACATAATAAGGAAGGGAAAGTAAACCATGCAATTAATGAATAAGTGAAGGATTGAATAAATCACTTAAATTAGGCACAAAATATATCATAAAATATGGGTTTATCAGAAACTCAACAACAATAATGGAGCCAAGTCAACCACAACATCCAACAACTCCAAGGGAATTCGGAGCATATGAGGAAGGAGCAACAAGAAAAATTTGACTGGGGAGAGGTGCGAAATGCACTGGACAAAATAGTAGAGCAAGGCAAATGTCAACAGAGGAACCTGGCTGAATTTAGACATCTCTATGATGCCAGAACCATATCCAGGAGGCAGTATGACATTAACACACAAGCGAAGCTGAATCACTTGTGTAACGTCGTGGCCGTTCTGAACCCAGGATACCCAACCTTCATGCAAGGAATGGAAGAACTAAGTGCAAGACAAGAAGAAATCCTAGCCAAACATAAGGAGGATGAAAGGAATTACATGAGGAGGGCAGGATTTTGGAAACCCAAGGACATCAAAGCACAAGAAGGTTCCTCCAAACCAGATGAAGGTGGTCCCCCCTCCCCCAAGAAGAAGGACAAAGGGAAGGGGCCAGTGAACTAAAGATAAAGCTGCTCAAGGTTGTTGAGTCCCATGGTTGACACTTTCCAATCTCTGAATTCTTGTTTAAGTTTTTGCTTTATTTACTTTTTGAATAAATAATCATGCTAGGATAGTTTATATTTTATGCATAGCTTTTAATTCCTGTTTGAAGTCTTTATGAGTTCTTCTTTTCAAGAAAGAAAATGCCATGTATTTCAAGTTTTCATTCCAACAAAAATAAAAGTAGAGTTTGTCTCCATAAGAGTCACTGTGAGTTGTGCAAAAATAATGAGAAAGACCAAGGCCAAGATGGATCATGAAACAAACTAAGATATAAGTGACCAAGTGTAAGACCTTGAATGAACTAAAAAAAAAAAGAAAATGAGTCATGGAAAAGCAACTAGTCCTAGAAGGTATAACTAGGGGAAGGTTAAGGAGTGTTCCTTGAATATCCATAGAACCAAGAGGTAGTAAGCAATAAAGACCCAAGGCTCTGGGCATCAACTACTGGGATAAAAAAAAGAGAGAGAAAAAAAAAGAGAAACATTGAAAAGCTCAAAAAGAATCAAAGATCTTAGTAGATGCTTGTGGTGAAGATGTGTCAAGAAGAGACCTGGGCAAGTAAATTCTTAGGGGTGTCTCAACACCTAGTACCCTAAAACCAACTGGTTTGGGAGTGCTAATTGAAAGCTTAATTAAAGGGTTGTCTTGAGACAAAACACTTAGAGTCGTGGTCAAGAAATCAAAACAACCCTTACTACCTCAAGGTGACAATCAATAGAAAGGACCCCTAAAGCCTATACCTGAAAGAACCCTCAAGGATCCAAGA
>NC_029792.2:87714744-87740802 GCF_000816755.2 Arachis ipaensis | reverse complement strand
AAGAAGGTAAGGAACGTACTTCCAACCCATAGGACCCAAGTCTTGCCGGTGCTGCAATGTGTTCACTAAGTCGAAGCGAACACACAATTACAGTATGACGGAGGACCTATACCAAGACCGTAGTATCTCTACAGATTTAAGTCGGTCCAAGGAGACAACTGTAAACGGAACGAGATGATAAAACAGGTCACGTAAAGCGTGGAGAGGGGTCAGTTTAAAAAGAACAACGAGGAAGGAGTATACGAGGCTTAAGGGAACCTCAACAACCTACAACACCAACTGAACCGAGGTAATAACAACAACTCAAAGACTATTTGGGTATAAAATACTATATAAAACACGGATTAAATTCACTAAATAAGTTAGGAAGTGAATAAGTAATTAACGTACCAAATGAAAGGGAAGGAATAATACACTATATAAACTTTATGTACAAAGGATACGAAATTTTTATTAATAAAATTAATGAGAAATAATGGTAAGCTACAGCACTAAACACACAATTCATCAAAGTCTATAAGATTTCCGTCCTTACTGAATTTCCTACCTTTCCTTTGTATGTTTTTACCTTCCTTTCGTGTTTTACCTCAAAAACTTCTTTGACCGTCGCTGCGCTTGCGCACTTACTGCGCTTGCGCGCGGAACTCGTCTTGCGTTTACTGCGCCTGCGTACTGGCTTCGCTTGCGCACTATTCCTTTTGAGGTCTACTACGCTGGCGCACTGGGTGCGCCTGCGTACTGTCTCCGGTGCGTGGTCTTTAATGTCTTTTACGAGGGTCGCTAAAGACTTCGGGACAAAACGGGTCTAGGTTCATGTCTTTCGTGTATAATCTCCAATATTTCACCCCCTTACGTAGGTCAGTTTTCCTCTCAGAGCTTAATAAGTAAAAAGTACTAAATCTACATCAAAAATCTCTCTGAAAGAGAGGAGAGAGAGAATCCTAATCCTAAATCCTAAAAAGAGCGAAAGTACTAACGGGGAAAGATAGTCCAAGTTGTAAGGAAAATTAATTAACAAAAGAGTTAAATTAAATACTTGAAAAGATACAATGTCTAATAAGAAAGTTAATTACAATAAACTCCATAAAGTCAAATACTAACGAGAGAAAATAAATACAATGACAATGGAAGTTAGACTTCTATAAAAATAAGCTCATCTAAATGAAAAGGAGAAAACCAGAACCAATTCTTTAGTCATTGAGTCCTCAATAGTTTGAGTTGCACTAACTATTAACAATAGAAACGATTAACTTAACTTGAAGTTATTAAGGTCAGGAAAGAATCCTTAACTGATCTTGGACTTCTAGTCTGATTAGTTAGGTGAACTGGAAGGGAACTAAATCATTTCCGATTGATTCACCCAAATTCTGTGTTAATAGTAGTGGTAACTATTCCTATTAATCCTGTCCTGAAGGTTAAAGAGTATGGAATGGTTTTCAACTAAGTGCAAGACAAGAAGAAATCCTAGCCAAACATAAGGAGGATGAAAGGAATTACATGAGGAGGGCAGGATTTTGGAAACCCAAGGACATCAAAGCACAAGAAGGTTCCTCCAAACCAGATGAAGGTGGTCCCCCCTCCCCCAAGAAGAAGGACAAAGGGAAGGGGCCAGTGAACTAAAGATAAAGCTGCTCAAGGTTGTTGAGTCCCATGGTTGACACTTTCCAATCTCTGAATTCTTGTTTAAGTTTTTGCTTTATTTACTTTTTGAATAAATAATCATGCTAGGATAGTTTATATTTTATGCATAGCTTTTAATTCCTGTTTGAAGTCTTTATGAGTTCTTCTTTTCAAGAAAGAAAATGCCATGTATTTCAAGTTTTCATTCCAACAAAAATAAAAGTAGAGTTTGTCTCCATAAGTGTCACTGTGGGTTGTGCAAAAATAAAGAGAAAGACCAAGGCCAAGATGGATCAGGAAACAAACTAAGATATAAGTGACCAAGTGTAAGACCTTGAATGAACTAAAAAAAAAAAGAAAATGAGTCATGGAAAAGCAACTAGTCCTAGAAGGTATAACTAGGGGAAGGTTAAAGGGTGTTCCTTGAATATCCATAGAACCAAGAGGTAGTAGGCAATAAAGACCCAAGGCTCTGAGCATCAACTACTGAGATAGAAAATAAAAGAAAACATTAAAAAAGCTCAAAAAAGAATAAAAAAATCATAGTAGATGTGTCAAGAAGAGACCTGGGCAAGTAAATTCTTAGGGGTGTCTCAACACCTAGTACCCTAAAACCAACTGGTTTGGGAGTGCTAATTGAAAGCTTAATTAAAGGGTTGTCTTGAGACAAAACACTTAGAGTCGTTGTCAAGAAAGCAAAACAACCCTTACTACCTCATGGTGATAATCAATAGAAAGGACCCCTAAAGCCTATACCTGAAAGAACCCTCAAGGATCCAAGAGTTTTTCATGACATTAAAACATTCATGCATGTGTTGAACACTTAGCCTTACTCTTAGTTGTAACGACCCAATTTCTGGTACGTCATGATCATACTAGAAATTGAGCACTACCAACTTGTCTTCCTAATTATTATCTATTATTTATCATATGAGCCTGATTCGTTGTTAAAAATGTAGTTAATTTGCGAGGTACTTTCTTTTTTAAAAAAACATTTGGATTAACAAACAGTATCATTCATAATCAATTTACAACTGATAATATATAAAACAATTATAAACAACCACACATAACTACATCACAAGTAGTTGACAATATTCGGTGATCCAGCCTTTATTAGAGTATAGACTTTTAGTTAGAACACACCTAGATATAGCTAAATAATATCTATATACATATATATACATACAACATCCCAGGTCCTGACCTGTTCAAGAAGTCCCTAAGCTGGCACCCAGGCTAACCTAGACTCTATACTCACCTAGTCCCTCTAAACTACTAAAGCGAGGGAAAGTACATTCTAGGTCTTCAAAACTCAAGTCAGGTGGAACGTCATCAAAAGGTGGAAGGTCGTCTACTACTCCTCTGCACGATCATATGTTATCAAAGAGCGTCTCTCAAGTACTTCATCGAGTGGCCTCATAACAGCAACATCGTACGGAGGACTTAGGCTAAAGTTTGTAGATAAGCAGGGTGCAGACGATGGTTGGCCTCATAGTATATACATATAAACAGGTAACGGAGTTCACTCTAGACTCAGAAGACTACCTAGAGCAGAATCCTCTTTACAAAACAGTCATCAGCAAACTACGGAAGGGTACTCATGCTTCCATCTGAAGGGGGAAGGGAGAGAGAAGGGGTAAGAACTGGGGAGTTCTTAGTAGGGCCGGGGTTATTAGTTAAGTTCATTAATTTGTGTCGCTTAGCAGATATATAGCAGAATACCGAGAAGTAGTGAACAACCAAGTATGATGCATGTCTGTCCTATGCAGGCCATGAGCTCATGTGTCGGTTTACACCCTGCAGCCCGACATTACCTAGGAACTAGTCCTAGATATGGCTTATTCTATGTAGGTGAACTTCGGCCTACAGAAATAGCACTCCCGTAAGTGAACTTCGGCTTACAGGAATAGTCTAAACACAACACAACAACTTTCTGTAGGTGAACTTCGGCCTACAGAAATAACACCTCTGTAAGTGAACTTCGGCTGACAGAAATGGTGCCCCTGTAAATGAACTTCGGCTTACAGGAATAATCTAAACACAACACAACAACTTTCTATAGGTGAACTTCGGCCTATAGAAATGGCACCTCTGTAAGTAAACTTCGGCTTAAAGAAATGACAACTCTCTGTAGGTGAACTTCGGCCTACAGGAGCAATACCCTGAGATACTCAATTGATATTCACTGCAGGTGAACTTCGGCCTACAGGAATAACAACTCACTGTAGGTGAACTTGGGCCTACAGGACCTCTAGGGCCAATGGAAAAGCTGCAGATGAACATACAACAGAACATCATACCACAAGGCTTAACTCTTTATTCTTATACTCTTCTCCTCTATTCTTTTTGTTATATTACTCTTTTCTCATTGTCTCTTTACTCTGCTCTGATTACTCTGTTCTCTGTATCTCTCTACTCTGCTCTGATTTTTCTATTTAACGTATGTATTTAAAGCTTATGTAAATTTCGGTATGAATAGTTAGCATGTCCCAAGTATAAGTTCATTAAGTCTATACTGAAAAAATTTAACTTTTCATATAATACCTAACCCTAGTCGCGACTCAAGTATTAACTAAGTTGCCCTAGTTCGTTCAATAGTCTCTGTCTGTTTTTCTGTCAATAAAACTTTACAGACTTTTCTTTCGATTTTTATCTTTTCTTCAACTTTTTATCTTTTATTTATCTTTGCCTCACTAATATATTTTTACCACTCCCTAAGTGTTTTATGAAGCTAATTATGAGATTCTGCACCTAAAGTTGTCTTTCTAAAGCTTTTACAGAAAACTGCCTTTTCTGTATTATTTTATTATTTTTATTAAAATATTATTTTTAATTAAATATTATTATTTAATATTTTATTATTTTTATTATTTTATCATTAAATTTTCAAAAATTAACTTACTTTTACTTTTAACCTTTAAAATTCACTTTTTAACACCCGTAACTTTTAATATTTCTACTTTTACCACCCTAACTTTCAGAAATTACAAAATAACCCCCCAAACACCAAAATATTTACTTCCTTGCCCTTTTATGGATCAAAAAGGTGTTATTCATTGTTCTTCATCACACTCAAAGTGTTCTTTATGTTCTTCATAAATTCTTCAGATTCTTTCTCTGTTTTTATTCGTTTTTCACTCTTTTCAGCAACTGATTCTTACTATGATTCATAATAAATTAGCAGCCACTAAAACCCCATCTTTTCTACATGATTTAAACACAAATTGAACCTCAATTTAAGCTTAGGGTTTCGTTTTTTCAGCTGCCCCAAGAACATGAACTTTAAAGTTTGAATTTCATCAAATTTCATCAAAATTTCACCAAATTTTCACCAAGAATCAATCATATAAGCAACCAATTTTTAGCACAGCCAATTTATACAACATTCACACAACTCAAATACAAATAATCAAGATTAATTTCGTGACACCCTACCTAATTTTGCTGCTCCTAATTCAATTAAACTTTCAGGTGGTCCTTAAGAACTTTTTCCTCCTAAATCACATCAAGAAAACACATATTTAAGCATGTTTCCTTGAAACCGAATCAAAAGAGAGATGGTGCAGCCAAATCACCTTGATTCCAGCCTTGATAAGTCATATGATCATGTAGAGAAAGAAGAGAGGATCATTTTGGTCGGATTGGAATTTTGATTTGAGTTTTAGTTCAGTAGAAATCAAGCTTTGAAGATTTGGAACTAAGAACTTTTCTCTCTTTTTCTCTCTACCTATTTTTGGTCACAAAGTGAAAATGAGCCAGCCTTGGGGGTTTTGGGGGTGTAGGGTGAGTTGTGATTGGTTGGCTTGGAGGTGGATTAAAATAATATTAAAATATCTTAGGTGTATAACTACTAAAACTAGATGTATCGGAACACTTGCAAAAACATCTCTAAAATTATTTTCTGAGCTACTAGCATAAATGACACTAGTAAAATATTTATTATGAGAATAAAACATGAATAATGAGGCATTAGCATTGCTAAAGTCATCAGAGAGTGCTGGTGCTAACCTGCACCAGTAAATTGTGAACCCGGTTAAACCGGTTTTCTGTTTTTAACTAAAACTGATCAGGTAACCTTATAATATCATTCAAGAAGCTTCTAATACTAATATAATGATAATATTATCCTATTATCTCTCTTCTCTTATAAATCGGGTCCGGTTTGTCAAACTGAGACTATTTACGAAAAACCGAATCAAAACTCCTAACCGATACGGTTCAAAAACTAGGTTCTTCGCGACAACGTTATCGAGCTTGTCTCAGAAAAGGTTCTAGTTTAAGGATGACATAATAACAATGAGGATTGAGATGCTTGATAATACATCAGAGGTGTTCCCTTTACTGATCTTCCAGAGGATTTCGTGCCTTTGGAAAAGATCTCGCGTACTCGGAAAAACGGGGTTGTTACATTAGTTGTATTGCAATCACTCAAAGCCAAGGCCTCAAGTTATAAAGGTTTCCTCACATTGATTTTCTTGGGACAGGAAAAACTTAAGTTTGGTGTTCGGATGACTTGCATCATCTACCCTTCTTTTTTGCATAAATATGACTATAAAAAGGCATAAATCTCATTTGATCAGTACAATTCATGCATTATTTGATGAATATTATGGTACACTACTTTGAGATGAGTTGTGCTGAGTTTCAGGTGAAAAAAGCATAAAAAATGGGGTAGAAGACAAAAAAGAAGCTGGGCATGTGAAACTGGCGTGACACTTGAAGCAAACGCCACAAAAACATACTGGCGTGGCACGCCAGTACTAAAGACCAGGGAAGAGATTCAAAGCATGCATATGGGGGTGGCACGCCAGAGATTGGGCGTGGCACGCTGATACAAAATTCCATAGAGCTACAATGGAGGACACCAAAGGGGCGTGGCACGCCAAGCTGAGCGTGGCACGCCTGACTCATCAACCACTATGGGTGTGCCACTTGAGCAAAGGGGCGTGGCACCCCAACTCTCCATCCCAAGAAGAACCTTCACTATGGCGTTCCACTTGGTGTCGAAGGCGTGGCACGCCAGCCCCAAGAAGTCACTTAGGCATGCCACTTGAGAACCCAGGCATGGCACGCCAAGCTTGAAGAGTTCACAAACCCATGGGCATGCCACTTGAGCAGCATGGCGTGGCACGCTGGTACAACAATCCAGAGAAGGGGCTGAAGGCAATTGAAGACTGGGCATGCCACTTGAGCAACCAGGCGTGGCACGCCAATGCACAAAGGACCAAAAGCAAGGGCTGGGCGTGCCACTTGGTATCGAAGGCGTGGCACGCCAACCTTGGCATTTCACTATGGCGTGCTACTTGAAGACTGAGGCGTGGCACGCTGGTATAAGTTTCCAGAAAGGATGAAGGAGGCCAATTACATGGGTCGTGCCACTTGGTATCGAAGGCGTGGCACGCCATTCACTATTCTTCATTTAGGCATGCCACTTGAGCAACCAGGTGTGGCACGCCAGTGTCATTCAAGAGAGAAGCATTGGGGTGTGCCACTTGAGCTC
This sequence comes from Arachis ipaensis, assembly GCF_000816755.2. NCBI lineage: Eukaryota > Viridiplantae > Streptophyta > Magnoliopsida > Fabales > Fabaceae > Arachis > Arachis ipaensis. Next base: position 87,733,679 of record NC_029792.2, on the reverse strand, counting down.
GTGGCGTGGCACGCCAAACAGAGGAACCACTCACTCACAAAAGGGGCGTGGCACGCCAGACCCTGGGCGTGCCACGCTAGTTCAACTTTCCAGAGAAGCCTAGCCAAGCATAAAGCAAGGGCGTGGCATGCCAGACCTTGGGCATGGCACGCCAGTACAAGTTTCCAGAAACAAAGAGAAGTGAAAAAGGCAAGGGGCGTGCCACTTGAGTTCGAAGGCATGGCACGCCAACCCAAGAAATCCACTATGGCGTGCCACTTGAGCTCAAAGGTGTGGCATGCCAAGGTTGAGAGAGGGACGAGCGTGCCACTTGAAGGAGTAGGCGTGGCACGCCAAGCTGTAAATGAAGAGCACGTGATACGCCAGAGGCACGCCAGCCACACACCAGCTAAGAGGCCATGCTTATTGAGTGTTTTCTTTTCCTTCCAAAATGTAATTTTCCTTTTTCACTTTTATAATTCTTTTATTTTACTAGGAGCAGTATAAATACCCCCAAGGAGTAATGAAGAAGGGGGTTAAGCAGTCAGTTTTAGATCCACTTTTACACTTCACTTTTAAGTACCTTTTGAGCTATGAGTAGCTAACTTCCCTCTCATTGAGAGAGAGAGCTCTGTTGTACTTGATGGATGAATGATAGTGAAATCATTCTTCTCCTCATATTCTCTTTGATTTGCTAGAAAGAATTTCGTTCTTAATGTTTAGTGTTCAATTATCTTGGGAAAGAGATTGAATGCAATTGGGTTTCATGGGAACCTTGGGAAAGGAAACATGAAACCATGCTTGAAATCCTTTCTCATACTAGAGTAGAATCTGGGTTTTGGTGTTTGGATATGTGACATATAATCCTCCCTCTACTTGGACCTATGATGGTGTGTGGTATAATCAGGGACCAAGCATATCTCTCTTCATGAGCAACTAGACCAAGGATTTGGCTATTGATCAATATTTGAGAGATTGAGTCACCAAGGGATTGGGGCTCAATCAATCATGATTGCCAAGAGGTCAATGAGTTGCATGATTGAAGAGGATATAAGCTAGACTTGATCCAAAGAGACAACATCTCCCAATATCAATGAATTTCCCCATTCTTATCTATCCATTTCTTTATTGCTTAATTTTACATTCAGCAATTCCCTATTCCCATTTTTATTCAAGTCATTTATGATTCTGCACTTTACTTTCTGCCATTTATATTTCTGCACTTTATTGCTTTTCTTTATATTCTAGTTATTTACATTTATGTGATTTAAAATTTTGCACTCTACAATCCTATTGATCCGCTTGACTAATTCATCAATCGATTAAAACTGCTCAAATTTGCCAATCTCTGTGGATACGATCCCACTCCGCTGTGGGTTATTACTTGATGATAATTTTGGTGCGCTTGCGAAAAGAATTAATTCATCAATTTTGAATGGGGTGTGAATTCCGGTCATCAATTCATAAACAACAAATTCAAAAATATGCACTGTTCAAGCATTCATTCAGAAAATAAAAAGTATTGTCACCACATCAATATAATTAAACTAATTTCATAAAAGAATTCAAAATAATGTACTTCTTGTTCTTTTGTGATTAAAAACATTTTTCATTTAAGAAATGTGATGGATTCATAGGACATTCATAGCCTTAAGACATAGGCACTAGACACTAATGATCATGTAATAAAGACACAAAGATAAATAAACATAAAGCATAGTAAACAAAAAATAGAAAAATAAGATCAAGGAGATTAAGGAACGGGTCCACCTTAGTGAGGGCGGCTAGTTCTTCCTCTTGAAGATCTTATGGAATGCTATAGCTCCTCAATGTCTCTTCCTTGCCTTTGTTGCTCCTCCCTCATAGCTCTTTGATCTTCTCTAATTTCATGGCGGAGGATGGAATACTCTTGGTGCTCCACCCTTAGTTGTCCCATGTTGGAACTTAGTTCTCCTAGGGAGGTGTTAATTTTCTCCCAATAGTTTTGTGGAGGAAAGTGTATCCCTTGAGGCATCTCAGGGATTTCATGATGAGGAATTTTCTCATGCTCTTGTTGAGGTCCATAGGTGGTCTCTCTTGTTTGCTCCATCCTTTTCTTAGTGATGGGCTTGTGAGATGAATCTTTCCATCTCCCATGACTCAGAGGTGGAAGCTTTTTCCTTCCCTTTCCTCTTTCTAGAGGTTTCTCTGCCCTTAAGTGCCATAAATGGTTATGAAAAAATAAAAAGCAATGATTTTACCACACCAAACTTAAAAGGTTTGCTTGTCCTCGAGCAAAGAAGAAAGAATAGAGGGGATGGAGGGAGAGGGTGAATTTGGCCAAGGGGGTATAGGGTGTTTGTGATGTGTGAAATTGAAGGAGGAATGAGGGGTATATATAGGAGTGGGGTGGGTTAGGTTCATGTATTTGCGTTTGGGTTTGGGAGGGAAGAAGGGTTTTGAATTTGGGGAAGAGTGTTATGAAAAGGTGTGAAGAAGAGAGAGAGTGAGTTAAGGTAGGTGGGGATCATGTGGGGTCCACAGATCCTGAGGGGTCAAGGACTTATCATCCCTGCTCCATTTAGGCGTGTAAAACGCCCTTAGAGTGTAATCCTGGCGTTTAATGCCAGAATGTTGCTTGTTTCTGGCGTTTAACGCCAGCTTTTCTCCCTTTCTTGGTGTTTAACGCCAAGTTGATGCTTGTTTTTGGTGTTTAACACCAGTCTTGTACTTCTTTCTGGTGTTAAACGTCAGTCTGATGCTTCTTACTGGCGTTTAAACGCCAGTAAGCTCTTCCTCCAGGGTGAGCTGTTTTTAATGCTATTTTTATTCTGTTTTTTCAGTTGTTTTTCTGACTTCACATGATTATCAACCCAAAGAAAACATAAAATAACAATAGAAAATAAATAGATAAAATTAAATAACATTGGGTTGCCTCCCAATAAGCGCTTCTTTATTGTCTTTTGCTGGACCTTACTGAGCTTTTAATCTAGTCTCAGCTTTGAGCATTCTTGCTCAACATTGCCTTCAAGATAATACTTAATTCTCTGTCTATTAACAATGAACTTCATATTAGAATCACTATCTTGAAGCTCCACAAAGCCATATGGTGACACACTTGTAATCACATATGGTCCCCTGCACCGGGATTTTAATTTCCCGGGGAATAATCTGTGCCTCGAGTTAAACAGTTGAACCTTCTGTCCTGGTTCAAAGACTCTGGATGATAGTTTCTTATCGTGCCACCTTTTTGCTTTTTATTTGTAAATTTTTGCATTTTCGAAAGCATTGAGTCTGAATTCCTCTAGCTCATTTAACTGGAGTAATCTCTTCTCTCCAGCTAACTTAGCATCCAGGTTTAGGAATTTAGTTGCCCAGTAGGCTTTATGCTCCAGTTCCACGGGCAGATGACCGGACTTGCCATACACAAGTTGGTATGGAGAGGTTCTTATAGGAGTCTTGAATGCTATTCTGTATGCCCACAGAGCATCATCCAAGCTTTTTGCCCAATCCCTTCTACGGGCAATTACTATCTATTCCAGGATTCTTTTTAGTTCTCTATTAGAGATTTCAGCTTGCCCATTTGTCTGTGGATGATATGGAGTTGCTACTTTGTGGCTAATTCCATATCGGACCATAGCAGAGTAAAGTTGTTTATTGCAGAAATGAGTGCCTCCATCACTAATTAGTACTCTAGGGACACCAAACCTGCTGAAGATATATTTCTGGAGGAACTTCAGCACACTGTCTTAGTATCATTAGTGGGTGTTGCAATTGCCTCTACCCATTTAGATACATAGTCTACTGCCACCAGAATATACGTGTTTGAGTATGATGGTGGGAAAGGTCCCACGAAGTCAATACCCCATACATAAAACAACTCAATCTCCAGGAATCCTTGTTGAGGCATGGCGTAACCATGAGGCAGATTACCAGCTCTCTGGCAACTGTCACAGTTATGTACGAACTCTTGGGAGTCTCTATGGAGAGTAGGCCAGTAGAAGCCACATTGGAGATCCTTGGTGGCTGTTCGCTCACCTACGAAATGGCCTCCATATTGTGATCCATAGCAATGCCATAAGATCTTCTGTGCCTCTTCCTTGGGCACACATCTACGGATTATTCCGTCTGCACATCTCTTAAAGAGATATGGTTCATTGACGTTGGGATTTTTTCCAATAAAGAATTTTATAAAAAACAGTCGCATTGTAGATATAGTCTCTAAACCAACAGAAATCCCTTCGTACAAATGTTTTGGTTGTCACAAGTAACAAACCCCTTAAAAATTGATAACCGAAGTATTTAAACCTCGGGTCGTCTTCTCAAGAAACTGCAGGGAAGTATGTTCTTATTATTGGTTATGGAGATTGTAAATCGGGGTTTTGAAGATGAGGAACAAGTAATTTAAATTGCAATTAAAATAAGTAAAAGACTGTAAAATAAATAAATAACTGTAAAATAAACTTTTGGCAAGGTATGAGAAATTAGAAATCCTATCCTAGTTATCCTTATCGATGATGATGGAGATTGAATCTTAATTCCACTTAGTTAGCCTTTACTTAAAGTAAATAAAAGTCAAGTGACTAATTGTTTTGATTCAAAGAATAACTTGTAACATAGAAAAATTCATAAATTAAATTGAGAAGATAAATAAAAAGGGAATATTGAACCTGATAAAAAGAGATAATCCTGAAAGCGAATAAAATCCTAAATCTAAATCCTAATCCTAAAGAGAGAGGAGAGAACCTCTCTCAAAACTAAATCTAAATCATGGAAAGTAACTAATTGGAGACTCTCCTTTGAATGGATGCATTCCCTCACTTCATAACCTCTGATCTGTGCCTTCTGGACTTGGATTTGGGCCAGAAAGGGCTTCAAAAATCGCTGGGAGCATTTTCTGTACTTTTTGGTGCGTAGCCTCTGTCACGCGTCCGCATGGGTCACGCGGTCACGTCATTTGGAGTTTTCTTTGCCACGCGGTCGCTTCAATCATGTGCCCGCTAATAAACCTCTATTTCATGGTTTATCTTGTGCTCAATTGAGTGTTTTTATCAACTCTTTACCCACTTATTCATACTATTTGCATGGTTTTACACTTGCCTTCCTAATTATGTGCTTTGATTAAAAACATGCTTCTTTGGCCTTTATATTGCTAATATTAATCCTCTCTTATCACCATTAGATGCCTTGGTATGTGTGTTAAGTGATTTCAGAGATTACAGGGCAGGAATGGCTTAGAGGATGGAAAGGAAGCATGCAAAAGTGGAAGGAATACAAGAAGTTGGAGAAATTGCTAAGCTGTCTAGCCTAACCTCTTCGCACTCAAACGGCTATAACTTTAGCTACAGAAATCCAAACGACACGGTTCTAGTTGCGTTGGAAAGCTAACGTTCGGGGCTTCGATTTGATATATAATGCGCCATAGTTGTCCTGAAGCTAGGTGACGCGAACGCGTGATCCACGCTGACGCGTCGCATCTGCGAACTTCAAACTGCGCGGCCGCGTAGACGACCCCTCCGCGTCATTTGTCTGCGACCTTAATGTACCAGAATACACAGGGGGCGATTTTCTGGGCTGTTTTTGACCCAGTTTTTGGCCCAAAAAACATAGATTAGAGGCTATAAAGTGAGAGAATGCATCCATTCAGAGGGAGCTCGCCAATTTTCACTTTCCATGATTTAGATTTAGTTTGAGAGAGGTTCTCTCCTCTCTCTCTTAGGATTAGGATTAGGATTTAGGACTTCTCTTAGTCTGTAAGAGTGACTCTCGATCCAAGTTTAGTATTTACTTTAATTTATGTTTCTATGCTACTTTTACATTAATGCTTTTATTCATATCTATAAATGTTGCCAACTTGACTTATGAACCCTTTCCATGTTATGATTTGAATTAATGATTATTTGAGGTATTTCAGTTATTGATTGCTTTCTCTTTAATTTGTGTTACCATTGCTTTCCATCTAAGGACATTTTTATTCCAACAATTTTTCTTTTCCCTTTTTGGTCTTGGTTAAGAAATCAGTAACTCAACATTATTAAACTCAGCTTAATTGATAATCGTTATCTTGTTAATTGAACTGAACTTCAATAATCCCAACTTTTTCTTAGGAAATAAATAGGATTCGAAGGTCAAACTAATTAGTCCCTTGACTTTTCTTTACTTTAGTAAAGGTTAACTAAGTGATATTTAGATTCAACTTTCATTATTGTTGAGAGAGATAACTAAGTTGGACTTCCAATTTCTCTTACCTTGCCAAAAGTTTGCTTTACAGTATTTACTTATTTTAATTGCCATTTAAATTATTTATCATGTCTACTCTTCACTCTCAACCTCAATTTTACAACCTCCATAACCAATAATAAGAACATACTTCCCTGCAGTTCCTTGAGAAGACGACCCGAGGTTTGAATACTCGGTTAACAATTTTTAAGGGGTTTTTTACTTGTGACAACCAAAACGTTTGTAAGAAAGGTTGATTGCTTGGTTTAGTAACTATACTTACAATGAGAGTTTTTATAACCTCTAAACCATCAATCTTCAGTTCTTTCAAAATGGCGCCGTTGCCGGGGAACTGCTAACGTGTGCCTTATTATTGGTTATTGTAAATATTTTTCTTTTTCTTGTTTATTTATTTTTATTTTTCCTTTTTATCTTTATTTGCTACCATGAACTCTCACCCCTCTCGCTTTGAGTTTGGTTCTAACTTTGTTGAAAGAAATAGAAGTTACAGCAGGAAGCAGGAACAAGGTCAGACCAATCAAGGATGGATGGAGCCAAGAGGATCTAATCAATCATTTAGGCAGCAACACCCTCCGAGATATCCTGGACAAAGACCATTCTACAATGCATACCCAGCTGAAAGATATGGTGGATAACCTTGTAACTACCAACAAGCCCCACCCCGTGCCTATAGACCATCCTTTCAACATAACCTCGAACCACCACACTCACAAGCTTCTCTTCACCATTCGCCACCATATGATCCTTTCTTACCCAGATTCCAATCCAATCACTCCCAACCACCACCACTTCTCTATGTGTCCTGTCCAAACCCGGCAACCCGAGAAGCAGAGGTTCGCCTAAAGGAAACAGTAAATAAACTTCAAATAACCATTCGACAACTGGAGCAAGCAGTAATTCAATGGGCTTCTAGACGCTCAAATATACAAGGGTCAGCCACAGCCCCATGTGGACAGTCTAATGAAGAGTGTAGCATGAAGGAGATACCAGAAACTCCAGTGGACAAGACAGAGCATGAATTTGTACTAGAACAAGTAGAAGAAGCTGTCATTGTACCAGAAGAAGAGTTGGTTGAAGATCTAGGAGATGCTGAATCTCCATGGGAATCCAGAACTGAGGAGAACTCCGTCAAGGACATTACAGTTGATGCTAAGGAGGATAGTACACAACCCCCAATCAAGTCGTTTATGAAGAATCAGACGGAATAACCCAGGACACAAATTCCCTTGATGATGATAGTCACAAGTCTTGCTCTCTTGGTAATGAATTTGCATCTGCAAGTGAATTCTCTGAGATTGAAGAATCTTCCCCAAGAGAATACGAAGACGATGCGGAGGTAGATTTCTCTCAACCTCCAATATATGACTCAAGTGATGAGGAAGACATAGAAGACTTTGACCAGGACACAGATACGATTATAGAACCTTGCAAGGAAATGGAGGAATTCAAAAAAGAGCACAACGGAGTAGAACTTACAGAACCACCAGAAACACCTATCCAATGGCCATTACCACCTAATACAAGCTTCAAGTGGGTACAATCCTTAACCTTTAACTTTACTTATTCACTTGAATATGGTTTTCTTGAAACAGATGGCCAGCTTAGAGCTCTTTGCGGCTTTAAGAGTAAGAGGAAAACGGCTCGTACTCAGAGCTGGTGCACAAGGTTCAATAAGGTTCCACGCTTCACCTCGAAGTACATGGATTGGTATCATGCTCAATTGCATGGATCACGGAGAATGTTTGGTCACCATGGTGAGATTCTACTTTTTAAACCACCCGGATGGAAACATATAGATCAAGACGGAGGCGGATTTAATAGCAAAGCTTGGGATCCTAGAATCTATTCTGACATTCTTCACCCCAGGAGCCTGAAAAATTGTCTGAAGCTGCTCAGAAGCTTTACATGCCTAGTTTGGGACCCCGGAGGCTATTGACATTCCAAGCACTGGTGGAGATTTTTGGACGAATTTAAACATAAGCCGCCATAGCAGGAAGCTCCTCCAATGTCCAACTTAAGGACTTTAACTAAAAGTGCTAGGTGGGAGACAACCCACCATGGTATGGTCGCTTCTTTTTCAGTTTATTTCTTGTTAATTGTTTTTGTTTTTATTTCCTTTTCATTTTACTTTAATTGAACCTGGAATCATGCATAGCATTCACATTAAGCATTGCATTCTGCATTGTGCATTAAAAACAAAAAAATCACGCGACGCGTCCGCCTCATTGACGCGTCCGCGTCGCAGGTATTGGGAGAGAATAATATATTGAACAGAAAGTTACGCAGAAGCAGCGCTGGAGGCGAGCCAATGGCACAATTCACCCCACGCGACCGCGTCGCTAACGCGACCGCGTCGCTGACGCGACCGCGTCATATGGGAATAAAGGCCTTCCACGCGACCGCGTGACCAGGATTTCGACGTAATAATGGTGCACAGCCGAAAGTTGTGCTAGAGTGGTGCTGGATTGGCACTGGACGCGCAGTCCATCTGACGCGACCGCGTGCCCCACGCGGCCACGTCACATCCTACTAAGTGCCCACTCACGCGATCGCGTGCCCCACGCGATCGCGTCACCCAATATTTGGCAATTAATGATTTTTGAACAGAGAGTTGTGCGAGAGCGAGGCTGCACTCGCGCCAGTAGCATAAAACGGGTCACGCAACCGCGTGACCAATGCGACTGCGTCAATTAGTTTAAGCGCAAGCCACGTGACCGCGTGCCCCATGCGACCGCGTCACTTGCGCCGCACAACTTATCCTAATTTGCCAAATATCTTATCTTTTCTCCCCCAATCCTAATTTTTCCTCCCTTCTTTCTTCCTTACTTCTTCTTCCCTTCTTTCCCTTCTCATTCTTCTTACCTTTTATTTGATTTTAATTAATTTATTTGCATATTTCATTCATTGCATCTTAATTTTGTGCATATTTTAATTTTTATTTTTTCTTTTCTAAATTTATTATTGGTGTTAAATGTTCGTATTCAACTGTTGCATCTTTTCTTGAACTATTTTGGTGCTTAGTGACTTGTTTTACATTGTGGGATGATACTAATTATCTGCCAATGCCAATCTTTTATGATACTTGCACTTCATTTGCATTGACATGAACTTACATTGATATTTTCATTACCCACACTCCTCCCCTTTGTTGCGATTTCTGCACCACTGATATGCCATGTGCTTCTATTATTTTCTCACGAACATGCTGAAGCTTCCATGTAAATGAGACCCTTATCATCTAGCATTAATACCCATACTTTATTTATTTTCTATCTTTTGGATTACTTTTCTTCTTTTTCTCTTCTTTCAGGCTGGCCACCAAAGACAGAGAAAGGGAGAAACTTCTAAAAGGAGAGACAGACAAGTCCATCTGCAAATTCTTTGAAGAAAAGCATCAGTTGGAACAACCCGTTCACCTGCACATCTCAGCATGCACCGAGGACGGTGCAATCTTTAAGTGTGGGGAGGTCGATACCGATCTCCATGGGTTAGTTACTTTATCTCAACACCAATGGTTTATTTTTCTTGTTCATTGTTGCATTTGCATGATTGATTGCATATTTGTTTGATTTTTGCATATCTTACCACTTGGTTAAAGTAACATTTTCTCTTTCAAGAAACCTTTTAAAGTATTTCACTAATTTGAATAAAATTTAATGTTACACTTGTTTGAAGACATATTATACTGGAACATGGTTTAGAACTCGAACACACAAAACCTGTGAGATTTTGAGCCTATTTGAATTGGTTGCATTTTTCAACCAATATTTTATTTTTGATGTGTATTTTTTTCTCTCTGAAATTGTGATCTTTGTCTTGCTTAATTCTATATTTCCATTATTTGATGTATGCATACACTTACATGATTGAGGCCTTTGTTTCACTGAGCTTACATACCCATATGGCCTTACCTTTCATTATCCCTTGCAAACCAATTTTGAGCCTATCACCCCTTTGTTATTTACTTTAGCCCATCATTAACTCTAAGCGGAAAACAATATTGTCCTTAATTTGAATCCTTGGTTAGGTTAGACTAGTGAGAGTGCTCATGAATTAAGTGTGGGAAAAAGTGGGTTTGGAAATATTTGGTTTAAGAATTGAGTGTTATATATCTTTATGAAAATGTGAAAGAAATATTTAGGACATGTTCATGCATTCAATAATTTAATCATATGCATTGAGAAAAAAAAAGAGAAGAAGAAAAAGAGAAAAAGAAAAGAAAAAGAGCAATTAAGCAAAAAGGGGACAAAATGCCCCAAAGTAAGTGAAAGCAATGCATATGTACTGTACTTGAAATTAGAATGCATGAATATGTGGAAAACAGGGTTAATGGATAGTTAGATATTATATTATGATTACATGGATTGTCTAAAGTTAGGTAGCAAGTTTAAGTTAATTAAGGATTCAGATTTTAGTCCACTTGGCCAAATACAATCCTACCTTGACCCTAACCCCATTACAACCCTTAAAAGTATTCGTGCATTAAATTTATGTTGATTGTTAGATGAAGAGCAAGCCTTAGAAAGCAAGGTTAGTGGAGAATTGAAAAAATCGAACCCAAAACACTTGAGTGATTAGAGTGTATACACTACTAGTGAGGGTTCGATGCTCAATTCCTTGTTCCCAGCTTTCATGAGCTATTTTCTTCTTGCAAGTCTATTTGTACTTCATTTTCATGATTTGAATTAGTGAAATCCAGTTCATATTTCTTCTTGAAGGATTTGTTTACTTTTAACTAAGTAGGTAGAAATATTTTGCATGTAGTTGCATTCATAGGTTGCATTTCATACATTCTACCATTCCTCTTCACTCTCTTATAGCTTCTCTTGAGCTTAGCATGAGGACATGCTAATGTTTAAGTGTGGGGAGGTTGATAAACCTCTATTTCATGGTTTATCTTGTGCTCAATTGAGTGGTTTTTATCAACTCTTTACCTACTTATTCATACTATTTGCATGGTTTTACACTTGCCTTCCTAATTATGTGCTTTGATTGAAAACATGCTTCTTTGGCCTTTATATTGCTAATATTAATCCTCTCTTATCACCATTAGGATATGTGTGTTAAGTGATTTCAGAGATTACAGGGCAGGAATGGCTTAGAGGATGGAAAGGAAGCATGCAAAAGTGGAAGGAATACAAGAAGTTGGAGAAATTGCAAAGCTGTCCAGCCTGACCTCTTCATACTCAAACGGCTATAACTTTAGCTACAGAGGTCCAAACGACGCTGTTCCAGTTGCGTTGGAAAGCTGACGTCCGGGGCTTCGATTTGATATATAATATGCTATAGTTACCCTGACGCTAGGCAACGCGTCCGCGTAGATAACCGCGCGGCCACGTGGACGACGCCTCCGCGTCACTTGTCCATGACCTGAACGTACCAGAATACACAAGGGGCGATTTCTGGGCTGTTTTTGACCTAGTTTTCAGCCCAGAGAACACAGATTAGAGGCTATAAAGTTGGGGAATGCATTCATTCAGAGGGAGCTCACCAATTTTCACTTTCCATGATTTAGATTTAGTTTGAGAGAGGTTCTCTCCTCTCTCTCTTAAGATAAGGATTAGGATTTAGGACTTCTCTTAGTTTGTAAGAGTGACTCTCGATCCCGGTTTAGTATTTACTTTAATTTATATTTCTATGCTACTTTTACTTTATTGCTTTTATTTGTATCTATAAATGTTGCCAACTTAACTTATGAACCCTTTCCATGTTATGATTTGAATTAATGATTATTTGAGGTATTTCAGTTATTGATTGCTTTCTCTTTAATTTGTGTTACCATTGCTTTCCATCTAAGGACGTTTTTATTCCAACAATTTTACTTTTTCCCTTTTTGGTCTTGGTTAAGAAATCAATAACTCAACATTATTAAACTCAGCATCATTGATAATCGTTATCTTGTTAATTGAACTGAACTTCAATAATCCCAACTTTTTCTTAGGAAATAAATAGGATTCGAAGATCAAACTAATTAGTCCCTTGACTTTCCTTTACTTTATGATGCACGAAAAACTTGTCTCATAACAAATTTCCTTCGGCAAGTGTACCGAATTCGTCGTCAAGTAAAAACTCACAATAGAGTGAGGATTGCAGAATCAGAATTTGAGTTGAGAATTGCAGAAAATCAAATGGCGGAAAAGTAAATAACAGAAAAGTAAATGCTGGAAATAAAGAGCTGAATGTAGATGACGGAAAGTAAATTGCAGAATCTTAAATGGGAATGGGGTAATTGCTCATAAAAGTAAATGACAGAAAGTAAAGAGAATGGGTAAGATCAGAAATGGGGAGTTCATTGGGCTCAGGAGATGTTGCATTCTCCGGATCAATTTCATTTTCATCTCTTCCTCAATCAATGCACTCGTTGATCTCCTTGGCAATCTTAAGTGATCGAATTACAATTCCTTGCAATTCAATCTCTCAAATCTTGATCAATAGCCAATTCCTTGGTCAATTTCTCATGAGAAGAGATGAAGTATAGTCACTGATTATACCACATGCATTTCCCAAATCAAGTGTTGAGAGGATTATAGTCACATATCCATCCAAACCCAATTTGGTCCAGCATGAGAAAGCATTTCTAGCATGATCTCTTCATTCCTCTTTCAAGGCTCAGAAGAGATCCAAGTTTGAATAGCTTCTTTTCCAAGATAACTACCCAATTGGATGAAGATCGAAAGCTTTCAAGTAAAATCAAGAGAAAAGATAGAAGAAGAATAATGAAAACTAGTATTGATCCATCAAATTACAACAGAGCTCCTTAACCCAATGAAAGGGGTTTAGTTGTTCATAGCTTTGGAAAATGAAAACAAAGATGGATAATACATTATGAAACTAGAAGTGCAGAGAAAGTAAAATACAGAGAGTAGTTCTATGCCAAGAGGCTCCCTATAATTTCCAACTCTCCCTTTTCAATTCAAAGCTACTCCTATATATACTACTCTTCTAATCTTCTAGTTGGCTCTTCAAGTCTTGGGTATGGGCCTTTGGATCTTGAGTTTGAAGTAGTTATCTTCTTCATTGGGCTTGGCTTTACTTGCAGAGAGAAAGTGTGAAGTGGGCAGAGACTTTAGCTCAGGACGTTAGTGGTGTTAACGTTCGGTGAAAATATGGGTTCAAGAACGTTAGTGACAATTACCTTTTTCACTAACGTTCCTCACCAAAGTAAGAGCCACGTTAACTTCAACGTTAGTGGCACAAACGTTGTCACTAACGTTGCCTCTATGTCCTTCGCACACGTTATTGGGACTCACCTTTCCCAGTAACGTTGAGAAGTCTCCCCCTTCCTTATGTTAGAGTCCATGTTAACTTAGTTAACGTGGCTCTTTTAACGTAGGCTTGCCAACCTTCGAGAACGTTAGTGACACTTACCTTTGTCACTAACGTTCCAATGTGCCCTTAGCTCCCACGTTAGAGTCCACGTTAACTAGGTTAACGTGGCCTCTAACGTCGCTGTGCTAGCCATCTCCAACGTTAGTAACAAAGGTGAATGTCACTAACGTTGGCTCATCATCTCTCCTCCTCACGTTAGCTTCCATGTTAACTAAGTTAATGTGGGAGTTAACGTGGCTCATTGTGGCTTGTGTGGGCTCCTTCCAACGTTAATGACAATGTTAGGTGTCACTAACGTTGGCGATCACCTTCCTTCTTCACGTTAGCTTCCACGTTAACTAGGTTAACGTGGGAGTTAACGTGGCTTATTGGGGCTTGTGTGGGTTAATCCTAACGTTATTGACAATGTTTGGTGTCACTAACGTTGTCAACCACCTACTTTCTTCATGTTAGCTTCCACGTTAACTAGGTTAACATGGGAGTTAACGTGGCTTATTGTGACTTGGCCAACGTTAGTGACAAAGTTGAATGTCACTAACGTTGGCTTCCCCTTTACTTCTTAACGTTAGAGGCCACGTTAACTAAGTTAACGTGGCTCTTAACGTGGCCACTTATGAGCTTGGTCCAACGTTAGCTTAGGTGAATGTCACTAACGTTGGCTCCCTTTCCTTTCTTCCACATCAGAGTTCACGTTAACTTAGTTAACGTGACTCTTAATGTGGGCAATGATGGCTTCGAGAGCGTTATAGGCGATTACTTTTCTCATTAACTTTGCAAGTTACTCCCATTCCACGTTAGTGCCCACGTTAGTGTAACTAACGTAGCCACTAATGTGGTTCTTCTTTGCTTCCTTTGTCCTGAAATCAAGCAATCAAGTGCAACAAAGTTCTGGTCCAAGTCATGGGAAATGCAACATCAAATTTGTCATAAAATTCATGCAAAATTCCCATAAAATCATGTAAAGTGCACAATGTATGCTTGAATCAAGATGTAAGTGAATATCTACCCAAAACTAGCTTATTTTCTAAGGAAATGCATGAAACTACCCTAAAAACAGTAAAGAAAAGGTCAGTGAAACTGGCCAAAATACCCTGGCATCACAACACCAAACTTAAAGCTTGCTTGTCCCTAAGCAAGTACTGGAACAAGAGAATGATGAATGGAATGCCAAGAGAAATGAGTCATTCTTGTGGAGGTCATGCCCCTGGTTTTATGGTGGTTTCATGCATAGCAACTTAGGTTCATTCCTGGCTTTCAGACCTTTATCATGTCCTAGAATACTCACTGTGATTGCATCCCATGAGACTTTTATTCATTGATCCTTTTATTGTTATTTCAGGCCTTATTTGTGTTCTTAGGCTAAGTGCTCTGTAAGGGGGCGACTCTTTAAGATAAGCTTTCAGCCAACACTCCCGAACCAGTTCGTTCAAGGTGCTAGGTGTTAAGATACCCCTAAGGACTTACTCCCTCAAGTCTCTTTCCCCCATACATACACACCACAGGCATATAGTTTATTTATTTTCTTTTCTTGAGACTTTGGTGTCCAGCACCTCTTTGGGTTACTAAATGCTCTGTAGTGAAGGTTACTCTTGATAGTGGACTTTCAGGTGATAATCCCGAGTTAGTTAACCCAAGTTACCAAGTGATAAGGCACCCCTAAGAGCTTATTCATCCAAGTAGATCCCTCATACAGGAGCACCACAGACACATGCCTCAAGATTAAAACCATTGGTGCCTAGCCTTCTTGCTTACTCTTTTTCTTTTATTTTTCAACCTTTATTGTTCTTTCCCTTTTTCTTATTAGGATCTTCTTATTTAGCTAGTCTCATGGGGTGTGTCTCAAGCATCGTATTCCTGACAGATAGTTGTCCTCCCACCTGGTAGTTGAACCAACTTAGCTAACGTATGACTATACCATAAACTTATGAACTCTTCTCTGGTCTTTTAAAACACTCATTCTCCTTTCATTTGATTCAAAGGGACAAGCATACAAGTAAGTAAAGAGATGATGCAGTGACATAAAGACTAGCAAACATAGAACTATTCAACAAAACAAAAAAAAATTTAAAAGACAGAATTGAAAAGGTTCAAACTATTATGGAAGCAGGTTTTATTTCATACAAGATCTTCCTTATTCAAAGCATAGAAAAAGATGCACCAAAGAAGGAACTCCACCACCTTTTACTCATGTGGTTGCCCATGCTCTCCTCCTTGCTTGTCCTCCTTGTGTCCCTCTTGAGTGCTCGTACTCCTATTCCCTTTGCTTTTTCCAATCAACTTCTTCCAGAAACCGCCATCTTCCATCTTCTTCTTTAGTGTTTCCTTCTGCTGTTTCACCTTCCTTTCTTCTTGTTCTACAAAATCTTTTTGGACCTCATCATATGTAGGGATGGCATAGTGTAGATGATGCATATGACTAGACATGTAGTTCAACTTGGCCTGAGTGTTTATGTTTAACTCCTCCCTATGTAGTTGCCGTCCTTCATTAAGTACAGTGAACTCATTGAATGCTTTCATCTGAGCTATTTGCCGCTGATTGAGTTCTTACAAGTGCTTATCTTGACGTTCTTGCCTCTCAGTAACTTAGTGGATGGCTTGAGTGAGCTGGGAGTATTGTTCCTGTTGCTGCTCCATTTGTTGTTTCTGCCATTCTTCTTGTCGGCTCATCCAGTTGGACTGAAGGTTTAGTATTTGCTATTGTCCTTCCATCTGTCTCATCCCTAAATCTTCAATGGCTCTTAGAAAGTGGTTCATATTCAAGTCGGCTGGGTCATGATGCTCTTCTTGTTGATATTCTTCCTGATGATGCTCCTCTTGGTGAGCTTCTTCTTTCGCTTTTAGCTTCCCTATTTGTGGCCTTCTTTGTTGCTGAGCAGGTGTAGTATAGACCAGACGCTGGATTGTCATTAGTCTCCCAGGGTTCACTCAGTCTGGATTGCTATCCTCAAAGACCACCTTGGCGTTTGTGCACAATCTGAGAATGGTGCTGAGGTACCAAAGTCTGGCACCTGATTCAAGCTTCTCAGCTGAATCTTGAATTCCTTCAGCTATCAGTTCATGCACATTGATTTCTCCACCTTGTACTAGGCAATGTACCATAGTTGCTCGATTAATATTGACCTCTGAATTATTTGCAGCTGGGAGGATAGACCTCCTCACGAGTTCAAACCACCCCTTGGCTTCCGGGCTAAGGTCTCCCCTCTTGATGAACCAGGGTCTCCCATCTCCATACCTTTCCCAGTCAGCTGCTATAACACAGATGTCAGTCACGATTTCTGTGAGCTCATCATTGTCTTGGCTTTTACTTATCCTTGCATGATAACTGGTCTCATCAAAATGTGGTGATTTCAGGTGAAGAGTTCTTGTTATAGCATTTGGGCTGAATTCCACCTCCTTTCCTCTTACATAGCTTTTGAAGGTTGGAGCCCTGGTTTTCTCTTCTCTAACCATATTTGCGTAGAAGTCTTTGATGAGGTTTGCATTGATCTTCCCCTCTGGATCAGTGAGCCTTTGCCACCCTCTTTTCTCAATTTTCTCCCGAATCTGTGGGAACTCGTCTTCATTGAATTGGAAGGTCAACTCGGGCAATATCTTTTTGAGCTTTATCCGCTCAAATTTTCGTTCATGGAAGGCAGTTTTGAATCTCTTCTCATCGAAAGGAATGCTCTCCATTGGTTCATTCCTTTTTTGCCTCTTGGAGCTTGACGGGAAAATCAAATGGCGGGAAAGTAAATAACAAAAAAGTAAATGCTGGAAATAAAGAGCTGAATGTAGATGACGGAAAGTAAATTGCAGAATCTTAAATGGGAATGGGGTAATTGCTCATAAAAGTAAATGACAGAAAGTAAAGAGAATGGGTAAGATCAGAAATGGGGAGTTCATTGGGCTCAGTACCTTTGTTCAACGTTAGTGGCACAAACGTTGCCACTAACGTTGCCTCTATGTCCTTCGCACATGTTATTGGGACTCACCTTTCCCAGTAACTTTGAGAAGTCTCTCCCTTCCTTACGTTAGAGTCCACGTTAACTTAGTTAACGTGGCTCTTTTAACGTAGGCTTGCCAACCTTCGAGAACGTTAGTGACACTTACCTTTGTCACTAACGTTCCAATGTGCCCTTAGCTCCCACGTTAGAGTCCACGTTAACTAGGTTAACGTGGCCTCTAACGTGGCTGTGCTAGCCATCTCCAACGTTAGTGACAAAGGTGAATGTCACTAACGTTGGCTCATCATCTCTCCTCCTCACGTTAGCTTCCACGTTAACTAAGTTAATGTGGGAGTTAACGTGGCTCATTGTGGCTTGTGTGGGCTCCTTCCAACGTTAGTGACAATGTTAGGTGTCACTAACGTTGGCAATCACCTTCCTTCTTCATGTTAGCTTCCACATTAACTAGGTTAACGTGGGAGTTAATGTAACACCCTAACTATCAAAATGTCACGCTTCCGGCTGCGCCACTCTGATAGCTCGAGTATTACCACGACTCTTATAATATTTAAGACTAAAATATGAGCCTGTTTAAAACTTAAAACCGCATAACACTTCGATAACTCTTTTCTTGAAAACCTAAGCATACATGTACATAATATTCAGATACAACCGTAAGATATATATAATACATATACATAACACTAGTTTACAATTATACATATCATAATTTCCTATCCCTCTTACAAACTTAATAAAGATAAAGACCGGGGAAAAATAATAGCTATGGTAATACAAAAGGACCGAATAAACAGAAAATAAACATAACTCTCCTGAAGCTTCGCCTTCCATATCCTGAAAAGGAATAACCTGTAGGGTAGTGAGAACGTCGTCCTCGCTTGTTCTCACTATAGGATTACAAAAAATGCTATAACAACATACATAAAGATAAGATCATTCTTAGAGTTCAGTGATCATTGCTCGTCTTATGAGTCTTTCGAAAAAGGCCATAGGTCCACATTCGAAATCCAGAAAATTCCTTTTTGAAAACTTGCTAAATTTCTCAAATATTCTAAAATAAAACCTTTTTCCTTTCTTAAAGAAAATGTCTGAAAAGTTTTTCCTAGACCGCAACCATGAAAGTAGTTACCTACGCGGTATAAATGATCATCCCGTTCCAAGCATAGGTTCATTAAGTCTATACTGAACCGATCAGATACTTTATACATAACTAGGACTCAATATACCAATCACGGCCTCAAGCCCATCCAATCCAACACGGCCCCTGGCCCAAACAGCTCAATCAGCAACCAACTCATCACAAACCAATCAATTCAAACACAATCGCAATTAATGTGGTTCAAGCACAATCAAGAGCAATTACAACAAGTATAACAGTTAGCAGTTAACATAAGTATTCACATAGGCAAACCAAATACAATATGCACACCCAAACAATATCACATAGATGCAAATGATGAATGC
>NC_029792.2:87650309-87714687 GCF_000816755.2 Arachis ipaensis | reverse complement strand
GAATCACTTTTCAAAACGGAGCCACTTTCCATATCTTTCTAACACTTTCAAAAATCTCAAAACCATGCCAAGTTCAAAATCTCTTTGAAAGCCTCAATCATTCATTCCTAAATCAAGATTTGATCGTAAGATTCCTCAGTAGAGTCTCAAGACTTCAGGGGAGAATAACCTAACTCATTTCTTAAATTTCTTGAAAACCTCCGAAACTTTAACTTCTTGAGTTGGATAAATAGAATAGGGTTTGAATCCAAAAACAAATCGTGTTTCCAATTATTCCGAACCAATTTCAAAACCAACCAAACTTAAGCAGAACCAAATCATTTTTAAACCAAAAACCAATTTCAGTTTCATTTTTAAATCTGTTTCTAAGGGCTCGGGAAGTGTTTCAATTTTAATAAATCAAAGTTCCAGAAAATACTTCAAGCTCTTCCTAAATGTCATAAAGTGAAATAGATTAATTAAAAACCAGGTTTATTTTAGATCCATTAAAACCCCTTCAAAAATCTGTTTATGTAAATCAAATTCCAAAACATAAAAATTTTCATATTTAAATTGATTTTTTTTAAGGCATAATTCCTTTCTTAATAATTACACCAAAAATATATAGATTTTCCTAATAAGGCAAGTTCAAACATAATTTATTTCTCAAACATTTAAGTCATAGCATAATTCATTCTTTTCCAAAATAACAATTCTAATCAAAATCTCAGATTTCTAGAAATTTCGGCAGCATTTCCCGTAAAACTTGGACTTTGCCACCCTTTTTGGGTCCCAACAAAATCAATCATCAACTCTTTCTGACAGATTCAAGACCAGATCAGTTTCCAATAAAACAAAACTCAACTTTCAAATTATCAAAAATCATTCAAATCAACCAATCCAGAAATCTACAATTTATCAAAATCAGACATTGTTACAATCGAACAGGCACCCATATTCATTCAAGATAAAATCAGACAATTCATAAGACTCACATAATCACCAGAATTACATTTCGCACAGCATATCTATTTATAACAATTTTCACTTTAAAATAAATCAGTTTGTATAAAAAGCCCCTACCTCGATACGTTGAAATCACAATCCAAACTCGTTAACCAACTCCTTTCGTCTCGACCCGAAACGAACAACCAAAATCCTAGCTCCGCTTGTTTTTCTCAATAGCAGAAACATCCTCAACGCCACATATAAGCCCGGATACTAATTCCTAATACATCAATATCGTGAAAAATCTCAAAACTCATAACTGAAAGCTAATGGCGAGGGTTCCAAGATAGAGATACTTACTGAAATGAAAGGAACGGCACAGTGGTCACAGCAACACTTATCCGACACGCAATCATCAGATCCCGACTGAAACTAAGAAAGAACAGCTGAACCGAAACAGCAGCAGTCTCCGAGCCGGTTCGGTGGCAGCCCGGCAGCGACCTCAAGCAGTAGCAGTGACCGGACTCGAGCGATAGCGACTGAAACCCACATACAAAGACAATAAAGTTTTCTGGAATCTTAAACGAATGAAAACCAAATTCAAAACCCTTACCAGCAGAGTTTGCCGGCGACGGCAGTTCCGACGGAGGCGGCGCCGACGACGAGTTCCAACATCAACGACAGCAGCAGCCACAGATTCCGGCGACGACGACCCCAGCAGTGGCGGTGGCGGACCAGAGCAGCAGAAACAGAAGGGATTCATCTTGCTGCTCTCTCACCAGCAGCGGCAACAACCGGCATCTTCAGTGGCGGCTCCCAGCGGCAGCAGCAGTAGTGCGAGCATGGTGACGGCGAGGCCAGCAACGCGGCGGCGACCTCCTTCCCGCGGTGGCCTCCTTCCACCGGCACTCTCCTCTCAGATCTCCTCTCTCCTCTGGCAGGAGCGGTGGCGACGACGGCAGTGATGCCCGCCGTGCCACCTCCCTCTTCTCCCTTCTTCCTTTCGGCGGTCCCTTTCCCAGTTTCCCTTTTCTTTCTTTGTTTCTTCTTTCTGCTTTGCAGCTGCTGCGGCGGCATAGGTAGGCTGTGTTTGTGTATGCTGGGTGTGGGTATGGAAAACGGGTAACTGGGTAGGATTTCAGGGTTAGGGTTTTTGAGTAAAATTAGGGTTAGGGGTAATTTGATAATTTCAAATAAAATTGGGAATAATATAGTAATTGAAATCCAAATTAAATCCAATACTAATTGTATATAGAAAATACTATTTTCTCATCAATTTTACAAATTATTTTCAATAAAATGTCCAAATCAAATAGTTAGAAATAATATAATTAAATCCTTTATTTTCCCAAAACAGCAGTATTAATATATAAAAAATATTAATCATTTAATCCAAATCATATAAAATTATTATTATTTCATAACTACCAACTTTATAATTTAAACATAGAAAATAATTCAATAATGGTAAAATTAAATGAAATTCTGATTTAAATAGCCAAACCTCATTATTTTTTTAATTTTTAAAACTTTAAATCATAAATAGAAAAATAATCCAAGAGTATAGAGTTTGGATAAAAACCTTAATTTATTTCAAATTCGATAAATCAAAATTACCTTAAATTATTCTCAATAAAAATGATTTTCCCGAAAATAAAACTGTAAGTAAATATATGATTTGAGATTAGTTCAAAGTAGGACTTTTCAAAAGTCTTGGGTCTTACATTCCACCCACCTTATAAAAATTTTCGTCCTCGAAAATTGAAGTAATACATAAGATAGTGCATAGACTTAGCACTCTACTTTTTAAATACTCTTTAAGAAAGTAAGAAATCATAACACATATATATATAAAATTTCAAATATCGGATAACCATAAGACTTAAATATAAGGGTGAGGTATTGTGTAAGGTGAAAGATACAAGATAGGCTCAATGCAAACAGGTCATATGGTTTTAAAATTCTACAAAAGCTTGGAGGAACAAAATAGGTGCAAGTCAATATAGGCGGTCACAAGGCAAGGATATAGTTTTCATGGAAAAAAGGCTACAAAGCAAGTTGGTATCTAACAATAGATATAGCTTCCACTCATGTATCTCGTACCCCTCTCTAAGCTTCAACTTCCTAACTCCGTCAACCACTTCAAAACTCCATAACCATTCGCAAGAATAACATCTTCAAACTTGTTTGCGAGGAACAAAACTCTCACGACGTCTCATAACGTTGCACACTTGTCGCTTCACCTTCCGGTTCCACAAACTGGCCTTAGGGAACTAACGCATCGCATTACTATACCTAAAGATCACACGTGACATCAAAACAATTCTCGAGTTTACTCAGAAAGATAAAAGACTTGGAAAAAGAAAAACAAACAACAAGGATAATCTCCGCAAGAGTTCTGAAAGAACTGCTGAATCCACAAGTAAACAAGGATGTACAATCGACGAAGAGTATTGGAAAGAAATTCAGTTTAACAACCTCAAGGAAGACTCTTGATTTAGAGATAACTGATGGGAACACAAAAAGGATAAGCAAGGCAGTAGTTTGGAACTAAATCAAGCTGAGGTAACAAGTATAAAATCATAGAAGAAAGTTAACTAAAGCCAGTGATGACACTCTCAAGGTTTAAAAATTTATGTTTTAGAACACATAATACATTTGAATATAGGGAATGAAAAACTGAAAGAAAATCACCTCATGTGCTAAAAGAAAGGTATATAATTCGCAATTCACAAAAAGGGTGACAGAACCACATATCAAAACTGCAATGTGGTTAAAAGAAAATTAGATTGCATTTTGTCTAAATAACTTCCACGTAAAAGATAGAATAGGTGAGGGTTGAAAAATGAAAGTCAACTTGGTTAAGGCTAAAACAAGCTTTCGAAAATCTTGAAAGACATTTAGGTACTCAATCAGCCAAAAGTATACACTGAAGTTGTGGCAAGGTTGTAAGAAAATCAAATGTTTGTTCAAGAACTCTCAAAGTTTAAGTTCAAACAAGCGTGTATAAAATGTTATAGCAAATATGGAACAAGTTAAACTCTATTTAGAAGAGGGAACCCCGAGGTAAAAATTTACTTATCAGTCGGTCTCAAAACTTTATTTTTAAATAATGCATGTCAACTCCAAAATAACTTTTTCAATTTAAAGGATAGCTATGGATGCAATTTTAAGCGAGAAGAATTGATTTAAGTTTCTTAAGAGAATCCAAAACTTGCTTCAAAAGTTCACATCAAAACTCTAAGAATACACTTGAAATTGCCATCACATAAGAATATTCAAGAGTATTAAGATGTACTTAAAAGGAAATTAGACCAAACAAGAAAGGATCTCAAGTCAAGGGAGTTCAAACAAGATCCACAAAGCATGGGACACCAAACAAGCTTTCCATTGGTTCAAAAGGATGCAACACTCGTCATGAAAAACAACTCAATCAACAGTGAATTTTCAAGAAAGAACCTTTGACTAAAGAAGGACAATTAGAAGGACAAACAACACACTAGATAGAAACAAATTCAAGCTGACTTAGAGGAGTAGGAAATTCAAAAGAGAAGTGAAATTGAGACTACTGGTGGTGTTCATAAAAGACAAAGATTAGTTAATAACAAAATCAAGTATCACAACCATAAAAACAAAGGTTCAAAGAATTTTCCCATACTTGAGAGGAAATGTATGAACCCAATATTTTCAAAAGGACAACAAATGCGTAAATAGTGTATCATGCTAAATTAAACTCAATTTGTCAAACGAAAACTAACTGGAATAAAAGCGAAAAGCCTTTCCTTTAAGAATTTAAAATTACCTAAGTACATAATTAAATAAAGTTACGTATCGGAACCATAATAAAATTATTTTTGAAAAGTTAAATTGTACTTAAAGTAAGTGTAGTTCTGTAAACCAGTAAAAGAACATACGAGATAATAAAAATAAATAGTTTTTTTTTTTTTTTTGCATAAGAAATTTTTAAAATTTTATACAGATAGGTGTATACCAAATCAAAAGCGATTTTATAAAAGTTTGAAAATTAGTTATAACTATAGTCAATTAAGAGAAAAAAAACTGAATCACCATTTCTTTAAAAAGACTAGGAGTAAGGACATAAAAAGGTACACTGCATCAAGACAAGTTCAAAGTCATGTCGAAAAATTACATGGGTCAAGAAAAATAGTTCAAACAGAGAAGGACAGATACACCAAGAAATTCAACCGGCATATGCAATTTAGGATCAAAGAAGAATGCATATGAACAGAATAATAGGATTGAAAACACCAAACTACTTCTCAAAAAAAATGACAACAAGAACATCAAGATAAGTTGAGAAATAAAAAGTCACTTGACATCCAACAGAATCCAAAGCACATAACTGAGTAACCTCGAGAAATCGTCTCTAACGTTCCCAAAACCCGCGATTTACTTTATTCAAAACTCGTATATCATCTATGATAACCCATCAGTACTTTCATATACATAATTCACTAGTATTAAGCCGGCCAAACTTAATATCAGGAATTATGCAACGCAAGACTAATGGCATTAATCAATAGACCGTCATGTGCATAAAGCTCTAATTCTCGTCATTCAACAAGACCTAAAACATGACAAACGCTCAGAGTATGCAATTGAAGCATAGTCAATCCATTCCTCAGGCTCTACAGGAAGGACTGCTCTGATACCACAAATGTAACACCGTAACTATCAAAATGTCACGCTTCCGGCTGCGCCACTCTGATAGCTCGAGTATTACCACGACTCTTATAATATTTAAGACTAAAATATGAGCCTGTTTAAAACTTAAAACCGCATAACACTTCGATAACTCTTTTCGTGAAAACCTAAGCATACATGTACATAATATTCAGATACAACCGTAAGATATATATAATACATATACATAACACTAGTTTACAATTATACATATCATAATTTCTTATCCCTCTTACAAACTTAATACAGATAAAGACGGGGGAAAAATAATAGCTATGGTAATACAAAAGGACCGAATAAACAGAAAATAAACATAACTCTCCTGAAGCTTCGCCTTCCATATCCTGAAAAGGAATAACCTGTAGGGGAGTGAGAACGTCATCTTCGCTTGTTCTCACTATAGGATTACAGAAAATGCTATAACAAGATACGTAAAGATAAGATCATTCTTAGAGTTCAGTGATCATTGCTCGTCTTATGAGTCTTTCCAAAAAGGCCATAGGTCCACATTCGAAATCCAAAAAATTCCTTTTTGAAAACTTGCTAAATTTCTCAAATATTCTAAAACAAAATCTTTTTCCTTTCTTAAAGAAAATGTCTGAAAAGTTTTTCCTAGACCGCAACCATGAAAGTAGTTACCTACGCGGTATAAATGATCATCCCGTTCCAAGCATAGGTTCATTAAGTCTATACTGAACCGATCAGATACTTTATACATAACTAGGACTCAATATACCAATCACGGCCTCAAGCCCATCCAATCCAACATGGCCCCCGGCCCAAACAGCTCAATCAGCAACCAACTCATCACAAACCAATCAATTCAAACACAATCGCAATTAATGTGGTTCAAGCACAATCAAGAGCAATTACAACAAGTATAACAGTTAGTAGTTAACATAAGTATTCACATAGGCAAACCAAATACAATATGCACACCCAAACAATATCACATAGATGTAAATGATGAATGCCTATCCTATTGGCTGTGATATCACATTGTCGGTTTAATTGCCAACCCGACACATTCCCATGGAAATGTTGCCTTTCGGTCACGTATAAATGGAAACCCTCTGGGATAATGTGCCCGCCACACGGTCCAGGATGTCAGTGCCTGCACACTCTTGTGATCCGAAAGGATGTGAGCGGGATACTTTGCCTCCAACCTCACATCTACACATAAGCGGGATCAACCACCGTCCTTACGCAGGTGCCGTAACCTCGACAAGCGGGATTAACCACCGTCCTTGCCAGGCGCAAGCGACTTAACAACAATCTCGTCAATTATCAAATCTCTCAGCATAAGCGGGACGAACCCGGCCCTTACGCCTACCAAACAATAACTCATCAATTTTGATGATATCCACAATCAATCAGGCTCAATATCTTATTTCAAAATCATTCTTGGCCCATTTACTTTTAAATAACAATGTAGTCAAATCACAGCTAGCCAAGAATCACTTTTCAAAACGGAGCCACTTTTCACATCTTTCCAACACTTTCAAAAATCTCAAAACCATGCCAAGTTCAAAATCTCTTTGAAAGCCTCAATCATTCATTCCTAAATCAAGATTTGATCGTAAGATTCCTCAGTAGAGTCTTAAGACTTCAGGGGAGAATAACCTAACTCATTTCTTAAATTTCTTGAAAACCTCCGAAACTTTAACTTCTTGAGTTGGATAAATAGAATAGGGTTTGAATCCAAAACCAAATCGTATTTCCAATTATTCCGAACCAATTTCAAAACCAACCAAACTTAAGCAGAACCAAATCATTTTTAAACCGAAAACCAATTTCAGTTTCATTTTTAAATCTGTTTCTAAGGGCTCGGGAAGTGTTTCAATTTTAATAAATCAAAGTTCCAGAAAATACTTCAAGCTCTTCCTAAATGTCGTAAAGTGAAATAGATAAATTAAAAACCAGGTTAATTTTAGATCCATTAAAACCCCTTCAAAAATCTGTTTATGTAAATCAAATTCCAAAACATAAAAATTTTCATATTTAAATTGATTTTTTTTAAGGCATAATTCCTTTCTTAATAATTACACCAAAAATATAGAGATTTTCCTAATAAGGCAAGTTCAAACATAATTTATTTCTCAAACATTTAAGTCAAAGCATAATTCATTCTTTTCCAAAATAACAATTCTAATCAAAATCTCAGATTTTCTAGAAATTTCGGCAGCATCTCCCCTAAAATTTGGACTTTGCCACCCTTTTTGGGTCCCAACAAAATCAATCATCAACTCTTTCTGACAGATTCAAGACCAGATCAGTTTCCAATAAAACAAAACTCAACTTTCAAATTATCAAAAATCATTCAAATCAACCAATCCAGAAATCTTCAATTTATCAATTTCAGACATTGTTACAATCGAACAGGCACCCATATTCATTCAAGATAAAACCAGACAATTCATAAGACTCACATAATCACCAGAATTACATTTCGCACAGCATATCTATTTATAACAATTTTCACTTTAAAATAAATCAGTTTGTATAAAAAGCCCCTACCTCCATACGTTAAAATCACAATCCAAACTCGTTAACCAACTCCTTTCGTCTCGAACCGAAACCAACAACCAAAATCCTAGCTCCGCTTGTTTTTCTCAATAGCAGAAACAGCCTCAACGCCACATATAAGCCCGGATACTAATTCCTAATACATCAATATCGTGAAAAATCTCAAAACTCATAACTGAAAGCTAATGAAGAGGGTTCCAAGATAGAGATACTTACTGAAATGAAAGGAACGGCACAGTGGTCACAGCAACACTTATGCGACACGCAATCATCAAATCCCGACTGAAACTAAGAAAGAACGGCTGAACCGAAACAGCAGCGGTCTTCGAGCCAGTTCGGTGGCAGCCCGGCAGCCACCTCAAGCAGCAGCGGTGACCGGACTCGAGCGATAGCGACTGAAACCCACATACAAAGACAATAAAGTTTTCTGGAATCTTAAACGAATGAAAACCAAATTCAAAACCCTTACCAGCAGCGTTTTCCGGCGACGGCAGTTCCGACGGAGGCGGCGCCGACGACGAGTTCTAACATCAACGACAGCAGCAGCCACAGATTCCGGCGACGACGACCCCAGCAGTGGCGGCGGCGGACCAGAGCAGCAGAAACGGAAGGGATTCTTCTTGCTGCTCTCTCACCGGCAGCGGCAACAACCGGCGTCTTCAGTGGCGGCTCCCAGCGGCAGCAGCAGTAGCGCGAGCACGGTGACGGCCAGGCCAGCAACGCGGCGGCGACCTCTCTCCTCTGGCAGCAGCGGTGGCGACGACGGCAGTGATGCCCGCCGTGCCACCTCCCTCTTCTCCCTTCTTCCTTTCGGCGGTCCCTTTCCCAGTTTCCCTTTTCTTTCTTTGTTTCTTCTTTCTGCTTTGCAGCTGCTGCGGCTGCATAGGATGGCTGTGTTTGTGTATGCTGGGTGTGGGTATGGAAAACGGGTAACCGGGTAGGGTTTCAGAGTTAGGGTTTTTGAGTAAAATTAGGGTTAGGGGTAATTTGATAATTTCAAATAAAATTGGGAATAATATAGTAATTGAAACCCAAATTAAATCCAATACTAATTGTATATAGAAAATACTATTTGCTCATCAATTTTACAAATTATTTTTAATAAAATGTCCAAATCAAATAGTTAGAAATAATATAATTAAATCCTTTATTTTCCCAAAACAGCAGTATTAATATATAAAAAATATTAATCATTTAATCCAAATCATATAAAATTATTATTATTTCATAACTACCAACTTTATAATTTAAACATAGAAAATAATTCAATAATGGTAAAATTAAATGAAATTCTAATTTAAATAGCCAAACCTCATTATTTTTTTTAATTTTTAAAACATTAAATCATAAATAGAAAAATAATCCAAGAGTATAGAGTTTGGATAAAAACCTTTATTTATTTCAAATTCGATAAATCAAAATTACCTTAAATTATTCTCAATAAAAATGATTTTCCAGAAAATAAAACTGTAAATAAATATATGATTTGAGATTAGTTCAAAGTAGGACTTTTCAAAAGTCTTGGGTCTTACAGTTAACGTGGCTTATTGGGGATTGTGTGGGTTAATCCTAACGTTAGTGACAATGTTTGGTGTCAGTAACGTTGTCAACCACCTACGTTCTTCACGTTAGCTTCCACGTTAACTAGGTTAACGTGGGAGTTAACGTGGCTTATTGTGACTTGGCCAACGTTAGTGACAAAGTTGAATGTCACTAGCGTTGGCTTCCCCTTTACTTCTTAACGTTAGAGGCTACGTTAACTAAGTTAACGTGGCTCTTAACGTGGGCACTTATGAGCTTGGTCCAACGTTAGTGATAATGTTAATTGTCACTAACGTTGGCTCCCTTTCCTTTCTTCCACGTTAGAGTTCACGTTAACTTAGTTAACGTGACTCTTAACGTGGGCAATGATGGCTTCGAGAGCGTTATTGACGATTACTTTTCTCATTAACTTTGCAAGTTACTCCCATTCCATGTTAGTGCCCACATTAGTGTAACTAACGTAGCCACTAATGTGGTTCTTCTTTGCTTCCTTTGTCCTGAAATCAAGCAATCAAGTGCATCAAAGTTCTGGTCCAAGTCATGGGAAATGCAACATCAAATTTGTCATAAAATTCATGCAAAATCCTCATGAAATCATGTAAAGTGCACAATGTATGCTTGAATCAAGATGTAAGTGAATATCTACCCAAAACTAGCTTATTTTCTAAGGAAATGCATGAAACTACCCTAAAAACAGTAAAGAAAAGGTCAGTGAAACTGGCCAAAATGCCCTGGCATCACTTTAGTAAAGGTTAACTAAGTGGAATTTAGATTCAACTTTCATTATTGTTGAGAGAGATAACTAAGTTAGACTTCCAATTTCTCTTACCTTGCCAAAAGTTTGCTTTACAGTATTTACTTATTTTAATTGCCATTTAAATTATTTGTCATATCTACTCTTCACTCTCAACCCCGATTTTACAACCTCCATAACCAATAATAAGAACATACTTCCCTGCAGTTCCTTGAAAAGACGATCCGAGGTTTGAATACTCGGTTAACAATTTTTAAGGGGTTTGTTACTTGTGACAACCAAAACATTTGTAAGAAAGGTTGATTGCTTGGTTTAGTAACTATACTTACAACGAGAGTTTTTATAACCTCTAAACCATCAATCTTCAATTCTTTTACCCGCGTCATATACGTTTCGCTTAAGGAGCGCGGTCCTGTCAATGACACGGTCGCGTCACTACCATTTCGTGCTGGGATGCGGTCGCATCACTCATGCGATCGCGTCACTACCAGTTTCTTCAAAAACTCCGTTTTATGCTTTCCTTCCAATTTTGTATGTTTCCTTTCCATCCTTTAAGTCATTCCTGCCCTTTGAAGATCTGAAACTACTCAAAACACGAATCACGGCATCGAAAGGAAAGTAAAGGGTAATTAAAATAATTACTTTTACAGCATAGGAAACATGTTTTTCACATACGTCACATAATAAGGAAGGGAAAGTAAAACCATGCAATTTATATGAATAAGTGAGTGAAGGATTGAATAAATCACTTAAATTAGGCACAGAATATATCATAAAATATGGGTTTATCATTCATCCCATAAGTAGTACTTTGCATCAGAAATCAATTTCTTTATTTGCTACCTGTTGTACTCTTTGGGTACGAATCTTACAGCTTTATAGTTCGCAATGTCTGCGAACCATGGTGTTTCCTGAATGGCAAACAATTGCTCATCCAAAAATGTTTCAGAGTTCTCAATAGATGGGGAGGACGCCCCTTCTACTGGTTCTATCTGGGACAGATGATCAGCAACTTGGTTCTCTGTCCCTTTTCTGTCTCTTATTTCTATATCAAACTCTTGCAGAAGCAACACCCATCTTATGAGCCTGGGTTTTGAATTCTTCTTTGTAAGTAGATATTTAAGAGCAGCATGGTCAGTGTACACGATCACTTTTGATCCTAGTAAGTATGATCTAAACTTGTCAATGGCATAAACCACTACAAGCAACTCTTTTTATGTGGTTATGTAATTTTTTTGTGCATCATTTAAAACATGGCTAGCATAATAAATGACATGCAGAAGCTTGTTATGCCTCTGTCCCAATACTGCACCAATGGCATGGTCACTAGCATCACACATGAGTTCGAATGGTGATGTCCAGTCTGGTGCAGAAATAACAGGTGTTGTGACCAGCTTAGCTTTCACAGTTTCAAACGCCTGCAGACATTCTATGTCAAACACAAATGGCGTGTCAGTAGCTAGCAGATTGCTCAGAGGTTTTGCAATTTTTGAAAAATCCTTTATAAACCTCCTATAGAATCCTGCATGCCCCAGAAAGCTTCTGATTACCTTAACATTGGCAGGTGGTGGTAATTTTTCAATTACTTCCATTTTAGCTTGAACCACCTCTATTCCCTTGTTTGAAATTTTATGCCCAAGGCAATTCCTTCAGTCACCATAAAGTGACATTTTTCCCAGTTTAAAACTAGGTTAGTCTCTTGGCATCTTTTCAGAACAAGTGCTAAATTGTCAAGGCAGGAGCTGAATGAGTCTCCAAATACTGAAAAGTCATCCATGAAGACTTCCAGAAATTTTTCTACCATATCAGAGAAGATAGAGAGCATGTACCTCTGAAAGGTTGTAGGTGCATTACACAGACCAAAAGGCATTCTTCTGTAGGCAAACACTCCAGAAGGACATGTGAATGCTGTTTTCTCTTGGTCCTGAAGATCTACTACAATTTGGTTGTAACCTGAATAGCCATCCAAAAAGCAGTAATACTCATGACCTGCTAGTCTCTTTAGCATCTGGTCTATGAATGGTAAAGGAAAGTGATCCTTCCTGGTGGCTGTATTGAGCCTTCTGTAGTCAATACACATACGCCACCCTGTAACTGTTCTTGTTGGAACCAGTTCATTCTTTTCATTATGAACCACTGTCATGCCTCCCTTCTTGGGGACAACTTGGACAGGGCTCACCCAGGGGCTATCAGAAATAGGATAAATAATCCCAGCCTCCAGTAACTTGGTGACCTCTTTCTGCACCACCTCCTTCATGGCTAGATTTAGCCGCCTCTGTGGTTGAACCACTGGCTTAGCATCGTCCTCTAATAG
Organism: Arachis ipaensis; assembly: GCF_000816755.2. Taxonomy (NCBI): domain Eukaryota; kingdom Viridiplantae; phylum Streptophyta; class Magnoliopsida; order Fabales; family Fabaceae; genus Arachis; species Arachis ipaensis. The sequence continues at coordinate 87,701,920 of NC_029792.2, read as the reverse complement.
GATCTTGTGCATGCATCTTGCTGGGCTGATGCCCTTAAGATCACTTATGGACCACCCAATAGCTGCCTTGTGTGTCCTTAGCACTTGAAGTAGTGCTTTCTCTTTCCTGTGGATTTAAAGCAGAGCTTATGATCACTGGAAAAGTGTCACCTTTTCCCAGAAATGCATATTTCAGGGATGGTGGTAGTGGTTTGAGCTCGGGTTTAGGAGGTTTTTCCTCTTCCTGAGGAATTTTCTGAGGCTCTTTAATTTCCTCTGATTCCTCCGAATCAGGCTGAACATCTTTAAAGATGTCCTCTAGCTCTGATTCGAGACTCTTAGTCATGTTGATCTCCTCTACCAGGGAGTCAATAATATCAACACGCTTGCAGTCTTTTGATGTGTCTGGATGCTTCATTGCCTCAACAGCATTCAGCCTGAACTCATCCTCATTGACTCTCAAGGTCACTTCCCCTTTTTGGACATCAATGAGGGTTCGTCCAGTTGCTAGGAAGGGTCTTCCTAGAATGAGAGTTGCACTCTTGTGCTCCTCCATCTCCAGTACTACAAAGTCAGTGGGAAAGACAAATGGCCCAACCTTGACAATCATGTCCTCAATTATCCCTGATGGGTATTTAACGGAGCCATCAGCAACTTGAAGACATATCCAGGTTAGTTTGACCTCTTCAGTCAAGCCAAGCTTTCTGATAGTGGAATCAGGGATTAGATTGATACTTGCCCCAAGGTCACATAGGGCTGTCTTGGTACAAGTACCCTCTAATGTGCATGGTATCATAAAGCTTCCGGAATCTTTAAGCTTTTCTGGTAAGCTTGTTAGAATGACTACACTGCATTCTTCAGTGAGAAAAAATTTTTCTGTTTCTCTCCAATCCTTCTTATGACTTAAGATCTCTTTCATGAACTTAGCATAAGAGTATATTTGCTCAAGTGCCTTTGCAAACAGAATCTTTATTTCAAGAGTCCTGAGATAGTCTGCAAAGCGGGCAAATTGTTTATCCTGTTCCACTTGGTGGAGTTTCTGAGGATAAGGCATTTTGGCTTTATATTCTTCAACCTTAGTTGCTGCAAGTTTATTTCCTACAGAGGCAGGTTGAGAAGCCTTCTTGAGGGAGTTATTATCAGCACTTGCAGGTGTCTGATCCCTCACTGGCATTTGAATGCCAGAACTAGACATGGATTAGGCGTTTAACGCCAGATTCCTATCCTTTTCTAGCATTTGATTGCCAGAACTAGACAGGGATTGGGTGTTTAACGCCAATTTTTCACCCTTTTCTGGCGTTTGAACGCCAGACTTGTTCCTCTCTGTGCTCTTACTGTCCTCAGAGGGATTTTGGGTAGCAGGTTGCTCATCCTCTATCAGCTGTTCTTTTCTTGGCTTTCTGCTGCTGTGAGTTGAGGTATTTAACGTTTTTCCACTTTTTAATTGAACTGCTTGGCACTCCTCTGTTATCTATTTTGATAACTACTTTTTTGTCTGATTCAATTGTGATTCCATATCCTTGTTAGCAATTTTGGTTTCTTGTAGCATCTCCTTAAATTCTGCTAACTGCCTTGTTATAGAGGATAGTTGCTGATTGAGTTCAGCAACTTGTTCCTGAGGACTAAAGTCAGTTGATACTGCCTTAGCTTCTTCTTTCATGGAGGACTTATTACTTATGTACAGATGCTGATTTCTAGCAACTATATCAATAAGCTCTTGAGCCTCTTCAATAGTCTTTCTCATGTGTATAGATCCACCAGCTGAGTGGTCTAGAGATATCTGAGCTTTTTCTGTAAGCCCATAGTAGAAGATGTCTAATTGCACCCACTCTGAAAATATTTCAGAGCGGCATTTCCTTAGCATCCCTCTGTACCTCTCCCAGGCGTTATAAAGGGATTCATCATCCTCTTGTTTAAAGCCTTGGATGTCCAGCCTTAGCTGTGTCATCCTTTTTGGAGGGAAATATTGATTTAGGAATTTGTCTGATAACTGTTTCCATGTTCTTATACCTGCTGTGGGTTGATTATTTAACCACCTCTTAGCTTGATCTTTTACAGCAAACGGAAATAGTAACAGCTTGTATACATCCTGATCTACCTCCTTCTCATGCACTGTGTCAGCAATTTGCAAGAATTGCGCCAGAAACTCAGTAGGTTCTTGCTGTGGAAGACCGGAATACTGGCAATTTTGCTGCACCATGACAATGAGCTGATGATTTAGCTCAAAACTGCTTGCTTTGATGGGAGGTATACAGATGCTACTCCCATATGCAGCAGTAATGGGGTTAGCATATGACCCCAGAGTCCTTCTGGACTGTTCATTTCCATTTAGGTCCATGATGGATAAAATTAAATTGATATGAATTGCAAACAAAATATATTTTTGTTTTTATTTTATTTAAGTAGAAACAAACTGAATTATTATGAATAAATAAAAATAATAAGATAAAATAAAATAATTAGAAATTAAAATGTAAATTTTGAAAACTAAGAGAAAAAATAAATTTGAAAATGAAAATAATTACTTAATTAAGAAGATTTGAAAAATATTGGATATGATTTTTGAAAAAGATTTTGAATTTTGAAATTTCAAAACTAAGATAAGATAGAATAGAAAGTTTTAAAATAAAAATATGAATTTTTAAAGGAAAATTCGAAAATTAATTAAAATAAAGAGAAAAGATATTTTTGAATTTAATGAAGAAAGAGAAAAACAGTAAAAATGACACCGAACTTAAATTTTTAGATCAAAACAAAGGAAACAAACAGGAAAACTTTGAATATCATTATGAACGCTAAGAACAACTTCTGAAAAAATTTTAAGAAAACAGAAACACAAAGAACACCAAACTTAAAAATTTTTATATTCTGAGCACTAATAATTCGAAAAAAAATGAAAGAAAAATAAAATCATGCAATTGACACCAAACTTAAAATATGAAATTAAACTCAAATAGAAAAACTCAATTATTAGTTTATTAAAATTTTCGAAAAAATGAAAAAAGAAAATAAGGATTCCGAAAGAGTTTTAACCAAAAACAATAATAGAAGACGCAACTTTAGTGACTCTAAACAAAACAGATAAATTTTTCCTAATCTAAGCAACAAAATAAACCGTCAGTTGTCCAAACTCGAACAATCCTTGGCAACGGCGCCAAAAACTTGGTGCACAAAATCATAATCACACGTTTTCAATCCCGCACAACTAACCAGCAAGTGCACTGAGTAGTCCAAGTAATTCCTTACGTGAGTAAGGGTCGATCCCACAGAGATTGTCGGCTTGAAGCAAGCTATGGTTATCTTGTAATTCTTAGTCAGGATATCAGTAAGGATTCTTAGTTTTAAATTGTAAAAAGTAAAAGAACATGAGATAAATACTTGTTATGCAGTAATGGAGAACAGGTTGAGGTTTTAGAGATGCTTTGTCTTCTAAATCTCTGCTTTCCTACTGTCTTCTTCTTCACGCACGCAAGGCTCCTTCCATGGCAAGCTGTATGTTGGTGGATTATCGTTGTCAATGGCTACCATCCGTCCTCTCAGTGAAAATGGTCCAAATGCATTGTCACCGCACGGCTAATCATCTGTCGGTTCTCACTCATGTTGGAATAGAATCCGTTGATTCTTTTACGTCTGTCACTACGCCCAACACTCGCGAGTTTGAAGCTCATCACAGTCATCCCTTCCCAGATCCTACTCGGAATACCACAGACAAGGTTTAGACTTTCCGGATCTTAGGAATGGCCGCCAATAATTCTAGCCTATACCATGAAGACTCTGATCGTGAACTAGGAGGCTAAGAGATACACACTCAAGCTAGTGCAGATAGAACTGAGGTGGTTGTCAGGCACGTGTTCCTAGGTGAGAATGATGAGGAGTGTCACGGATCATCACATTCATCAGGGTAAAGTGCGAGTGAATACCTTAGAATAGAAACAAGCGTGATTGAATGAAAAACAGTTGTAATTGCATTAATTCATCGAAACACAGCAGAGCTCCTCACCCCCAACCATGGGGTTTAGAGACTCATGCCGTCAGAAAGACAATGTGAAGTGTAAAAATGTCATGAGGTACATAGTAAGTCTCTAAAAGTAGTTTTTATACTAAACTAGTAGTTAGGGTTACAGAAAATAAGTAACTAAGTGCAGATAGTGCAGAAATCCACTTCCGGGGCCCACTTGTGTGTGCTTGGGCTAAGCATTGAGCTTTACACGTGTAGAGACTTCTCTTGGAGTTAAACGCCAGGTTGCAGCCTATTTGTGGTGTTTAACTCTGGTTTGTAACCTGTTTCTGGCGTTTAACTTTAGAATAGGTCAGGAAGTTGGCGTTTAAACGCCAGTTTGCATCATCAAAACTCAGGCAAAGTATGGACTATTATATATTGCTGGAAAGCCCTGGATGTATACTTTCTAACGCATTTAAGAGCGTGCCAATTGGGTTTCTGTAGCTCCCGAAAATCCATTTCGAGTGCAGGGAGGTCAGAATCCAACAGCATCTGCAATTCTTTTTCAGCCTCTGAATCAGATTTTTGCTCAGGTCCCTCAATTTCAGCCAGAAAATACCTGAAATCACAGAAAAACACACAAATTCATAGTAAAGTCCAGAAATGTGAATTTTGCATAGAAACTAATAAAAATATAGTAAAAACTAACTAAATTATACTAAAAGCTACCTAAAAACAATGCCAAAAAGCGTATAAATTATCCGCTCATCAGCTAGCAAGGTCCTTAATGAGAATCAAAGGAACTATACCACCACGAAAAAAGAACTTTTAGCCATAGTCTTTGTTTTGATAAGTTTAGATCATATCTTATTGGCTCAAAAGTAATTGTGTTCACTGATCATGCAGCACTCAAATACTTGCTTACCAAACAAGAATCTAAGCCCAGACTAATAAGGTGGATTCTACTGCTCCAAGAATTTGACATTGAGATTAAAGATAGGAGCGGAGCAGAGAACAAGGTAGCTGACCACCTCTCAAGGATCCCACAACAAGAAGAAATGCATCAAGTAGCAGTAAATGAAAGCTTCCCTGATGAGCAATTGATGATGATTCAAGTAGCCCCTTGGTTTGCAGACATAGTGATAAACCCCAATTTCCTGGTTTATCTTGTGCTTATTTTAGGAGATTTTATCTCCTTTTTCCACATTTATTCAATGAAATAGCATGGTTTTGTAATTCTCCCTTGAATTGTGCTTAAATGTAAAAACATGCTTTTTAGGCCCTTAAATTGGTGGTTTTAACTCACTTAAATTCCATTCAATTCCTTGATGTGTTTGTTGAGTGATTTCAGGTTCATAAGGCAAGTATTGGATGGAAGAAATGAGGAGAAAAGCATACAAAGAGGAGAATGCATGAAGAAACAACGATTGGGAATGCATCAATGGGTGCACACGCGTACAAGGCGCGCACGCGCAGAAGTGGTTTCGCATAGAGACGCGCACGCGTACATAACGCATTCGCGCGGATGAAGAATTTTCCAATCGACGCGCACGCGCACATGGCGTGCACGCGCCGATACTCTCACGTGGCCCACTTAAAGTCAAAACGCTAGGGGCGATTTCTGAGCTGCCCAGGCTCAAATCTAATTTGTTTCTGAGTGTATTTCATGCAGAATTGAAGTCCAAGCAAAGGGGGAGAAATTGTTTGTAGCATTAGCATCATGTAGGTTAGTTTCTAGAGAGAGATACTCCCTCTTCTCTCTAGAATTAGGTTAGGTTAATCCATCTTAGATCTAGACTTAATTCCATGTTCTCATCATATTTTCCTTAACAATTTCTTGTTCTACTACTCTATTATTCTTAGTTCTCTTGTCAATTTTACTTTTATGTCTCTTTTATGTTTATAATGCTCATGTTGGATTTTGTTTACTTTTAATGAAATTGAATGTTTGATGCCCTTTTGATGATTATTTGGATTGTTGATTTACTTTTCTTGCAATTGGTAGTTGTTAGATTTACAATTTTGTTGTACTTTTACCATGCTTCCTTTTATGCCTTCCAAGTGTTTGACAAAATGCTTAGTTGGTCTTTAAAGTAGATTTTGAGCATTCTTGGCTTGGGAAGAGTAATTGGGCAATCTTGAGTCATTAATACCCAATTTAGATTGGTGATCTAGAGTTGTTAGTTAATAAGATTTCTATTGACTCTAATCTTTTGCTAATTCCATTAGTGAGTTGATTAAGACATTTGGATTGAGGTTAACTAGTCTTGTTTGACTTTCTCTCATGGAAGATAACTTATACCTTCTTCTAATGTTGGAGATGATGAAATAAGATAAATTCTTGTTAATTATTGTTATGAATAATGACTAGGATAGAAAGCCTATGATCTCAAACCTTGCCATGAATGTCTCTCTTTATTAATTGCTTTCTTTAATTGCTCTCTTTACTTTTCTTGTCATTTAATTTCTTGCAAAAAATACAAAAATCAAACCCCCTTGCATCTTCATAGCCAATAATTAAACACTTCATTGCAATTCCTTGTGAGACGAACTGGAGTCTAAATACTTCGGTTAATTCTTATTGGGGTTTGTACTTGTAACAACCAATATTTTTTATGTGAGAATTGTTTGTTGGTTTGGAGTTATGCTTACAACGAAGTTTTTATTTCTATAAGAAGAAAATCTATACCGACACGACAATTCTCATTATCACATAGCTAACTTCAAGGCTATTGGGAAACTACCAACCAACATCAACAAGCACATGAGGAGGAAGCTAATTAATGATGCCAAACACTACATCTGGGATGACCCCTATTTGTTCAAGAAGTGTGCTGATAGAATCTTGAGAATTTGTATATCCTATGAAGAAGGGCAGGAAGTATTGTGGCAGTGCCATGGATCCGCATATGGAGGCCACTTCAGTGGAGAAAGAACAGCAGCAAAAGTGCTTCAATCTGGAGTTTACTGGCCAACAATGTTTAAGGATGCTAAGGAATTGGTGTCAAGATCTGATGAGTACCAAAGAACAGGTAATCTAACCAAGAGAAATGAGATGCCATAGCAATTCATACTAGAGCTGTAACTATTTGACGTATGGGGATTGACATTATGGGACCCTTCCCAACCTCCTACTTAAATAGCTACATATAGGTGGCTGTTGATTATGTCTCAAGGTGGGTAGAAGCCATAGCCACTGCAACAAATGACAACAAAGATGTGATAAGCTTCTTGAGAAGGAATATCTTCAGCAGATTTGGAGTTCCCAGAGCTCTCATTAGTGATGGAGGGACACACTTCTGCAACAAACAACTTGAGACACTCTGACACAAGACTTATTGTCGGTAAGGAATTTCACAAAATATTTACGTTGCAAGTATAGCTCCAAACCAACAAACAACTCTCACATCAAATTACAAAAAAAATAATTTTGGTTTTGTCACATGTACAAACCCCAATGAAAATTAACCGAAGTTTTTGGACTCTGGGTCGTCTCCCTAGGAATACAATGTAATACTTAGTTATTGGCTATGAAGGGGTAAAAAGGGTGGGGGGGTTGGTTCATGTGATGATAAGAGAATAAAATTAGCAAGTGAATAAAGGAAGTAAGATAAAGAACTCTTGGCTAAGACTTGGGTAATTGAGATCGCTATCCTTGTCAACAAACCGAATATTGATAATTATGAGAGGCCAACCTATTAAGTCAACTTCCCAAAAGCTTTAAGTACGTAACGTTTACTCCTAAGCTTGAAGTACGTCAAATAGATTTGATCACATTCACCCATAAGTCCAAACCTACCTACCAATTAACTTAGTTGTGGGTTAGCGTCAATGGGTGTCAAATTGATCACCATGGATTCTCAAATCACCAAATCTATCATACCCAATGACTCAAGGTTACCTAATTCCCTTGGCTTGTTAACAAAACTACTAAAAAATTAAAGAGAGCATTTCATCAAACAAAAAGAGTACAATAAAAGTAAGCATCATAAATTGCAAGAATAAATAAATCTAACAACTATTAAGTGCAAGAAAATTAAGATCACAACTCAATTCATCAATAAGAAAAAGAACATCAACACTAAATTGTATTAAAAACAAATCAAATCCAACATGAGTTCATCATCACAAAAGAGAGCAAAATGAGAAATTAACATCATAATTAAGAGAATCAAGATGTAGAAATGAGAAATTATAAAGGAGACAAGATGAGATCAAGTGATTGAACTTGAATTTAAGATAATCTACCCTAATCCTAATCTAATTCTAGAGATAAGAGGGAGCTTCTCTCTCTAGAAAACTAACTAAAGGCTCATGTTGGCTAAACTAATTGCTCCCCCTTTGCTTGGACTTCAATTCTGCATGAAATACACTTAGAAACAAGTTGGACTTGGGCCTGGGCAGCTCAGAAATCACCCCCAGCATTTTTCCTTCAAGTGGGCCATGTAAGAGTATTGGCGCGTGCGCGCCATGTGCGCGTGCGCGTCGATTGACAATTTCTCCATCCGCGCAGAGGCGGCATGTACACGTGTGCGTCCATGGGCGAGATCTCTTTCGCGCGTGCGCGCCTTGTGCGCGTGCGCGTCCTTTGATGCACTCCCAATCTTTGTTTCTTCATGCATTCTCCCCTTTGAATGCTTTTCTACTCACTTCTTCCATCCAATACTTGCCTTATAACCTGAAATTACTCAACATACACATCAAGGCATCGAATGGAATTACAGTGAATTAAAATCACCAATTTTAGGGCCTAAAAAGCATATTTTCACATTTAAGCATAATTCAAGGGAGAATTACAAAACCATGCTATTTCATTGAATAAAGGTGGAAAAATGTGATAAAATCCCCGAAAATAAGCACAAGATAAATCACGAAATCAGGGTTTATCAAATCTCCCCACACTTAAACTAAGCATGTCCTCATGCTAAAATCAAGAAGAAGCAAAGGGCATTAACATTTATTCAATGCAACTACTAAATGCAATCTATCTATATGCAATCTATTTACATGATGTAATGGTTTAGTCAAAATAAATCAATCTCCAAGAATACACATATAAGCACAAGGGCTAAGATATTAGCAATCAAGCAAACCACAGTTGGATTAAATCATTGAAATAGTTCACAAACTTGCAAGAGAAGATGATCATGGGTGGAAACATGTAATTGAGCGATCGAACCCTCGCCGGATGTGTATCCGCTCTATGCACTCAAGTGTATGTAATTGAGCGATCGAACCCTTTCCAAGATTTATTTTTCAGCTAACAATCAACAATTACTTTATGCATGCATACAAATATCAAGAGGACTTCCCATAGGTTGTAATGGGGCTAGGGTCAAGGTAGGATGCATATGGTCAAGTGAGCTTGAAATTTGAGTCTTGATTAACTTAAACTTCCCACCTAACCTATGAGAACCTAAGCAATTCTAAACAAGCCTAGCTATCCATTCTTCACTTTTCACACACTCATGCATTTTCTTTTTGATTACCACACATATGCATTGATTTTTATTGAACCTTCACTTTGGGGCATTTTGTCCCCTTCTTATTGCTTTCCTTTCTTTCTTCTTCTCTTTTTTTTTTTCAAACTAAAATATATACAAGAACATCATTGCATATGGATTACATATGATTAATACATGAGTATGTACCAAATTCCTGAAAATTTTCAATAAAAATATAAATACATTTTTATCTCTACCCAATGTTTCCAACTCTCACAAAATCAAATGATAAACACTCTCACTAGCCTAAGCTAATCAAAGATCCAAATTAAGGGATATTTATTATTTTTCACTTAGGCTTGCAATGTGCTGCAATTAAGAACAAATGGGTTAAGCATAGGCTCAAGATTGGTTAACAATGGAAGATAAAAGGTAGGCTATTTGGGTAAGTAAGCTATTTGAACAATGGCCTCAATCATATAAATGCATGTATACACAAAATAATGAACATAAAGAATCAAACAAATCAAAGATTACAATCATAAGAAGAAAATGATGCACACAAGAATGAAAATAAGTGGCTATGTATGATGTAACCACACAATTAGGCTCAAATCTCACATGCTTGTGTTCATCGCTCAAAACACGATCCACAAGTATATAATTCAAGCAAGTTCTCAAAAATTTCAACCAATTGGGTAGTACCCTAAAAATGAATTTCTTGGAAATTTTCATCATATTGACTAAGCTTATTCTAATGCAATGTTGTGATTTAGAAAATTTTTAAAAAAATTTCCTAGTTTATCCCTTTTTCAATCAAAACCCAATTCTTATATAAAAAGGGGTCAACTAGATTTTTAACAATCCAGAACACTTTTCTAATCACAATCAAAAACTAAGATGTAAAACATATATATGTATATACTAAAAGTGTGCAACTATCAAAACAAGAGCATCTACAATAGCAAATATATACAGTCATCCCAAAATGATCTAAAAGATAAAGTGCAGAATCAAATAAGGTAGCAGAAAACATAAATAGATGTCCGAAAGTTTACCACATAAATGTAAACACCGGTCACGAACGGTGACCTCCCCACACTTTAGAATTAAGCATCATCCTCGATGCTACTGCTGAAGCTCGGGATGGGGGTCAACAATCGCGCCGAGCTCCTCAGGCTCAGGCTGTGGAACTGAGACTGGCTACGGCTCTGAATGTGGCTGTGAATCCTCAGGGGGCTGCAGGACCTCGGTGGTGGTCTGTGTCTCTGGTGGTGCATCATGATGGATTGGCTCCTCAGCCAGCTCCTCCTCCTGATCCTGCTCATCGGAAGCTGAAGAGTCTGGAAGCAGCGGTAGCTCGATGCCCTATGATACAAACACCTGGTCGATGCAATCGAGACGTCGCATGACACGAAGCTCGAAGCGCTCCATGAAGTGGAGGAGGTGCTGCATTAACAGATAAGTCGGCTCAGGTGCTGGTGGCGGCGGTGGTGGGGGGGTGGTCTGTGTCTCTGGTGGTGCATCATGATGGATTGGCTCCTCAGCCAGCTCCTCCTCCTGATCCTGCTCATCGGAAGCTGAAGAGTCTGGAAGCAGCGGTAGCTCGATGCCCTATGATACAAACACCTGGTCGATGCAATCGAGACATCGCATGACACGACGCTCGAAGCACTCCACAAAGCGAAGAAGGTGCTGCACCAGCAGATAAGTCGGCTCAGGTACTGGTGGTGGTAAGGATGCTGTGGCTGCTAAAGTAGAAGGGGGTCCTGTGACTGCTGCTGACGATGAGGGCTGAGCTGCCTCCTCCATTGCTCTGGCTCGTGAACGGCGTTTGGGTGGGGGCTTCTAGTGCACCCACCCACCCCATAGAATGGTGTTCTCCTTGTCATCGTTATTTGGGGGTGGTGGTGTCACATCATCATCCTCCCACGGGACACCTGCCAGCTTAATCATGCTGGTGACCAGTGTAGGAAAGGGTAGCATGCCGCGAATATGAGCTCTCCACACACTATGTCTGGCCAGTCAGGGGAAATTTATCTCCTTTCCCTCCATCACACACCCAATTAGAACCAGCAAATCCATCGGGATCTCTGAAAAGTGAGTGGTAGGGAAGACATAGTGGGCGAAGATCTGCTGCCAAGTCTTGGCCTCCCTCGTCAGATAAGCAAAGCGCATCCCCTTAGGCTTCTTATTGTTCGAATCCATCACCCAGGGAGCGTCAGGAGTAGCAATCACATGCTTAAGCGCCTCATAGTCAAAGGTCATGGAGAGGATAGCTACCTCTACCTGCCTATAGGCGCAGGTCTCATCAGGACGATGGTGGCAAAGCAGTGCATCTCCAATAGCATCCTCAGTGATCATAATCTCTCTACCCCTCAGCTGAAATAAACCAATATTGGCTCGGAAGAAGTTGCAATAAAATTCTCTCACCCATGAAGTGTTCACCCTCCCCAAATCTCTATCAACAAAGTCCAATTCTAACTCCAGAATCCGGGTGTTAATGGCACGCCTCACATCATTTGGAAGAAGCAGTTTCTTCTCAATGTTCAGATTTTTCTTCCGGAAGTCAGAGAAGCGAAGCTTACAATAGAGGTTTGGGAAATTGACTTGGTCAGTGGATGGTAGCAACTGGTTTTCCCTATCCACCTCATTCAGCGGATTCTTAGCATATTTTGCATAGGGAGAGGTGGTAGAGGCCTTAGAGCGCTTCCTCTATTTGAAAGTAGTGGCTATAGCCTTTCCTTTGTCCGACATCCTAAAAAATAGAGATGATACAATATAAGCAGATAGCCAGATAGATACAAAGCACTCAAAGCAAAACATATTCATGAAGTGAATCAAAGAAAGGAGATTTCTTGGAATACAAGCAAACAAAATTCAGAATGCAAGCCAAACTTCAAAACAAGAATTCAAACCATATTTTGCACATTACTTGTTCATTAAGCTTAGGAAACACCATATCCAAAATAATGATAAAAAGAGTTAGATCGAAAAGCAAAAGAAGTTAGCTGGTTAAACGAGTTAAAGTTATAAATTAGTTTGAAAATTAGTGATATGGTGGTTACTAGTTCAATTGAAAAGAGAATGCACAAAATAAGAATATAAGCACGTTCACAATCAAGAAATGCAATAAGTCATTGATGATGAAATATGGTATAGCTAGAAAGCAATCAATCTGAAACAGTCTACTAATCAATGCAATGATCACTAGAGTCAAATGAACTTGTGTTAGTGAAGTCAAATCATAAAAAAAAATTCAATCAAGAATTATTCAACACTAAATTCAATAATGCACAAAAGTTACAAGCTGAGAAAAGAGTGAAAAATCTTATGGTCTATGTGGCTTAATGTCAATTATGCATAAACATGTGAATTAATTAGCCTCATAGATTAAAAACTTTCAACTTGTATGTTTATGCAAAAGAGGTCTGATATTTTAAGGAAGTCACAAGTTATGGTCAATCTGAAGGTTTACTTAATCATGCAATGCATATATGCAAGTTAGCATTGCAAGCAAGCAAGGAGTATTAGAGGCATGACCAAAGAACCTATTCTTGAGGAATTTTCAAAACCATTTGGACGACACAATTTTATTTGACATAGAAATCATCAAATAGCAGTTTGTTACATCCATCAAACAATGTCAATTCAAGAAATATGGTTAAGAAAAATTCGGTAGCATTTCAGCAGTACATTGGCTAAATCCCAAATTTAAACAGTCAAATCAGATTCCATATGAATTCATCAAAAGTCAAAAGCACAAAAATCATGTATAAATTCATATGAATGGGGCAATCAAGCCAATAGTGCAGCAACAAAGCATTAGAAAGGAAATTAAAATAAATCATCCAGCAAGCAGTTATGAGTAAGCAAGCAACCAGTATCGATCAGTAAAGCATTACTCAATAATGGCAAGCCAGGCATACAGCACAAGCAATGCAATGAAACAGAGCAATTTTACACAGTAGCAAAGATTTCAATTAATTCTAAATCCACTACTCAGCCTAGATTTGCTAACCACCTAAATTAAACTAAACTAACTAACTAAGCTAATCTAACTAAACTAATAGAATTATCATAAAGCGGTAAAAGGGAAGCAGAACCTGGGGAGACAGAGACTGAACGGGACGGTTGAAGGGAAGGTGCAGCAGAGAGGAGTGAGTTGGCCAGAGCAGACGGCGGTTTGGTGGCACCATGGAGCTTTCGCCGGCGACAATAGGGGGTAGCGGCTGCGCTCGTGGCGTAGCAGGGGCGAAGTGAGAGAAAACTGAGAGGAGGGGGCAGAGTGGGAGAGAAGGAGAGCGAGGGAGGAGGGGGCGTTGGAGCGCGCGGCGACGGTGGTGGTGGACGCCGGAGTGCTCGCCGGTTATGGAGAGGGAAGGTGGTTATGGAGGAGGGAGAAGAGGGAAAGACGTTAGATAAGAGAGGGAGCCGGGGGTCCGTCTGCGCTAGGGCTTTCGCGTCCCTGGTTAAATGGGATTTTTAAATCCACGTGGGCGCGCACCGTGCGCGTCCGCGTGGGTGACAGAAATAGAGAAGTGGCGTGGAGGCGCCATACGCGCCTACGCGTAGATGGGAAAATCGGGGATCGGCGCGAACGCGTACGGTGCACGTCCACGCGGGTGTGCTGGGCCAGAGGCACACAAGAGGCCCAGAGTTGGCACAACTCTCGCTTCCTTTGGCCTGGGTGATGCTAAAACGCGTCGACGCGCGCGCGCACTGTGCGCTTTCGCGTGGATGGCTTGAACTTATGGAATGGATGCGGAGGCGCCAAGTACGCCATCGCGTGGGTAGTAAAACAACGAGTGGCACGAACGCGTACAGCGTGCGTCTGTGTGGGTCGAGACACAGAGTTGGCCCAAAAGTGGCACAACTCTCTGGTCCTTGGCCCAGAGTGTCGAAATGTGTAGCCGATGCGCGCGCGCTTTGCGCTTGCACGTGGCTTGGGGGTTTTTTTTTTATGAGCATCAAAGTGAGCTTATAACTTTCCTATCCTCCTCTAAAATTTTAAAACTAGCTAAGGTGCAAAATCAAGCATATTTTTGAGATATAGGGAATTTTTCAAACAAATTGAGGAAACTTGCAAGCCAAGCAAAAACTCAAATTCAAAGAATCATCCCTAATTAAAGCATAAAAAGTATAGACACCTTAACAAGCAAGGCAAAATGTACCAAGAAGCAAAGGATTTATATACAATGGAACTCAATTCATTCATTCGTTATATTTACAAGGGAATGGAAAGAGTTTACCATGGTGGGGTGTCTCCCACCAAGCACTTTTGGTTTAGGTCCTTAAGTTGGATATTTGGGAGGCTTCTTGTCAAGGTGGCTTATGTTTGTACCCATCCTTGAACCTCCAAGAGTGCTTGTCCTCCAATCGGTTGTCATAAGTTCCAACCATCTTCAATAAGCTTTGGTGAGGTCCTCTCCAAGACACGAGCTCCCAATATTTATTTTCATAAGCTAATCCAGGATCACATATCTTGTCCTCGCACCCATCTTTTAATTGATTGCCTTGACTTTGTCCGGGCGACGAGAAAGCAGAATTCCCATAGAAGCACCAAACTACTCTCCTTGACCCATTTACTTGAGCATTACACCAATTCATGTTCTTCAATTTTGAGCTTCCAACTATAATGAATCTAGATTTACAACGCCAACCACTAAACATCCTTCTTTTTCGCTTAATTCCACAAAGCGCCCTAAGTTGGCCATCCGTCTCAAGCAAACCATACTCAAGTGGGAAAATAAAGCTGAGAGTTAGAAGTTTTACCCACTCAAGCGAAGGATTGGGTGGCTGATGAGCGGATAATTTATACGCTTTTTGGCATTGTTTTTAGTATATTTTAATTAGTTTTTATTATATTTTTATTAGTTTTTATTTAAAAATCACTCTTCTAGACTTTACTATGATTTTGTGTATTTTTCTGTAATTTCAGGTATTTTCTGGCTGAAATTGAGGGACCTGAGCAAAAATCTGATTCAGAGGCTGAAAAAGGACTGCAGATGCTGTTGGATTCTGACCTCCTTGTACTCAAAGTGGGTTTTATGGAGCTACAGAAGCTCAATTGGCGCGCTCTAAATTGCGTTGGAAAGTCGACATCCTGGGCTTTCCATCAATATATAATAGTCCATACTTTGCTTGCGATTTGATGGACCAAATAGGCGTTCCAAGTCAGCTCAAGAATTCTGACGTTTAACTCCAAAACTGGCACAAAAGCTGGAGTTAAACGCCCAAACTGGCACAAAAGCTGGCGTTTAACTCCAAGGAAAGTCTCTACACATGGAAGCTTCAATGCTCATCCCAAGCACACACCAAGTGGGCCCGGAAGAAGATTTCTGCATTAATTACTGATTTCTGTAAACCCTAGGCTACTAGTTCTCTATAAATAGGACCTTATATTATTGTATTTGGGGGAATCTTTGGATGTTTAGTCCCTAGACCTTGGAGGCTGGCCATTCGGCCATGCTTACACCATAATCACTTTTTTATTTTCAACGGTGGAGTTTCTACACACCATAGATTAAGGTGTGGAGCTCTGCTGTTCTTCATGAATTACTACAAAGTACTATTGTTTTTCTATTCAATTCACGCCTACTTCTTCTCTAAGATATTCATTCGTTCTTCAACTTGATGAATGTGATGATCTGTGACACTCATCATCATTCTCACCTATGAATATGTGCCTGACAACCACCTCTGTTCTACTCTGTGCTACTAAGATTAGAACCTTCGTGGTATAGGCTAGAATTATTGGCGGCCATTCCTGAGATCTGGAACGTCTAAACCTTGTCTATGGTATTCTGAGTAGGATCTAGGAAGGGATGACTGTGACGAGCTTCAAACTCGCGATTGTGGGGCGTGTGACAGACGCAAAAGGATCAATGGATCCTATTCCGACATGATCAAGAACCGACAGATGATTAGCCGTGCGGTGACAGCGCATTTGAAACGTTTTCACTGAGAGGACGGGAAGTAGCCATTGACAACGGTGATGCCCAACATAAAGCTTGCCATGGAAAGGAGTATGAATGATTGGAAGAAGGCAATAGGAAAGCAGAGGTTCAGGAGGAACAAAGCATCTTCATACGCTTATCTAAAATTCCAACCAAAGATTTACATAAGTATCTCTATCTTTATTTTATGTTTTATTTATATTTTAATTATCAATTCTCCATCACCATCTGAATTCACCTGACTGAGATTTACAAGGTGACCATAGCTTGCTTCAAGCCGACAGTCTCCGTGGGATCGACCCTTACTCACGTAAGGTATTACTTGGACGACCCAGTGCACTTGCTAGTTAGTTGTGTGGAATTGTGACAAAGTGTGATTCATGTTTAAGAGCTCCAAGTCTTTGGCGCCATTGTTGTTGATCACAATTTCGCATACCAAGTTTTTGGCACCGTTGCCGGGGATTGTTCGAGTTTGGACAACTGACGGTTCATCTTGTTGCCTAGATTAGGTACTTTTCAGAGTTTTTAAGAATGGATTATAGAGTTTTAAGGTGATGTTCTTATCATCATAAAAGTTGATTGATTCTCATCAATTTAGCTACTGAATGTAATGTCCTTCTGAAGCTTGGCCAAATATGTCTAATCTTTTTAGACTGAAGCTTTAGACTAACTTTTCATGATTCCTGGAATTCTTATTAAACGTTTTGAATCCATTTATTTTCTTTTCCATATAAGTTTTGAAAATCACAAAAAAATTTATAAAATCATAAAAATAAAAAATATTGTATGTTTCTTGTTTGAGTCTAGTATCAATTTTTAAGTTTGGTGTCAATTGCATTCTTCCTGCATTTTTCGAAAACATGCAATATGTTCTTCATTAATCTTCAAGTTGTTCTTGATGATTTCATTGCTCTGATCTTTCAATTCTCTTGTTTTGTGTGTTTCGTTGTTTCTCATATGCATTCTCAATTTGTTAGTGTCTCCTATATGAAAATTTTTAAGTTTGGTGTCCTGCATGCATTGTTTATTTAATCTTAGTTGCAATTTTTATTGTTTCTCATCATTGAAAATTTAAAAATATTTTCAAAATTGTGTCTTTTTGAGTCAATAATACAGAGAATTGAAGATTCAGAACATTCAGCAGAGGAATCAAACAGAAAAAGCTGGGCGTTCAAAACGCCCAGTGAAGAAGGAAAACTGGGGTTTAAACGCCAACCAGGGTACCTGGCTGGGCGTTTAATGCCCAAAAAGGTAGCATTTTGGGCGTTAAATGCCAGAATGGATGCCATTCTGGGCGTTTAACGCCAGGATGACACTAGAGGGAAGATTTTGTTTTTAACTCAAATTTTTTTCAAATCTTCATAATTTTTCAAAATCAAATCTTTTTCAAATCATATCTTTTCAATCATATCTCTTCAAATCAATTTCTTTCCATTTTTTATTATTTTCGAAAATCCTTGTTACAATTAATGATTTACTTCAAAATTTTCTAGTTGTTACTTGCCTATTAAGAAAGGATCAAAAGTTTTAATTCTAGAATCATATCTTCTAATTTCTTGTTAGTCAAGTAATCAACTTTAATTTTAAAACTTTCTTTTTTTTTTAAAATTGATTTTCAATCATATCTTCTCAATCATATCTTTTCAATCACATCTTTTTCAAAATTAACTCTCAATCATATCTTTTTGATTTCTAATTTCAAAATCTTTTTCAAAAATCACTTAATTTCTTTCCCAATCTTAATTTTCGAAAATCTCAATTAAATTTTCAAATTTCTTTTTATTATTTCAAAATCTTGTTAATTTATTTTCGAAAATTCTTCCCCTCTTCTCACATCCTTCTATTTAAAGGACTAACACTCCTCCTCAAGGTACAATTCGAATTCCCTCCTTCTTTATATGTTCGAATTCTCTTCTATCTACCTCCTCCTTCTATTCTTCTTTTCCTCTGACACCTCAAGGAATCTCTATACTGTGCCATAGAGGATTCCCTACTTTCTTATTCTCTTCTCTTTCATATGAGCAGAAGCAAAGATAAAGGCATACTTGTTCAAGCTGATCCTGAACCTGAAAGGACCTTAAAGAGAAAGCTAAGAGAAGCTAAAGCACAATTCTCTTTAGAGGGCCCAACAGAGCTCTTTAAGGAAGAAGAAACCATGGCAGCCGAAAACAACAATGGCAACAATGCAAGGAAGGTTCTTGGTGACTTTACTGCACCTACTCCCGACTTCTATAGGAGAAGCATCTCGATCCCTGCCATTGGAGCAAACAACTTTGAGCTTAAGCCTCAATTAATTTCTCTAATGCAACAGAATTACAAGTTTCATGGACTTCCATTGGAAGATCCTCATAAGTTCCTAGCTGAATTCTTGCAAATCTGTGATACTGTCAAGACCAATGGGGTTGACCCCGAAGTCTACAGACTTATGCTCTTTCCTTTTGCTGTAAGAGATAGAGCTAGGACATGGTTGGATTCACAACCTAAAGAAAGCCTGAACTCTTGGGAAAATCTAGTCAATGCCTTATTGGCAAAGTTCTTTCCACCTCAAAAATTGAGCAAGCTAAGAGTGGAAGTCCAAACCTTCAGACAGAAGGAAGGAGAATCCCTCTATGAAGCATGGGAAAGATACAAGCAATTGATCAGAAGATGTCCTTCTAACATGCTTTCTGAATGGAACATCATAGGAATTTTCTATGATGGTCTGTCTGAACTATCCAAGATGTCATTGGATAGCTCTATTGGAAGATCTCTTCATCTGAAGAAGATGCCTGCAGAAGCTCAGGAACTCATTGAAATGGTTGCAAATAACCAATTCATGTACATTTCTGAAAGGAATCATGTGAATAATGGGATAGCTCAGAAGAAAGGAGTTCTTGAGATTGATACTCTGAATGCCATATTGGCTCAGAATAAAATATTGACCCAACAAGTCAATATGATTTCTCAGAGTCTGTCTGGAATGCAAGCAGCAACAGGCAGTACTAAGGAAGCTTCCTCTGAAGAAGAAGCTTATGATCTTGAGAACTCAGCAATGGAAGAGGTGAATTACATGGGAGAACCCTATGGAAACACCTATAATCCTTCATGGAGAAATCATCCAAATCTCTCATGGAAGGATCAACAGAGACCTCAATAAGGTTTCAATAACAATAATGGTGGAAGAAACAGGTTTAGCAATAGCAAGCCTTTTCCATGACCTTCTCAGCAATAGACAGAGAATTCTAAGCAAAGCCACTCTGACTTAGCAACCATTGTCTCTGATCTAATCAAAACCACTCAAAGTTTCATGACTAAAACAAGGTCTTCCATTAGAAATTTGGAGGTACAAGTGGGTCAGCTGAGTAAGAAAATTACTGAACTCCCTCCTAGTACTCTCCCAAGCAATACAGAAGAGAATCCAAAGAGAGAGTGCAAGGCCATAAACACGTCTCACATGGCCGAACCTGGAGAGGAGGAAGAGGCAGTGATCTCCACTGAGGAAGACCTCAATGGACGTCCACTGACCTATATGGAGTTCCCTAATAAGGAACCATGGGAATCTGAGGCTCAGACTGAGACCATAGAGATTCCATTAAATTTACTTCTGCCATTCATGAGCTCTAATGAGTATTCTTCCTCTGAAGAGGATGAAGATGTTACTGAAGAGCAAGTTGCTAAGTATCTTGGAGCAATCATGAAGCTAAATGCCAAGTTATTTGGTAATGAGACTTGGGAAGATGAACCCACATTGCTCATCAAAGAACTGGATGACTTGACTAGGCAGAGATTACCTCTGAAGAGACAAGACCCTAGAAAGTTCTCAATACCTTGTACATAGGCACCATGACCTTTGAGAAGGCTCTGTGTGACCTAGGGTCAAGTATAAACCTTATGCCTCTCTCTGTAATGGAGAAGCTAGGGATCATTGAGGTACAAGCTGCAAGAATCTCATTGGAGATGGCAGACAATTCAAAGAAACAGGCTTATGGACTTGTAGAGGATGTCTTGGTAAAAGTTGAAGGCCACTACATCCCTGCTGACTTCATAATCCTAGAGACTGGGAAGTGTATGGATGAATCCATCATCCTTGGCAGACCCTTCCTAGCCACAGCAAAAGCTGTGATTGATGTTGACAGAGGAGAATTAATCATTCAACTGAATGAAGACTCCCTTGTGTTTAAGGCTCAAGGATATCCCTCTGTCACCATGGAGAGGAAGCATGAAGAGCTTCTCTCAATACAGAGTTAAACAGAGCCCCCACAGTCAAACTCTAAGTTTGGTGTTGGGAGGCCACAACCAAACTTTAAGTTTGGTGTTGAATACCCACATTCAAACTCTAAGTTTGGTGTTGGGAGGTTCCAACATTGCTCTAAACATCTGTGAGGCTCCATGAGAGCCCACTGTCAAGTTATTGACATTAAAGAAGCGCTTGTTGGAAGGCAACCCAATCTTTAATTATCTATGTTAAATTTCTATTTTCTTTTGTCATTTTATGTTTTCTGTAGGTTGATGATCATGTGAAGTCACAAAAACAATTGAAAAAGCAAAAATAGAAGAAAAAACAGAATGATAAATAGAACACCCTGGACGAAAACTTACTAGTGTTTAAACGCCAGTAAGGGTAGCAGAATGGGCGTTAAACGCCCAGTCTGGCACCATTCTGGGCGTTTAATGCCAGAAATGGGCACCAGACTGGTGTTTAACGCCAGGAATGGGCAAGAAGCTGGCATTAAATGCCAGAAATGGGCAGCAGCCTGGCGTTTAACGCCAGGATTGGCAGCAAGGGGCATTTTACACGCCACATGGTGCAGGGATGAGAAATCCTTGACACCTCAGGATCTGTGGACCCCACAGGATCCCCACCTACCCCACATCTCTCTCTTTTCTTCACCCATTCACCAATCACCTCAATACCTCTTCCCCAAAAACCCCTCACCTATCAAATCCCACCATTCTCTTCACCACTCACATCCATCCTTCATAAAACCCCACCTACCTCACCATTTAAATTCAAACCACTTTCCCTCCCAAACCCACCCTATATGGCCGAACCCAAAACCCCCTCTCCACTCCTATATAAACCCATCTTCACTCTTTCATTTTCACACAACATACACACCACCTATCCCTCTTGGCCGAAACACATAGCCCTCTCCATCTCCTCTAGTTCTTCTTCTTCTACTCTCTTCTTTCTTCTTTTGCTCGAGGAGGAGAAACCTTCTACATTTGGTGTGGTAAAATCTAAAGCTTTTTGTTTTTCCATAACCATTTATGGCACCAAAGGCCGTAGAAACCTCTAGAAAGAGAAAAGGGAAGGCAAAAGCTTCCACCTCCGAGTCATGGGAGATGGAGAGATTCCTCTCAAGGGTGCATCAAGACCACTTCTATGAAGTTGTGGCCAAGAAGAAGGTGACCCCCGAGGTCCCTTTTAAGCTCAAAAAGGGCGAATATCCGGAGATCCGACATGAGATTCGAAGAAGAGGTTGGGAAGTTCTCACCAACCCCATTCAACAAATCAGAATCTTAATGGTTCAAGAGTTCTATGCCAATGCATGGATCACCAAGAACCATGATCAAAGTGTGAACCCGGACCCTAAGAATTGGCTTACAATGGTCCGAGGGAAATACTTAGACTTTAACTGGAAAACAAAGTGCTTAGGGCCACGGCCAAGACTCATAAAGTAGCTGTGTTCAAGAATCAACATACTTAACTAGGAGAATCAATAACACTATCTGGATTCTGAGTTCCTATAGATGCCAATCATTCTGAACTTCAAGGAATAAAGTGAGATGCCAAAACTGTTCAAAAGCAAAAAGCTAAAAGCCCCGCTCATCTAATTAATACTGATCTTCATAGATGTTTTTAGAATTCATTGTATATTCTCTTCCTTTTATCCTATTTGATTTTCAGTTGCTTGGGGACAAGAAACAATTTAAGTTTGGTGTTGTGATGAGCGGATAATTTATACGCCTTTTGGCATTGTTTTTAGTATGTTTTTAGTATATTTTAATTAGTTTTTATTATATTTTTATTAGTTTTTATAGATATATGCGAAAAAAAAAAGAAAGAAAAAGAAAAGCAAGCAGAAAAAGCCAATACCCCTTTAAACCAAAAGGCAAGGGTGATAAAAAGGACTGCAGATGCTGTTGGATTCTGACCTTCCTGCACTCAAAGTGGATTTTCTGGAGCTATAGAAGCCCAATTGGTGCGCTCTCAATTGCGTTGGAAAGTAGACATCCTGGGCTTTCCAGAAATATATAGTAGTCTATACTTTGCCTGAGATTTGATGGCCCAAACAAGCGTTCCAAGTCAGCTCAAGAATTATGGCGTTTAACTCCAAAACTGGCACAAAAGCTGGAGTTAAACGCCCAAACTGGCACAAAAGCTGGCGTTTATCTCCAAGAAAAGTCTCTACACGTGGAAGCTTCAATGCTCAGCCCAAGCACACACGAAGTGGGCTCAGAAGAAGATTTCTGCATTAATTACTGATTTCTGTAAACCCTAAGCTACTAGTTCTCTATAAATATGACCTTATACTATTGTATTTGGGGGAATCTTTGGACGTTTAGTCCCTAGACCTTAGAGGCTGGCCATTCGGCCATGCTTACACCATTATCACTTTTGTATTTTCAACGGTGGAGTTTCTACACACTATAGATTAAGGTGTGGAGCTCTGCTGTTCTTCATGAATTAATACAAAGTGCTATTGTTTTTCTATTCAATTCACGCCTACTTCTTCTCTAAGATATTCATTCGTTCTTCAACTTGATGAATGTGATGATCCATGACACTCATCATCATTCTCACCTATGAACATGTGCCTGACAACCACCTCTGTTCTACTAGCAATGGCTTGAATGCGTATCTCTTGGGTTTTTTAATCTAAGATTGGAACCTTCGTGGTATAGGCTAGAATTATTGGCGGCCATTCCTGAGATCCGAAACGTCTAAACCTTGTCTGTGGTATTCTGAGTAGGATTTGGGAAGGGATGACTGTGACGAGCTTCAAATTCGCGATTGTGGGGTGTGTGACAGACGTAAAAGGATCAATGGATCCTATTCCGACATGATCGAAAACCGACAGATGATTCGCCGTGCGGTGACATCGCATTTGGAACATTTTCACTGAGAGGACGGGAAGTAGCCATTGACAACGGTGATGCCCAACATAAAGCTTGCCATGGAAAGGAGTATGAATGATTGGAAGAAGGAAATATGAAAGCAGAGGTTCAGAAGGAACAAAGCATCTTCATACGCTTATCTGAAATTCCAACCAAAGATTTACATAAGTATCTCTATCTTTATTTTATGTTTTATTTATCTTTTAATTATCAATTCTCCATCACCATCTGAATTCGCCTGACTGAGATTTACAAGGTGACCATAGCTTGCTTCAAGCCGATAGTCTCCGTGGGATCGACCCTTACTCACGTAAGGAATTACTTGGACGACCCAGTGCACTTGCTGGTTAGTTGTGCGGAATTGTGACAATGTGTGATTCACGTTTAAGAGCTCCAAGTCTTTGGCTCCATTGTTAATGATCACAATTTTACATACCAGTGGCGAACTAGGTGAAGGAGTTCCCAAGGGTCTTGATAAAGCATGCTCTACTCCCGTCCATCCTCTTCTGGGAAGTTCCACCATTTGGCAAGGTTCTTCAAGTTTCTCCTCATGCCAAGCTTCCTCAAGTTCACATTCTTTTTCACCAATTTCTTCTATCTCCTCCCCATTACTCTCGTCATATATAGGAGGTCTAGTGGAGTCTATCTCCTCATCAAGTGCAAGCATTTTGGGGAAAGACTCTTCAAACTCGAAAGGATTATATGTTGACTCGACATCATCATAGATAGGAGGGCTTGTTGCTTGGAACACTTCTTCCAGTTCTTCACTTACAATGGGTTTTGAAGGCTGTGCATCCTTCTCAACCTTGCTTTCTAATCCACTGGGAGAGGGCTCAACAATATCGTCAAGGGAGTTGAGCAATGTGGGCAAAAAATCACTAGTGATGGAATCCACTTCCTAATCATTTTCCTTCAACTCTCCGTCTACTTTCGCAACTTCACTTTCCTTTTTAACATCCTTTATGAGCTCAACATATCCCAAACATCCATCCACCACTTTCTTTTGTTCGCTAATCTCTATCTTCTCCTCTTGTCGCACTTCTTGTTTTAACTCTTCTTCCCCACCTTGGAGCTTCAAGTTCATTCCCTCGCTAGGTTCCTTGATAGTTTCTCCACATTCAACAAGGGGAGTACTTAGGGTACATGAACCTAGGTGAGATGTTAGGTGATTTACGGCTTCTACCATGCTAGCTATTCTTGCTTTTAGCTCCTTAAACTTAGTTTCATCCTCCTCTTGTCGCCTTAAGATGCGAGATTCAAGATCTCTTAGTTCTAATATGAAGGCTTCATCGAGAGGTGGTGGTGAAAGATAGGGTTCATTGGTTGAGGGAAGATTGTCAATGTTGGAAAGTAGTTCATATTGGGGGAATTCTTGAGGTGGTGTATGCGGAATTTGTGGTTCTTGGGAGTATTGGTATGGGGATGGTGGTTGTTCTAGATGTGATTCAAATGGTGGTTGATATGGTCTGTGTGAATTATGGTCATATGGAGTTGAATGGTGATGCAAGGCTTGTGAGTATGGTGTGTGGCTATATTGAGGAATGGGATCACATGCATATGATGATTGTGGTTGACAACCACAATGAAGGTCATCACACACATTGGATTGATACACATTAGGATCAGGATTATACCCATAGGAGTTCGTAGGAGGTTGTTGCCATGAAGGTTGTTCATAAGCTTGAGGTTCCTCCCATCCTTGAATTCCAAACCCTTGATGCATATTCTCATTGGAGCTTTCATTTCCTACAACATAGTTTGAACTACACTCATAGCCAAAAGGATGAGAATTCATAGTAAAAGAGAGAATAAAAAAAATCAATAAGAAACAAAGAAGATAAAATTCTAACTTGTAAAAACTAGCAGACAAACCAAAACTCAAGTTATTCACAATATATACAATAGCCAATAACATAGCACCATTGCAATTTCCCGGCAACGGTGCCATTAATTTGACACAAGACTTATTGTCGGTAAGGAATTTCACAAAATATTTATGTTGCAAGTATAGCTCCAAACCAACAAACAACTCTCACATCAAATTAAAAAAAAATAATTTTGGTTTTGTCACATGTACAAACCCAATGAAAATTAACCGAAGTATTTGGACTCCGGGTCGTCTCCCTAGAAATACAATGTAATGCTTAGTTATTCGCTATGAAGGGGTAAAAAGGGGGGAGGGGGTTTGGTTCATGAGATGACAAGAGCATAAAATTAGCAAGTGAATAAAGGAAGTAAGATAAAGAACTCTTGGTTAAGACTTGGGTAATTGAGATCGCCATCCTTGTCAACAAACCGAATATTGATAATTATGAGAGGCCAACCTATTAAGTCTACTTCCCAAAAGCTTTAAGTACGTAACGTTTACTCCTAAGCTTGAAGTACGTCAAATAGATTTGATCACATTCACCCTTAAGTCCTAACCTACCTACCAATTAACTTAGTAGTGGGTTAGCGTCAATGGGTGTCAAATTGATCACCATGGGTTCTCAAATCACCAAATCTATCATACCCAATGACTCAAGGTTACCCAATTCCCTTGGCTTAGGCCAAGAGTTGACAAAACTACTCAAAAATTAAAGAGAGCATTTCATCAAACACATAGAGTGCAATAAAAGTAAGCATCATAAATTGCAAGAATGAATAAATCTAACAACTATTAAGTGCAAGAAAAGTAAGATCACAACTCAATTCATCAATAAATTGTATTAAAAACAAATCAAATCCAATATGAGTTCATCATCACAAAAGAGAGCAAAATGAGAAATTAACATCACAAATAAGAGAATCAAGATGTAGAAATGAGAAATTATAAAGGAGACAAGATGAGATCAAGTAATTGAACTTGAATTTAGGATAATCTACCCTAATCCTAACCTAATTCTAGAGAGAAGAGGGAGCTTCTCTCTCTAGAAAACTAACTAAAGGCTCATGTTGGCTAAACTATTTGCTCCCCCTTTGCTTGGACTTCAATTCTGCATGAAATACACTCAGAAACAAGTTGGACTTGGGCCTGGGCAGCTGATGCGCGGAAAACTTGTCTCTCAACAAATCTCCCTTCGGCAAGTGTACCGAATTTGTCGTCAAGTAAAAACTCACAATAGAGTGAGGTCGAATCCCACAGGGATTGATTGATCAAGCAACTTTAATTAGAAGAATGTTCTAGTTGAGCGAATCCAGAATTTGGGTTGAGAGTTGCAGAAAATAAAATGGCGGGAATGTAAATAACAGAAAAGTAAATGCTAGAATTAAAGGACTGGAAGTAAGTGACTGAAAATAAATTGCAGAATTGTAAATGGGAATGGGGGATTCGCTCATGAAAGTAAATGGTAGAAATTAAAGAGAATGGGTAAGATCAGAGATGGGGAGTTCATTGGGCTTAGGAGATGTTGCAATTCTCCGGATCAAGTTCATTTTCATCTCTTCCTCAATCAATGCACTCATTGATCTCCTTGGCAATCTTAAGTGATTGAATTTCAATTTCTTGCAATTCAATCTCTCAAATCTTGATCAATAGCCAATTCCTTGGTCAATTGCTCATGAGAAGAGATGAAGTATGGTCACTGATTATACCACATGCATTTCCCAAATCAAGTATTGAGAGGGTTACAGTCACATACCCATCCAAACCCAATTTGGTCCAGCATGAGAAAGCATTTCTAGCTTGATCTCTTCATTCCTCTTTCAAGGTTCAAAAGAGATCCAAGTTTGAATAGCTTCTCTTCCAAGATAACTACTCAATTGGATGAAGATCGAAAGCTTTCAAGTAAAATCAAGAGGAAAGATAGAAGAAGAATAATGAAAATTAGTATTGATCCATCAAATTACAACAGAGCTCCCTAACCCAATGAAAGGGGTTTAGTTGTTCATAGCTCTTGAAAATGAAAACAAAGATGGAGAATACATCATAAAACTAGAAATTGCAAAGAAAGTAAAATACAGAGAGTAGTTCTCTTTTTCCCAGACTCCAGAACTTCTTCTCAATTCAAAGCTACTCCTATATATACTACTCTTCTCAGCTTCTAGTGTGATTCTTCAAGTCTTGGGCCTTTGGATCTTGAGTTTGAAGCAGTTCCTTTCTTTATTTGGGCTTGGCTTTACATGCAGAGAGAAAGTGCGAAGTGGGCGGAGACTTTAGTTTAGGACGTTAGGGGTGTTAATATTTAGTGAAAATATAAGTTCGAGAACGTTAGTGACACTTAACATTGTCACTAACGTTCCAATGCACCCCTTTGCCTCACGTTAAAACCCACATTAACAAGGTTAACGTGGCTTTTAACGTTGCCTTGTTAACCTTCGAGAACGTTAGTGACACTCAACATTGTCACTAACGTTCCAGTGTGCCCCTTCTTGCTTCACGTTAAAGCCCACGTTAACTAGGTTAACGTGGCTTTTAACGTGGCCCTTGCCATCCTTCGAGAACGTTAGTGACATTCAACATTGTCACTAACGTTCCAATGTGCCCCTAGGTCTCACGTTAGAGTCCACGTTAACTAGGTTAACGTGGCCATCTTTAGCCATCCCAACGTTAGTGACAATGTTGAGTGTCACTAACGTTGGCTCATCCTTCATTTCTCATCGTTAGCTTCCACGTTAACCAAGTTAACGTGGAAGTTAACGTGACTCTTGGGGGTTGTGTGGTTGCTAGTGACAATGTTGAGTGTCACTAACGTTGTCGACAACTCTTCATCCGTTACGTTAGTTCCCACGTTAACCAAGTTAACGTGGGAGTTAACGTGGTACTTTGCACCATAGGCCAACGTTAGTGACAATGTTGAGTGTCACTAACGTTGGCTTCTCTTCCCCCCTTAACGTTAGAGGCCACGTTAACCTAACTAGGTTAACGTGGCTTCTAACGTGGCCACTTATGAGTAATTGCCAATGTTAGTGACAATGTTAAGTGTCACTAACGTTGACTCAACTTCTCTTCTCCACGTTAGAGTTCACGTTAACTTAGTTAACGTGACTCTCTAACATGGGCATTGATGGCTTTTTGAGAGTGTTATTGGCAATCACTTTTCTTATTAACCTTGCAAGTTACCTCCCCTTTTCTTGCTTCCTTTTTGGTCCTGAAATCAAGCAATAAAGTGCATCAAAGCTCTAGTCCAAGTCATGAGTAATGCAACATAATATTTGTCACCAAACTTATGCAAAATCCCCATGAAATTATGTAAATTGCACAATGTATGCTTGAATCAAGGCATAAGTGAGTATCTACCCAAAACTAGCTTATTTCCTAAAGAAATGCATGAAACTAACCTAAAAACAGTAAAGAAAAGGTCAGTGAAACTGGCCAAGATGCCCTGGCATCAGCAGCTCAGAAATCGCCCCCAGTGTTTTGCCTTCAAGTGGGCCATGTATAAGTATTGGCGCATGCGCGCCATGTGCGCGTGCGCGCCTTGTGCGCGTGCGCGTCCTTTGATGCACTCCCAATCTTTGTTTCTTCTTGAATTCTCCCCTTTGTATGCTTTTCTACTCACTTCTTCCATCCAATACTTGCCTTATAACCTAAAATTACTCAACACACACATCAAGGCATCGAATGGAATTATAATGAATTAAAATCACCAATTTTAGGGCCTAAAAAGCATGTTTTCACATTTAAGCACAATTCAAGGGAGAATTACAAAACCATGCTATTTCATTGAATAAAGGTGGAAAAAGGTGATAAAATCCCCTAAAATAAGCACAAGATAAATCACGAAATCGAGGTTTATCATACTTCTTCTCAGATATGGAGTCAAGCACAAAGTGGCAACTTCATACCACCCACAGACCAACGAGCAAGCTGAAATTTCCAACAGAGAGCTAAAACGAATCCTTGAAAAAACTGTTGGAAGCTCAAGAAAAGATTGGTCTAAGAAGCTGGATGATGCACTATGGGCCTACAGGACAGCCTACAAGACACCCATTGGGATGTCTCTATACCAACTTGTTTATGGCAAGGCTTGTCACTTACCAGTTGAACTTGAGCATAGAGCATTTTGGGCTCTAAAAATGCTAAACTATGATGAGCAAGCTGCTGGAGAAAGAAGATTAATGCAACTCAATCAGCTGGAAGAATTTATAAATCAAGCATATGAGAATGCAAAAATCTACAAAGAGAACACAAAAAGGTGGCATGATAAAAAGATAACAAGAAGGGAGTTCACCGAAGGACAGAAGGTGCTACTCTATAATTCAAGAATGAAGTTCTTCCCTGGGAAACTTAAGTCTCGATGGTCAGGACCTTTCACCATAATCAAGGTGTTTCCCTATGGTCATGTAGAGCTCATGGAGGACAAGACTCAGAGAACTTTTACTGTCAATGGCCATAGACTCAAACACTACTTGGGAGGCTCCTTAGAGGAGCAGAGAGTGAGCTACAAGCTTAGCTAAAGACGGAGGAGTGTCAAGCTAGTGACAATAAAGAAGCGCTAGTTGGGAGGCACCCCAACACTTTATCCTTTTTGATTTATTGTTTTTCTTAGAAGTAGTTTAAAATCTATTGCTTTAGATAGTTTACGTTTTAGTCTCACATTTGTGTTACATTACCAATTAGAATTAGATTGCAATAGTAAGCTAGGAAGTTGGATACTAGCTTTGGTAGTAGATTACTCTTACACTTTGTTAGTTCTTTCTATTATGGGATTGCAACTTGATGCGTGCATTACTAATGATGAGTAAATGGGATGAGAACTAGCTAAAATGCTAAGTTTGGTTTGGCCACTCACCCACTTAATCTAGGCTTACAAACAATTAATAGCTTGATTTCGAGGAGTAAGCCCAAAGATTAAGTTTGGTGTGGCCACCACCAAGGATCACCCAGCAAGCCCAAGTTACCCAATTTAAAAGCACTTAATGTTTTGGGCAAGAACATTAACGAGGTTTAATGTGTTCAGAGGAGTTGGGATCAAAAGAAAATGAAAAGATTGGAGTTATTCCATCCTTATGAACACATTAAATACACAATGATGGAACCAATTTATTAAGATGCCAAAGGATTAAGTTTGGTGTCCCAAGGGACACTGATGGAGACCCAAGGGTGTATTGGTAAAGATTTTCCTCAATAAAACTACGTTGCAAGTATAGCTCTACCAACAACAATCCTCAGTCATCAAATTTAGAAGAGGGATTTGGTTGTCACAAGTTCAACCCCAATAGAAATAACCGAAGTATTCAAACCTCGGGTCGTCTCACAAAGAATGGGCAAACATGTGCTTTAACATTAGTTAGAAATCCGGGGTTGTGAGTTATGAGCATAAAAATAAATGGGAATCTTAACAAGCAAGTAATCTTAGATTGCAAGAAACTAATTCAATCAACTAAGCAAGATATGAGTGATTTCAAACTAACAAAGTAACATTCAATATGATTCTATTCTAAGCTAAACAAGTAACTATAACTAAGGCAAGTGATTGGGAATTTTGGTTTTCAAGTATGAATCATAAAAGCAACTCTTGGCTAGGCATGGGAATTAGGGTCAATATCCTTGTCTAATAACCATATCTTGACAATTATGAGGAACCAAACTCATTAAGTCTACTTCTATACTTGAAGTACGTCAAATGGTTTGGTCAACATCGATCCATAAGTTCTAACCTTACTACTAATTGACTTAGTAGAAGGTTAGCGTCAATGGTTATCAAATTAACCACTAAAGGCTCCTAAATCATCAAATCCATTAGACCCAATGACTCAAGTTTACCCAATTCCCTTGGCCTAGGCCAAGAGTAAAGAGAACTACTCCATAATCAAAGTAAACATTTCATCAAACACATGGTAAGCATTAACAAAAGACATGTTCAAAATAGCAATTAAATTGAAATCAACAAGTACCCACTAACATTTATCAACATACAATCATCCAAACAACACAATTAAACATAGAAATAATCAATATAACATCATCAAGTCAATATTCACAACATTCATGAAATGGGTATAAAATGACAATTGACAAGAATTCATAAAACTATCATAAGGTATAAGCAAAATTATACTAGGAAATTCAAATTGAACAATTAAATCTAGTAATTAACAAGATCCAATTCACAATTCAACAAAGGAAGATCAAATTAAAACTAGATCTAGAGAGGAACAAGGGTTTCTCTCTCTAGAAGAACAAAGAACCAAACAACTAGCTAAAAATTGTGTCCTAGTGTAAAAATAGTTGATCCCCCCTTTCCCCTAGCATCCTTGGGTCTTTTCCATATAGAAACAGCTTGAAATTGGGCCTGTTGAGCTTCAGAAATCGCCAGGCACGATTTCCTTTAATGAGGTCACGTGCAGCTTCCCACGCGAGCGCGCCATGCGTGCGTGCGCGTCCGCGTCGATAGGAATCTTCTAATCCACGCGGGTGTGTCCATTCTTGCGCGCCGCTTCCAGCCAACCTCATCCATGCGTGCGCATGAAGTGTGCGGGCGCGCCAATGCTTCTTTTTCCAAAATTTCAAGTCTTCATGTTCCTCCCTTTTGTACATGCTTTCTTTCTCTCTTCTAGGCCATTTCCACCCTATAATTCCTGAAATCACTCGACAAATATATCATGGCATCGAATGACAATAGAAGAGGATTAAAATATGGCAATTTTGAGGCAAAATAAGCATGTTTTTCATCATGGGGCAATATTAGGAAGTGAACACAAAACCGTGCATTTCTTGTGAATACGTGTGAGAAATATTGACAAAACCCCCCAAATTCTACACAATATAAACAACAAAATTGGGTTTATCGAATCTCCCCATACTTAAACCAAGCATGTCCTCATGCTTAAAATAAAAAGACCAAAGATTATGGTGAGAAAGGGTTTATGAAATGCAAACTACCTAGGTGGATGCATGCAACTAATGTAAAATCATCTACCTACTTGGTCAAGAGTAAATCTATCCTCCAAGAATACATGTGAGCATATAGGATGAAAATAGTATTTAATTCATGAATCCTACCAAATTGAACATCACTAAGGGGTGCATATGACTTGCTAAATAAACGCTTGTGAAAGCCGGGAACAAAGAATTGAGCATCGAACCCTCACCGGAAGTGTATCTGCTCTATTCGCTCACGTGTATAGGGTTCGTTGCTCAATCTTCTCCTAATCATGCCTTCCAAGGTTTTTCTTTCATCTAACAATCAACAATCACTTAATACATGCTTACAAGTATCATGAGGTCTTATTCATGGGTTGTAACGGGGCTAGGGTAAAGGTAAGCATGTATATGGCCAAGTGAGCTTAAAATTTGAGTCCTTGATTAACCTAGGATCCCACTAGACACATAGAACAACCTATACAACTATAATACATTAACTAGCTACCCTTGAGTTTCACTTTTTGCATACTCATGCATTCTTTTTAATTCACACCCATATGCATTGTTTTCTTCATTACTTTGTCTTGGGATTTCTTTGTCCCCTTTGTTGCTTATATTATTTTTTTATCCCCTTTTTTTTGGGGCCTTGTGAACAAAAGTTTCAATGCATATAGTCCAATTATTCAATGCATGAATATGTTCCCAAATTTTAGAATTTTCAATTACACTACAATTACACACCTAGATATCTACCCAAATTTCTAAAGCATACCCTAATTGAATGATACACATCCTAACTTACCTAAGCTAATCAAGGGTCCAAATTTAGGGACATTCATGGTTTTTTGCTTAGGATTGTTGATATGCTCTATTTAAGAACAAAGAAGGGTTTATTATGGGCTCAAGATTGGTTAGCAATGGTAGATAAAAGGGTTAAGTCCATTTGGGGAAAAGTGACTATTGAAATGATGGCCTCAATCATGTAAATGTATTCATACACAAAGTAATGGACATATAGAATCAGACAAAGCAAGGATCACAATCATAGAGAGAGATATGCACACAAGAATGGAAATAATGGTTAGAAGATGTAACCATGCAATAGGCTCAAAACTTTCATGCTTGTGTTCTTAGCTCAATCACTATGTTCCAAAATACATTCTTAAAGCAAGTTTACTACAAAAATTTTCAAAAATTTGGTAGGGTACCCCAAAACACAGTTTCTTTGAAAAGAAGTTATTGTTTTGACCAAGTAACTCTATAGAAACTAACTATCATGCCAGGAGTATTTACAAGCAAAACTAACTACACATGCAATGTACTAACTACTAAGCAAAAGATAAATCCATGGGTATTGAAAGGAAGAGATTGTTACCCATGGAGATTGGTCGAATGACCTCCCCACACTTAAAAATTAGCACGGTCCTCCGCGCTACGAACAATGCGCAAAGGGCCGTCGGGACCGGAACCGTCACTATCCTCTCCTTCAGAGCTCCCATCACTCGGGTTTGAGGTGGATGTGTAATAAACTCCAATTTTATGGTTTATCTTGTGCTTATTTTAGGGGATTTTATCAACTTTTCTCACATTTATTCAATGAAATAGCATGGTTTTGCAATTCTCCCTTGATTTGTGCTTAAATGTGAAAACATGCTTTTTAGGCCCTAAAATTGGTGATTTTAATTCACCTTAATTCCATTCGATGCCTTGATATGTTTGTTGAGTGATTTCAGTTCATAAGGCGAGTATTGGATGGAAGAAATGAGGAGAAAAGCATGCAAAGTGGGAGAACTCATGAAGAAATGAAGGAACCGTAAAGCTGTCAAGCCTGACCTCCTGGCACTCAATCGACCATAACTTGAGCTACAGAGGTCCAAATGAGGCAGTTCTAGTTGCGTTGGAAATCTAACATATGGGGCTTCACGTATAGGGGTGCGTACGCGCCATGTACGCATGCGCGTCGATGCTGCTCGTGGGTCCACTTTAGTGAAATCGCCCCTAGCGATTTCTGAAGCATTTTGGGCCCAATCCAACTCATTTCTGATGCTATTGAACCCAAGGATTGAAGAGGGAATGAACCAAGTAGTCATAGTTTAGTTTTCATCATGTTTTAGGGTATAATTCTAGAGAGAGAAGCTCTCTCTTCTCTCTAGAAATTAGGGTAGTTTAGGTTTAATTTTCTTAAATCCAACTTTTAATTCCTGTTTTAATTTAGTTCCTCCTTTTAATTTCTTGTTATTATATCTCTACTCTTCTAGTTTTACTTGTCATTTCCTTTATTTTGTTCTCTTTTATGTTCATGGATGCTGATGAGCGGATAATTTATACGCTTTTTGGCATTGTTTTTACATTGTTTTTAGTATGATTTAGTTAGTTTTTGGTATATTTTTATTAATTTTTAATTAAAATTCACATTTCTGGACTTTACTATGAGTTTGTGTGTTTTTCTATGATTTCAGGTATTTTTTGGCTGAAATTGAGGGACCTGAGCAAAAATCTGATTCAGAGGTTGAAAAATGACTCAGATGCTGCTGAATTATGACCTCCCTGCACTCAAAGTGGATTTTCTGGAGCTACAGAACTCCAAATGGTGCAATCTCAATTACGATGAAAAGTAGACATCCGGGGCTTTCCAGAAATATATAATTATTCATACTTTGCCCGAATTTAGATGAAACACACGGGCGTTGAACGCCAGTTCCATGCTGCCTTCTGGAGTTAAACGCCAGAATCAGGTTGCAAAGTGGAGTTAAACGCCAGAAACAGGTTACAAACTGGCGTTCAACTCCAAGAGAAGCCTCTACACATGTAAAGCTCAATGCTCAGCCCAAGCACACATCAAGTGGGCCCTAGAAGTGGATTTCTGCATCATTTACTCATTTCTGTAAACCCTAGTAACTAGTTTAGCATAAATAGGACTTTTTACTATTGTATTTACATCATCTTCGGATATATTTGGATTATCTTTTGATCCTTTGACCACGTTTTGGGGGCTGGCCATTCGGCCATGCCTGGACCTTATCACTTATGTATTTTCAACGGTAGAGTTTCTACACTCCATAGATTAAGGTTTGGAGCTCTGCTGTTCCTCATGAATTAATACAAAGTACTACTGTTTTTCTATTCAATTCAAGCTTATTCCTTCTCTAAGATATCCATTCGCACCCAAGAACATGATGAATGTGATGATTATGTGACGCTCATCATCATTCTCACCTATGAACGCGTGCCTGACAAACACTTCCGTTCTACATGCAAACAAGCTAGAATGAGTATCTCTTAGATAACTAATATAGAGGACCGAGTCCGAGGTATTAAAATCTTCGTGGTATAAGTTAGAACCCATGGACGGCCATTCTCGAGATCTGGAAAGTCTAAACCTTGTCTGTGGTATTCCGAGTAGTATCTGGGAAGGGATGGCTGTGACGAGCTTCAAACTCGTGAGTGCTGGGCATTGTGACAGACGCAAAAGGATAGTAAATCCTATTCCAGTATGATCGAGAACCGACAGATGATTAGCCATGCAGTGACAGCGCATTGGACCATTTTCACAGAGAGGATGGGATGTAGCCATTGACAACGGTGATGCCCTACATAAAGCTTGCCATGGAAGGGAGTAGGAATGATTGGATGAAGACAGCAGGAAAGCATCTCTATACGCTTATCTGAAATTCTCATTAATGAATTACATAAGTATCTCTATCCCAGTTCATATTTTATTTATGTTTTTATTATCAATTTACCATAACCATTTGAATCCGCCTGACTGAGATTTACAAGGTGACTATAGCTTGCTTCAAGCCGACAATATCCGTGGGATCGACCCTTACTCACGTAAGGTTTATTACTTGGACGACCCAGTGCACTTGCTGGTTAGTTGTGCGGAATTGTGACTAAGTGTGATTCACGTTTGAGAGCACCAAGCCATTGGCGCCATTGTTGAAGATCACAATTTTGTGCACCAAGTTTTTGGCGCCATTGCTGTGGATTGTTCGAGTTTGGACAACTGACGGTTCATCTTGTTGCTTAGATTAGGTAATTTTATTTTAATTTTAAGCTTTTATTTCTTATTTTCAAAAAAAAATTTAATTTCTTCTTTTTCGTTTTTCCCAATTAATTTTCGAGAAATCAAAAAATTTTATAAAATCATAAAATCAAAAATATTTTTTGTGTTTCTTGTTTGAGTTTAGAGTCAAGTTTTAAGTTTGGTGTCAATTGCATCTTTTTAATTATTTTCGAAAATTCATGCATTGCATTCTTCATGATCTTCAAGTTGTTCTTGGTAAGTCTTCTTGTTTGATCTTTAAAATTTCTTGTTTTGTGTCTTTTCTTGTTTTTCATATGCATTTTTAATTTGTTAGTGTCTAAAAATTAAAAATATTTAAGTTTGGTGTCTTGCATGTTTTTCTCTTCTTCAAAATTTTCAAAAATAAGTTCTTCGTGTTCATCTTGACATTCAAAGTGTTCTTGGTGTTCATCTTGACATTCATAGTGTTCTTGCATGCATCATGTGTTTTGATCCAAAATTTTCATGCATTGAGTCTTTTTGATGTTTTTCTCTTTCATCATTAAAAATTCAAAAATCAAAAAATATCTTTCCCTTTTTCACTCATAAATTTTCAAAAATTTGAGTTGACTTTTTCAAAACTTTTTAAAATTTAGTAATTTCTTATGAGTCAAATCAAATTTTCAATTTAAAAATTCTATCTTTTTCAAATCTTTTTCAAAAATTAAATCTTTTTCATTTTTTCTTTCATATTTTCGAAAACTTTATGATTGATTTTCAAAATTTTTTTCTTATTTCTAATTCATATTTTCGAAATTAATGCTAATAATTAATGTGATTGATTCAAATTTTTTTTAAGTTTGTTACTTGCCTAGTAAGAAAGGTTCAATTTTTAAACTCTAGAATCATATCTTTTTAGTTTCTTGTTAGTCAAGTAATCAACTTTAATTTTCAAAATCAAATCTTTTCAAATTTCTTTTTCAAATATTTTTCAAATTAAGTTTCAATCATATCTTTTTCAAAATTAATTTCAAAATCTTTTCTAACTTCTTATCTTTTCAAAATTAAATTTCAAATCCTTTCCAACTAATCCTATCTTTTTGTTTCAATCATATCTTTTTCAAAACTACCTAACTAATTCTTTCTAATTTTTGAAAATCACCTTCCTCTTTTTCAAAATTCCTTTTTAATTAACTAATTATTTTAATTTTTAATTTTAATTTTATTTCTTTTCTAATTTTCGAATTTTATTTTAATTTCAAATTAAAAACAAAAATATTTTTATTTTAATTTATTTAGTTTTCGAAAATTCTTCTCTCTCACCTACTTCTAATTATTTATATATTTACTAACACTCCTCTTCATCTAAGAATTCGAACCTACTCCTCACCCTTGTGTTTGGATTCTCCATCTTCTATTCATATTTTCTTCTACTCACATAAAGGAATCTCTATACTGTGACATAGATGATTCCATACTTTCTTTTCTGTTTTCTTCTTTTTCATATGAGCAGGAACAAGGATAAAAATATTCTTGTTGAGGCTGATCCTTAACCTGAAAGGACTCTGAAGAGGAAGCTAAGGGAAGCTAAAGCACAACTCTTTGGAGAAAATCTGACAGAAATTTTCGAAAAAAGAAGGAGACATGGCCGAAAATAATAACAATGCAAGGAAGATGCTTGGTGACTTTACTGCACCAAATTCCAATTTACATGGAAAAAGCATCTCAATTTCTGCCATTGGAGCAAACAACTTTGAGCTTAAACCTCAATTAGTTTCTCTGATGCAACAGAACTGCAAGTTTCATGGACTTCTATCTGAAGATCCTTTTCAGTTCTTAACTGAATTCTTGCAGATCTGTGATACTGTTAAGACCAATGGGGTTGATCCCGAGGACTACAGGCTTATGCTTTTCCCATTTGCTGTAAGAGATAGAGCTAGAATATGGTTGGACTCTCAACCAAAGGATAGTCTGAACTCTTGGGATAAGCTGGTCACGGCTTTCTTAGCCAAGTTCTTTCCTCCTCAAAATCTTAGTAAGCTTAGAGTGGATGTTCAAACCTTCAAACAGAAAGAAGATGAATCCCTCTATGAAGCTTGGGAGAGATACAAGGAACTGACCAAAAAGAATCCTTCTGACATGCTTTCAGAATGGACCATCCTGGATATATTCTATGATGGTCTGTCTGAGCTATCAAAGATGTCACTGGACCATTCTGCAGGTGGATCCATTCACCTAAAGAAAACGCCTGTAGAAGCTCAAGAACTCATTGACATGGTTGCAAATAACCAGTTCATGTACACTTCTGAAAGGAATCCTGTGAGTAATAGGATGCCTATGAGGAAGGGAGTTCTTGAAATTGATACTCTGAATGTCATATTGGCTCATAATAAAATATTGACTCAGCAAGTCAATATGATCTCTCAGAGTCTGAATGGATTGAAGGAATCATCCAACAGTACTAAAGAGGCATCTTCTGAAGAAGAAGCTTATGATCCTGAGAACCCTGCAATAGCAGAGGTGAATTACATGGGTGAACCCTATGGAAACACCTATAATCCCTCATGGAGGAATCATCCAAATTTCTCATGGAAGGATCAACAAAAGCCTCAACAAGGCTTTAATAATGGTGGAAGAAACAGGTTTAACAATAGCAAGCCTTTTCCATCATCCACTCAGCAACAGACAGAGAATTCTGAGCAGAATCCCGCATTTTTGAAAATCTAAATATAAATAAATTCTGATTTTATCTTATTAAGCTTAAACTTTATAATTTTAAAAATTATTTTGTTAGAAATAATTAAATAGATTCGGAGATAGTTTTATTTTGAAATCAATTAATATTTTTAAGTAATCTTATTATAATAGAATATTTTGTATAATTTTAGTAATTGAAAAATAAGAAAGAATTTTATAATTTAATTTAAGTAACTTTTATCCTGAAAAAGTTAAATTGTGATTATAACTTGTTATTTTATATAAATTGAAATTAAAGTTTTGATTATAATTTAATATAGGTAATTGATATTTCGAGTTTAACCGTATTTTAGAGAATGTGATTAGTATGCTTATTTTATAATTTAAATTAAAAATAACTATTTGAGCTCATTGATATGTTGATAAATAAAATCTTATGTGTTTTGAAAGTAATTTTTATGAAGTAATTTTTATGGTATTATATTTGAATCTTAAATTGTTATTCTATCTCAAATATTTTGTAAAGGTTGTTATATTACTCATATACATTATACCTTAACCCTAAATTCCTAATTAAAAAAATAATTTTACCCTAAATTCACAAAACACACGCACAAACAGAATCGGAAAGAAAGGAAACAGGGGAGCTCGAGGGGAAAAACAGAAAGGGAAAAGAAAGGAAGGGGAAAGAGGGAAGATGGGGGAAAACGGAGAACAGGAAGGGAGACAGAGGACGAGGGAGAAGAAGAGAGGGGGAGGAACAACGCTATGGAGCTTGGTGCTGCTGCCAAGCTGCTGTCGCAGAGAAGAAAGGGAGAGGCGAACGTGACCCATGGAGGAGAGGAAGGAGCTGCCATCGAGCCACGCCTCGTTGCCATTGTTCGTGTATCGCCGTTGCCGTTTGCTGAGGGTGAGACGCGAAGAGAAGATGCTGACCTGTACCATCGTGCCTCGCTATCTTCGTCGAGCCTTCATCATTGTCGCTCCCTATTCCCGTTGCCATCAGGGTTTGCTGCCGCTGCCATTGAGAGTAATGTAAGACCCAGAACCTTTGACAAGTCTTTTTATGATCAAGTCTCAAATCATATAATTATTTATAACCTTAATTTTAGAAATCATTTTATTAAAGATAATTAAGGCAAGTTTTGATTTATGGGATTTGAGATAAGTTATGGTTATTATCCAATTTCACAATTATTGGATTATTTTCTATATTCAGAGCATAAAGTTGGTAGTTGTGAAATAATAAGGATTTCTATATGATTTGAATTAAAAATATTTTCAATATTAATACTGCTACTTTGGAAAATAAAGGATTTAATTATATTACTCCTAATTATTTGATTTGGATATTTTATTGAAAATAATTTGTGAAATTGGTGAGCAAATAGTATTTTCTATATATAATTAGCGTTGGATTTAAATTGGGTTTCAATTACTATATTACTCTTACTTTTATTTGAAATTACAAAAGTAACCCTAACCCTAATTTTCAAAAATGAAACCCTAACCCAGTGACCCGTTACCCGACGACTATGCTTCAGTTGCATACTCTGAGTGTTTGTCATGTATTAGGTCTTGTCGAATGATGAGAATTAGAGCTTTATGCACATGACGATCTATTGATTTAATGCTGTTAGTCTTGCATTGCATAATTCCTGATATTAAGTTTGGCCGGCTTAATACTAGTGAATTATGTAAATGAAAGTACTAATGGGTTATCATAGATGATATGCGAGTTTTGAGTAAAGCGAATTGCGGGTTTCGGGGGACGTTAAAAACTATTTCTCGAGGCTATTCAGTTGTGTGTCTTGAATTTCTATTTGAGTCGACCTGTTCTTTCATGTCCTAACTTGAAGTTCTTATTTGCTAGACCTTTTGAAGAGTAATTTGATGTCTTCACTCTATTCCTCTATCCATATGTATTCTTGTTTGACCTTAAGTGCATATGCTGGTTTAAGATCACTGTTGCATCTATCTTCCTCTGTTTGAGTTCTTCTTGATTCAAGTATTCTTTGATATAGCCTTGAACCTGTCTTAATGTGCTGTGACTTTTAACTCCTGGATTTCAAGAACACTTTTGGAGTCTTGTTTTGGACTTTTTTTTAAAGAAGTTTTGAATTCTCTTGTAAGAAGTTTTAAACGGAATTTATTTTCTGTTTCTTGATTTAGATTGAAACCATTGTTCAATATTGATGAAGTTAATTTAAAAATCGGCATGCGCTATTTTAAATGAGGTTTTGGAAAGTTTCCTTGTTTAGTGGAAATCGGTTTGTTTGT
This sequence comes from Arachis ipaensis, assembly GCF_000816755.2. Lineage (NCBI taxonomy): Eukaryota > Viridiplantae > Streptophyta > Magnoliopsida > Fabales > Fabaceae > Arachis > Arachis ipaensis. Next base: position 87,660,726 of record NC_029792.2, on the reverse strand, counting down.
AACGCACCACTTATTTCCTTACCAAATTGTAAGCAAATTTTTATCTCGGAGTTTCCTTTCTAAAAAGAGTTTAACTTCCCCTTTCGTACTTGCTATAAATGTTATACATGCTTGTTTGAATATGAAATTTTGAGAATTTTGAACAAGCATCTGATTATTTCCGAGTTTTTATGAACTGCTTTTGGTTAAGTTGTGCATTTAATTATCTTTCTAAAATATTTGAGGAAATATTTTAGCTCTTAGCCAAAGTTGTGTGCATTTGTTTTTGGAACTCTACAAAATCTACTTCAACATGGAATTGTATTGAAGTAAAGCCACATTTATGCTTTTGTTACTCTCTTGAAGGACATTTGTTGTTTAACTTCTCTTTTAGACTGCAAAGTGATATTTTTACAAGTTTTCGATTCTTTTAAGAACAATGTATTCGGAAGTATTTCAATTATGCTCTTGAGTTCTGTGAGCTTTGTCTTGGGTTTGAGAGATTCTCCTCTATAAACTTCATACTTCTTCGACTCACCTTGAATTTGTTTCAAACTAATGCGCTGATCCTTCTCCTTGTTGAACCTATTGGATTTCTTTGATTCAAGGGTTATCTTTGAGGTTGTCAATTGAATGGTGTCTAGTAAACTTCATTGCTTGAGTATCCTTGGTTATATAGGATTGGATACATTCTCTCAAATCTTTGAGTACTATCCTTGACGTTTGACTCTCTTTTTTAAATCTTGTATCCTCCTGAGTAGACTCGAGAATTGTTTTGATATCACGTGCGACTTGTAGACGTAGTAGCGCGATGTGTTAGTTCTTTAAGACGTGATATGTGTATACGGAAGTTGAAGCGGTAGGGGTGCAACGTTATGAGTTGTGGGTGTTTTGTTCCTTGCGAACGGGTTGTGGTTGTCAGGCTTGTGGTCAAATTTGGGGTTTGTAAAGTGCTTGATAGAGTTAGAAAGTTGAAACTTTAAGGTTGATATGAGATTAGTGTCCGGAGGTTGAGCACGTCGTTTTAACTCCATCCTGTTTTATAGCCTTTGATGCTTTGCCCTACTATCACATGATTAACCCATGTTATCTTTTGCATCGAGCCTACCTTGTAACGTTTGCTTTGCAATCACACTCCTACCTTTACATCCTTATGCTTATGACAATCAAAGTATTTGAAAGTCGTATATATGATTATATTTTGAGATATTTTTGCTTCTTCCTTAAAAATGTTCAAGGATGAACTGTTATGGAATTTCTTTCATTTTGTATCAATTTTCGAGGGCGAAAATTTTTATAAGGTGGGTAGAATGTAAGACCCAGAATATTTGAAAAGTCTTATTATGATCAAGTCTCAAATCCTACAGTTATTTATCAGCCGGAAGTGCGAGCTTTGGTAGTTAGGGTGTTACAAGTAACGCAGCAGAGGAGGACTCGTTCCTCTTCCGCCGCCGTCGCCAGAGACCTTGGTTGCTGCTGTTCATATGGGTGAGTTCGTTGTTCCCTAGTTACCGGAGTCATTATCTATGAATCTTTTGTTGCTTTAGAATGACCTTGTCCCCATCTTTAATGTTCTTGAGTACACTATAGTTGTTGGAATTGTTACAGCTGGAACTTGTCGCCGGGGGAGAAAAGCGACTGCACCATCCTCTTTGTTTTGACATTGAACCTCTATTCCTAACCCTGTAACGCTCTTGCTCTTGTTCTATTTGGTATTTTGTTTCTATATTATGTTCTTATTTTAATTATGATAGCCAATATCTCTGTTTTAGTATTATGGTGTTATGCTGAAAATGCCGAAATTGCCATTGCTGCGAGCGTAACCAGAATTGATGCTACTGCCACCGTACCGGTTGCGTTGAAATTGCCACTGTAGTTGCCAGTTTAGACTAAGCAGGGATTGTTGCGTTAAACTATGCAATTGCGACATCGAGGTAGGGGGTTTAAAACGATTTCAATTTAAGAATTCCTACAAGGTTTTATGAATAACTGCAAATAGATTTAGTAGCTGTGATAATTGATTGATTATGTGAATATTGAATTGTGGCTGAAATTGTGATTGGAATGGTTGAGATTGTGATTTGGAATTGTTGATTAGTGATATGGATTGATTATGTGGATTGGGAATTGTTTGATGACTAATTGTTGAGAATTTCTGAATTTTAATGGGTTATGTTGGATTCGTTGACGTTAAGCTGTTATTTGGTATATTGTAAGGTTAATGAACTTGGTTGGTGGTTAATTTGGAATTGGTGTTGAGGGGTATTGAGGGGTTGGATTTTGAATACTAAATGGTTTGCTGAAAATCAAGTTCTCTTGAAATAAAACGGCAACTTTGAAAGTGATTTAGTAACTCTATAGTGACTGAAATTATAAGAATTTAAATGTTATGTCAATTATATTTAGTGTAATTGTGAAAATTCAATTTTTAAGATTTCATATCAACTAGAGAATTAGTTATGATTTTTCAAAGTTGAACTCTAAAATCTGATTTTCTGCATAATTTTAAACGAAATCAGAAAATTTTGAAAAGCTATAACTACTTACGTAATGATCGGAGTTGCATGAGACCAAGCCTGGGTTAAACTTGGGGATATAAGAAACTAAACTGGTAAATTTGAGACTTTTTCATTAAGTTTATGATTTATGGTGAATTTTTGAATTGGGGATGTCAAATCTGGTTTTTCTGCAGGACGTTTAACACAACAGCAACTTGATTCCTCTATTGGAAATTCTGCAATTTGAATTTTGAAATGGAACCAATTTTAAATTAAACCTTGTTCATAATACTTTAATTTCATAAACATTTAGAATTGTTAGAGTTGTGGTTTTAAAGATTTGGATTTTCAAAGAATGATGTATTATGCAGTAAAAGGCAGGTTTTGTTTTCTAAGTCAGTAACTTTGAGATTTTATAATTTTTAATTCTGGAATGATATTAAGATGCAACCAATTGGAGGTGAAATTTGAGTATGTTTAGTACATATGATTCAAATTTCAGGGTTTTCCATGTTTTAATAAGTGAGTTATGGGACTTGGAAGAGGTTGTGTTTAATGATTTGTAAAACAGAATTCTGCAGAAAATTACCTAACTTCCAAGATACATAACTCCTTCATTAAAATCGGTATGACCCTGGAACCAATTGAGAAAGAAATTTGGGTAAGTTAAGTTTAACCACATTAATTTTGAAGGTGTTTGGATTTAATTTGGATTTTATATGAAATTTCAAATGTTGTATGCTGCTGCTGTCTTCTGGTTTCAAAACACTGCAGAACAGTCACGGTTTTGCTTATATTTCCGAAGTTAGGGTCAGCGAAAAATTATGATTTTTGATTTAATAGAAAGCTTATACTGAGACGGTCGCATGGATATAAAGTTTGCGTGATTCCGAATTCATTTGATATCTTAAAAACAAAATGGAAATCAGGCTGCCAGGTTGTGTTGACAATTATTTTAGATATGGAATTTAAGAAATAGATTTTATATACTATTATCAAATGTTTTTGAGAATATACATTGTTGTGGCAACTGCTGAAAGAGGTTGATGAAATGTTGAGAAGGAAGGTACCCGTAAGGGTGGCTAAGTTCTATTTTTAAAGTAGATTATGTCCAAATTTTTATAAAAGTAAAAGGACTTAATCAAAATGAATACTTGAGACTTGTTTAACGATAATAACTTTACTGATTCTTTTGAGAAAATATATTTGGTTTATAAAGTTGCTAGCAAGGACATGGGTTTTGTCCCGCTTGCATATTTACAATTACAAAAGAGTAAAGAGATAAAGGGAAAAAGAGTAATATAGATACAGATGAAAGAGTATTCAGAGAAAAGTAAAGAGATTTCCTTACCCAAAGGAAAGCAGAGTATATATATATTTTCCTGCAGTAAGCAGAGGCTGTCTCAAATGAGCGGCTGTTATTATATGCGCATTTATTTAGGAACGGAAAATCGTATTCGGAAAATCGGGATTACTCGTGACCGGATAAATGTCGGGATTGCGGGCAGCCAACTGACACATGAGCTCATGGCTTGTACTAGGACTAGACATTCATCATATGCATCTATGTGACATTTTTTGGGTGTGTATATTGTAATTGGTTTGCCTATGTGAATAATTCTGTTTAACTGCTAATTGCTATACTTGATGTAATTGCTCTTGATTGTGTTTGAATCTCTTTACTTGTGGTTGTATCTGATTGGCTGGGTTTTAGTGAATTGGGTGTTGATTGAATTGCTTGGGCCTAAGACCGTGATTGGTTTGTATTTGAGGTTTAGTAAAGTATGAAAGATTAAGCTGGTTCAGTATAGACTTAATGAACCTATGCTTGGAACAAATTAGTCATTCATACAGTCTAGGAAAACTTTTAAGACATATATAAAGTAAAATATGGGTTTAGGATTTTGGATAATTAATTGATTCTTCTAAAGAAGGTTTTAGATTTTTTGAAAGTTGAGCCATTGGTTTTCAAAAGAAGTGTATATAAGGCGAGCGATGAATACTGCGAATGAAAGTAGTTTTCTTTTCAATGTCTCAAAATGAAATTAACTATTTGCGCTATATTCTTTACTTTCACGGCATTCTCGACCTCTACTGAGAACATGTGGTTTGGTCCTCACCCCAAATTTTCCACCCTTTCAGCGACAGGTTTGAAGACGCAATTTGAAGCTGCAAGCGATCAGTAGGCTTTCTTTATGGTTTTAATTGCTTTCATAGAGTCCCCTCGCTATTGTCCTTTGAGAATTCATTTTACATAGTGGGGTAGGTTTAGTATATTGTATTTGAGTTTTATTTAGTCTCTTTTGTATAAGAATTATTATCAATAATATCTATGTGATTATTATTATTTTTGAATGTTTGAATTATGACTTTAATGAATATAAAAAAGAAACAAACAAATTTTTTCTGGAATTTTCTTAAAACTGAAACGCGAACTCGATACAAAGGCTCAGTAATTAAGTAGTTAATATTAGAAAAGGTCACGTAACGTTCTTTCTAGTAGAAATACCATGACTTAAGCAAGGTATTTTGCTGGAAGGGATGTTATAATATGGTATCAGAGCAGTCCTTCCTGTAGAGCCTTGGGAGTGGACTGACTATGCTTCATTGCATACTCTGAGTGTCTGTCATGCTTTCTAACTTGTTCTGATGACAAGAGTTTATGTTTTATATGCATGACTGTCTGATGATTAATGCTATTAGTTTACCATTGCATACCTCAGGTATCAAGTTTGGCCAACTTAATACTAATGATTTATGTATAAGAAAATACTAATGGGTTATCATAGACGAAATAGCAGTGTTAAGTCACGCGAATCACAAGGTTTTAGGGACGTTAGAAACTAAATTCTAGAGATTAGTTCCGTTTCGACGTATGCTCTTTATTCGTGCTTAGTGTTATCTCTTTCTCTACTAATTGTATTGGAATTTCTAGTTTCTGATCTCTTTCTTACTAACCTTGTATTATCATTCGTGCATGTCCTTGCTTGACTCTGTATCTGGTTGTTGTTTGAATCTTTTGGAACATTTATCCTTACCTTGCAAACTCTATGCTCCTTGCTATGAACTCTGATTTATCTCGGTGCAACATACCATTTCTTGTAATTTCCTTCTTGAGTACTTGTTTCAGATTCTCTTCGAGAAAAATTTCAATTTAAATCTTTTCTTACTTGACTGTATCCACAACCCTTACTTAAATCTTGATGGGATTGTTTTTAATTCAGCCTAGACTTTCTTACATAAACTCTGAAGCCTCTTTATGTAGTTTAATCTTGTTTATCTGTGATATACCACTTATCTTTTATTGATTTATAGAAAATTTTATTTTTGAATTTATTCTTTGAATAGAAGCTGATTTTCTTCCAACTTTACCATAATTTTATGGCTATTCTTACCTAATTATGTACTTAAGTATCCTCCAAAATTTTTAAAGAAAATATTTTGTCCTTAGCACCGAACAAGCTTTAATTTACAAACCTTCCCTGATTTGTTTTGGTTTGGAATTAAATCGGTATAACAAATTGTTTATACATAATTTAGTACTTTTGAAAAATGTTGGATTTAAATATTTTCTTTTGAAAAAAAAAAAAACTAATTCCCTCTATTTCAAATTGAAGTTGTTCAAAATTGTTGTACTATTTTCCCTAATGATGCTTATATTGAAATTGTTTGATTCAAAATTCCTTCCTAAGCCTTGAATTAACTTCCTTTATGCTCCATTTCATTGCTTATATATACATCCTTGTTTGTTGACAATCTCACGTATTCCTTCAAAACCTTGCGAAATACCATCTTGTGCAATTGCAAACTTGAGTATTCTTCTAATTTCTCGCATAAATCTTTTGTGCCGTTTATCTTTCTCTTCTCATGTTTCGTATTCCTTATACGCGCTAGTTCTTAGGGATGCAATTTGTACGTGTGGAAAGTGAATCTGGTCAGTATATGAAGTTATAAGGAGTTTAATTTTGAGGCAACGAGAGGAAGTGATCATGCTTTGTTAAGAGTTCTGAATGAACATTATGCCTATTTACTTTTAGATTTTGAAATTTGGTTTGCATCAAATTATTTTTATCAACTTTTGCATCACCTAATATATTTTCTTGTGTTTGTGATATAATTTTTTTGGTATCTTTAAAATATTCAAAAGGGGATGTGAATATGAATCTTTTCTCCATCTAAGATCAATTTTCGAGGGCGAAAATTTTTGTAAGTTGGATAGAATGTAACATCCCGCATTTTTGAAAATCTAAATATAAATAAATTGTGATTTTATCTTATTAAGTTTAAACTTTATAATTTTAGAAATTATTTTGTCAGAAATAATTAAATAGATTTGGAGATAGTTTTATTTTGAAATCAATTAATATTTTTAAGTAATCTTATTATAATAGAATATTTTGTATAATTTTAGTAATTGAAAAATAAGAAAGAATTGTATAATTTAATTTAAGTAACTTTTATCCTGAAAAAGTTACGATTTATTTTATTAATTTGATATCTTATTTTATAAATTAATTAATTAAGAGTAATTAAATTAGTTTTATTAATATTTGGAGTTATGTTAATTAATATTTTTGTGTAATTTTTATAATTGGTTATTTTATATAATTAAATTTAAGAAATTTCTATTATGAATAAATATGGTTTATTCTATTAATTTGAGCACTTAAAGATTAATTTATTAGAAATGATTAAATTGATTATAATAAATACTTTAATTTTAAGTCAATTAGTATTTATGCACAATTTTGATTATAACTAGTTATTTTATATAAATTGAAATTAAAGTTAAGATAGAAAAATAATAAAAGGTTATATAATTTAATATAAGTAATTGATATTTTGAGTTTCCTAATTTTACCCTAAATTCACAAAACACACGCACAAACAGAATGGGAAAGAAAGGAAACAGAGGAGCTCGAGGGGGAAAACAGAAAGGGAAAAGAAAGGAAGGGGAAAGAGGGAAGACGGGGGGAAAACGGAGAACAGGAAGGGAGACAGAGGACGAGGGAGAAGAAAGGGAGAGGCGAACGTGACCCATGGAGGAGAGGAAGGAGCTGCCGTCGAGCCACGCCCCGTTGCCATTGTTCGTGTATCGCCGTTGCCGTTCGCTGAGGGTGAGACGCGAAGAGAAGATGCTGACCTGCACCATCGTGCCTCGCTATCTTCGTCGAGCCTTCACCATTGTCGCTCCCTATTCCCGTTGCCATCAGGGTTTGCTGCCGCTGCCATTGAGAGTGACGCAGCAGAGGAGGAGTCGTTCCTCTTCCGCCGCCGTAGCCGGAGACCTTGGTTGTTGCTGTTCATATGGGTGAGTTCGTTGTTCCCTAGTTACCGGAGTCACTGTCTATGAATCTTTTGTTGCTTTAGAATGACCTTGTCCCCATCATTAATGTTCCTGAGTACACTATAGTTGTTGGAATCGTTACAGCTGGAACTTGTCACCAGGGGAGAGAAGCGACTGCACCATCCTCTTCATTTTGACATTGAACCTCTATTCCTAACCCTGTAACGCTCTTGCTCTTCTTCTATTTGGTATTTTGTTTCTCTATTATGTTCTTATTTTAATTATGATAGCCAATATCTCTGTTTTAGTATTATGGTGTTATGCTGAAATTGCCGAAATTGCCGTTGCTGCGAGCGTAACCAGAATTGATGCTGCAGCCGCCGTCCCGGTTGCGTTGAAATCGCCGCTGCAGTTACCAGTTTAGACTAAGCAAGGATTGTTGCGTTAAACTATGCGATTGCGACATCGAGGTAGGGGGTTTAAAACGATTTCAATTTAAGAATGCCTACAAGGTTTATTGAATAACTGCAAATAGATTTAGTAGCTGTGATAATTGATTGTTTATGTGAATATTGAATTGTGGCTGAAATTGTGATTGGAATGGTTGAGATTGTGATTTGGAATTGTTGATTAGTGATATGGATTGATTATGTGGATTGGGAATTGTTTGATGACTAATTATTGAGAATTTCTGAATTTTAATGGGTTATGTTGGATTTGTTGCCGTTAAGCTGTTATTTGGTATATTGTAATGTTAATGAACTTGATTGGTGGTTGATTTGGAATTAGTGTTGAGGGGTATTGAGGGGTTGGATTTTGAATACTAAATGGTGTGCTGAAAATCAGGTTCTCTTGAAATAAAACGGCAACTTTGAAAGTGATTTAGTAACTCTATAGTGACTGAAACTATAAGAATTTAAATGTTAAGTAAATTATATTAAGTGTAATTGTAAAAATTCAATTTTTAAGGTTTCATATCAACTAGAAAATTAGTTATGATTTTTCAAAGTTGAACTCTAAAATCTGATTTTCTGCATATTTTTAAACGAAATCATAAACTTTGAAAAGCTATAACTACTTACGTAATGATCGGAGTTGCATGAGACCAAGCCTGGGTTACTTGGAGATATAAGGAACTTAACTGGTAAATTTGAGACTTTTTCATTAAGTTTATGATTTATGGTGAATTTTTGAATTGGAGATGTCAAATCAAGTTTTTCTGCAGGACGTTTAACACAGCAGCAACTTGATTCCTCTATTGAAAATTCTGCAGTTTCAATTTTGAGATGGAACCAATTTTAAATAAAACTTTGGTCCTAATACTTTAATTTCATAAAAACTTAGAATTGTTAGAGTTGTGGTTTTAAAGATTTGGATTTTCAAAGAATGATGTATTATGCAGTAAAAGGCAGGTTTTGTTTTCTAGGTCAGTAACATTTGAGATTTTATAATTTTTAATTCTGGAATGATATTAAGATGCAACCAATTGGAGGTGAAAGTTGAGTATGTTTAGTACATATGATTCAAATTTCAAGGTTTTCCATGTTTTAATAAGTGAGTTATGGGACTTGGAAGAGGTTGTGTTTAATGATTTGTAAGACAGAATTCTGCAGAAAATTACTTAAATTCCAAGCTATGTAACTCCTTCATTAAAATTGGTATGACCCTGGAACTAATTGAGAAAACAATTTGGGTAAGTTAAGTTTAACCACATTAATTTTGAAGGTGTTTGGATTTAATTTGGATTTTATATGAAATTTCAAATGTTGTATGCTGCTGCTGTCTTCTGGTTTCAAAACACTGCAGAACAGTCACGGTTTTGCTTATATTCCTGACGCTAGAGTCAGCAAAAAATTATTATTTTTGATTTAATAGAAAGCTTAATCCGAGACGGTCGCATGAATATAAAGTTTGCGTGATTCCGAATTCATTTGATATTTTAAAAACAAAATGGAAATCAGGCTGCCAGGTTGTGTTGACAATTATTTTGGATATGGAATTTAAGAAATAGATTTTATATACTATTATCAAATGTTTTCGAGAATATATATTATTGTGGCAACTGCTGAAAGAGGCTGATGAAATGTTGAGAAGGAAGGAACCCGTAAGGGTGGCTAAGTTCTATTTTTAAAGGAGATTATGTCCAAATTTTTATAAAAGTAAAAGGACTTAATCAAAATGAATACTTGAGACTTGTTTAACGATAATAACTTTACTGATTCTTTTGAGAAAATATATTTGGTTTATAAAGTTGCTAGCAAGGACATGGGTTTTGTCCCGCTTGCATATTTACAATTACTAAAGAGTAAAGAGATAAAGGGAAAAAGAGTAATATAGATACAGATGAAAGAGTATTCAGAGGAAAGTAAAGAGATACAGAGAACAGAACAACTAGATTAGAGTAAAGAGATGCAGAGAAAAGAGAAACCAGAGCAGAGTAAAGAAATATATATATATATATATATATATATATTAGTTGCTTGATGCAACCCAGAGCTATATTTATATATATATATTAGTTGCTTGATGCAACCCAGAGCTATATTTATATATATATATTAGTTGCTTGATGCAACCCAGAGCTATATTTATATATATATATTAGTTGCTTGATGCAACCCAGAGCTATATTTAATATATATTAGTTGCTTAA